>NC_047667.1:27566922-27931142 GCF_011762505.2 Arvicanthis niloticus | reverse complement strand
AAAACATTCATGAACACTCTTAAAACACTTCTGGAAGTGGAAAGTCCAAGAGAGTGATGCTGATATTACAGAACATGGGGTCACACAGCCTGTGCCCAAGAAGCCATGTAGCTACCTGTCCTCTATAAATCAACTGAGGGAACCAAATTAATAGTGGAAAGCAAGAAAGGTGAGATTTATTCAAGCTTTGGAAAGAGGGACAAAGAGATCAGCAATACACACACACACACACACACACACACACACACACACACACACGGTTACCTGCGGTTGTGACAGGAGGGTGGTGTTTACATGGAAAGCAAGAGTTACACATAACTATGCGATCTGGCCAAGGTGTGGTCCCCAGTCCACCCTTGTCTCATTTCCTAATCTCTCCTGCCTGGTGAGTCTCTCCTGCAATGTAATCAGACAAATTGTAAATCTTTTTCTTCAAGACAAGTTCTCCTGTCTGGAACAAATTCCTCTTCTGAATGCCCCAAGGCTTTGGGCCTTTCTTCTCCCAGCAGGAGAGTCTTATGAAGATTCTCCTTTCTAGAGGCTTATGCTTCCTATAGTCTGTCAAAGAGTAGACCACAAGTATCTGCTTAAGATATATGTTCATCCATGCCAGATAGGCTGTTACATTGTCATGTGATGCCAGCCTTGTTGATGCTCTATAAGATGGTGGTGGGAATCACCTAATGAGAAAGAGCAGGACTGTGCCTCTAAACTATTGCCATTTTTGTCCCTAGAGACCTACCTCAAGGGGGTTTATAATCCAGGAATCAGAGACCAACAAGAAACATGTAAACATAAACAAAATAAGTTGTCTTACAGTGACAAGTGCTAAAACCTAAACAGACCAGTGAACCAGGAAGATGGATAGCAGGGTACTTCAGCTGCAATCGATGGGGGAACATCTCTTAGGTGCTGATATTTGAACTGCCATTTGAAGGGTAGGATGACTGGTAACTACATGCAGAGACACAGGATGAGGCTTCCTGTCAAAGGGAAAAGGTATGCATGTTCGAGGCGGCTCAAGGAAAGCTGGCACATTGAAGTGAAGCCAAGGTGGCTAGGAGAAGTGGTATGACACAGTATCAGAGGTGAGACGAGTCCAGACTGTGAAGGGTTTTTACAAGTCATGATAGAGGCTGCATCTTCCTTCCCTTCCTGGGAGAAGCTGGTAAGCACTGAGCCAAGTGTAGTTTTAAGAAAGATACTTAGGAGATGGTGGCTGCTATACTCCAGGAAATGATAACTAATTCTGCCTCTTGAGTCAGTTTGCAGTGAAACTAAGATGTCTGTTACTAATCATAGAGGTATCGCCCAGATGAACTACCTAAGAAATTGATGTCCATAAGGGAGAGAAAACTAAAGAAGAGTTGTCGATGAACAAGAGCCACCACGAGCTTTGTGGCCATTTGCTAAGGGACAGAGGTGAGAATGGGTAGGGGATAAGGAAGGAGCCTAAAGTTCTACTTTAAACACTCGAAGACTTACATGCCGGAGACACCCCAGTGAAGATACAGCCTTGGCAACTGGTCAAGGAAACCAGTCTGCATTGCTGCCATGCTGTGAATGCTGGCTATTTCCATCACAATAACCACCCACACTGAAAGTAAATGTCTAAAATGCTTGACTGGCATGCTTTTATCTCAAGAATGTATTGGGAACACTGACAGAAAATTCCTAAGCTTAGGTGATGCTAATTTTACCATCTCTCCTTGAGTTTTTTTTTTTTTTAATTTTTTAATTCATTGCCACCAAAGACCCCATAGAAAAATGAAAAGTAAAATAATGTATACCCCAAAGCCTAAAACACAAAGCAAGAAAGCACAGAGAGATTCAGACGCAGAGAGCACCTTACTTGCACATACCATAAAGGTGTTGAGAGACTGTCTGAAGCCTGCTTTGCTTCTTGCTTGTAATACCAGCAAACGGAAGGCTGAGACAGGAGGATCCCTGCATAGCAAAACTGTCTAGAAAAGGAAGCTGGCTCTGATTGCCTTGCATTCTGTAACACTGATTTACTTGCATTTGTAACACTGCAGAAGGGAGCTTGGCATCCTAAGGCCAGGAAGATGTCTATAGGATTGCTAACATGCCCTAACAGAAAGCCCCGAAATTGAACATTATGTGTCTTGCGAGCATGAGTGGGAAGGCCCACCACATAATGAGCACTGCCTGCTGCAAGCAGTTCCTGTAAGAAAAAAAAAAAAAGTACAGAGATGATTGCAGCCCAGCCTTGGCTGGCTCACTTTGCTCCTGGCTGCCCAGTCAGACACTGGAAGGTGCTAATTAACGAGTGGGACAGAAGCTACTTGGAGTGGGAGCATCCATCGGTTTGTTTGGCAATCACAGGATCAAGTGCTAGGGTAAGCACACAAACACAGTGTTAGTGCCACCAAGTACTAAGGTAGGTGTAGATGACAAGTCACCTTGAAAGAGGGAAGTGGGAGTTTGTATTCCTTCCCCTTTTCATTGTTCTGTGGGCTTTGGGAGTAGGGCAGTTGCTAGTGGTGTTTGAGACAAGACCTCAGTATGTAGCCTAGGCTAGCCATTATATAGCCAAGCTACTCATTATAAATCTGAAGCTGGCCTCAAAATTGCAGCAGTTCTCTAAATCAAATAACAACAACAATAAATAGTTCTTTAAGTTTTAAGGTCTTGAATTCACTGGATCTGTCTGCCATCCCAGCTTAGCAACACAGATCATGGAACTGGTCAGTTTCAGGTTTGACTTTGTCTGGCTGAAGCTGCAGCTCGCTGATACTGCTAAGTGTAGGAAGAGAATATTGTACCACAAACGGCTAGCCAGGAAACTGTCAGTATTCAAATGTTGACACGTGGTTTCTACTGAAGCGTTGTCATCTCATACCACAGTAAAATCAAAAGCCACATATTAAACCACTGTAAGTCCAGGAATGATCTTTCTATCCCATCTTGGCCCATTTAAGACCCATTTCCTCATCCCCCTAGTCTGCCAGAATGTAGGGGGTTTGAAAAAGAAGAGGGTAAAGATGTCTGCAAGGTGTTAGAACTTGGGTCTCCAGGATGTCTCTCTTCACTTAAGCATTAGTGTGAACAACTACTCCTGTACATAAATGATCACAGCATCTAAGAAGAGAGACTATGGCATGTAGGGGAGGCACACACACACACACACACACACACACACACACAAAAGTCACTACAAGAATAAGCTGCCTTGTTGATCCAAGCCCCATGTTTGCTCCAGCACCAGTCAGGTTCCAGCCATGCAGGGTTCCAGGAAAGCCACAATAAGCCAGCCACAAGAACCCCAGACACAGAGCTCCAGAACCACCCCATAGACTAATGCTCCGTGTCCACCCAGGGTTTGGCCAGCTCCTTGGGCTTTGCCACCTAATACAGATGAAGGCCTGCCCCAGGTTCCAGGTCCACCCAAACCCAAGTCAGTCCATACAGCAATGGGTGTCAGCTCAATTCTAATGCCAGGTTTACCACACCTAGTGTCAAGCAACAGGCCAACACCTGTGAATACCGATTTCAGGCCTTCCCATTAACAAGTCAGTTCCTATGGGTCCATACATCAGTCCAGGCCAATGACTATATCCATGATGCTAGGCTCTAGTAAAGTCCCCAGAGACCCTCTCCTAACACCATGCAACACCCCCTCTCCAAGTTCCAATGGACATACGATCCACTAAGGGGATCCTAGGCTCTCAGCTGGTCTCTGGTGCAAGGCTCTAGGCTAGTTCCCATGGCTCTGGTGGATTCAGAGTCAAAGCCTACTCCTACTACATTCCAGGCCCAGTCTTTAAACTTGGCAAGCACTATTGTGGTCCCATGTTGAGAGCTGTCTTTCCTCTGGCAATTCACTGGGTCAGGGAGGGCAAAACACATCCTGGTATCAGGAGTCTACAGACATCATTTCCCTTCAGGTCAGAGTGTCACTGTGTGCCAGGCTGGAAGGGGAAATCGGGGTCTAGAATGAATGCTGCAATTCCAGGTCTCCTCACAAGGTGTCCAGGTGCCGCAGGTACACTAATCCTGAGAAGTCCAGACGGGAATTCCACCCGCAGACCCCATTTTTCCTTGGGGCGTCAGATACTGAAAGGGTTAAAAATTTTCAAAACTTCCTAGCAGACTGAACAGAACCAAGAGTGCAGGTCAGCTTGGTCGTGAGCTCTGTGTTTCAGGAACTTGGCTGACCACAAGATAGATGGTTGGTTACGAATAGGCTTTTAGAGAATAGCCCATACAAAATGTTCCCCATGACTCTTCCTTGTACCCTGTCACAAACTGAATAATGGGCTGGGACTTTCCACAGGTGCTCTCCAATAGCCCTCCTTTACTCTCCCTGGGTTGTGGTTCACCCCCTGAGTTGTGGTTTTGGGCTTTAAATTCTCTCTGTCTCCAAAGCCCCGGGGTCAGACCCCACTGCCCCTGCATGGGCTACAGGTCTTGACCTCAACATGTTGATTAAAATATACCTCTTGCTGATTGCATCAAGTTCGGTGTCTTGTGAGTTAATGGGTGGTCGAGAATTCCCGAGGCTTGGGTGAGGCCCTCCCTTCGTGGGAGCCTTACAATACCACTGCAGACCGGAAGGGGAAAGGTGAGGCCTGGCCCAGCAGGGTGCTAATCAGTAGAGAGCAAGTGCCCAATGCCAGAGGAATGGGAGAAGAGAGAAGGCCTTCTCTAGGAGTCTTAGTGTCACAGCTCTTTTGAGGCAAAGGCCTTACCTCTGGCAATCTCAAATGAGGCAGCTCTCTGAGATTATCTTTGCTTGTTCTTACTGTTTAATGGGGGGGGGGGTGGATTTAGATGCATTTGCTTTATTCAGGGTGAAACAGAGATTATATGATTTGGAGGGAAAGACGTGAGAATATCCAGGAAGGGAAGGTCATTAACTGAAGGCTAAGGCTATTAGGATGTTTCATTAGCATGAAGAGGCAGTCCAATCCAGGTGCTGTGTCATGCAACTGATTGCCTGTGGTCACCTTAGTTGAGGGTTGAGATTACATGCTCCAGTGCAGGCAAAGAGGGAAGGAGTAAGCAGCCGTACTCAGATTACTGCCATCTCAGATTACTGAGATTCTGCTGGTTTGAGCATGCTTCCATCTCACTGGTCTCATGCCCATCTGGTGGCACTGTCCACATGCTCTACACAATTCAACTAAAGTTCAAGGAAGAGCCCTGAAGACTTTGCTTCCAAGCTCCCTTAGGATCCAGAATCATATCTTACCCTATGGACTCACCATAGCACCAGATCAGCCCTCGGGCATTCAGGTTCCAAGACTGGTCTAGTAAACCCAGCATTCTGGCCTGCTGGCCAATCCTAGTGCCTACCTATCCCCTGTGGATTGAGGCATAAGGTTCTTCCAGTAGACCAAGCTTTCAGACTGGCTTTCACAAGTGTAGTCTGAGATTGACTCTAGTGGATTCAGTTACCAGGCCCACCTGTTGATCTTAGTACCGTAGAAGCCTGCTTAGGGAATCTGCCAGGAATTTTACCCACTGACCTTGCCGATTAGGCTTGGATGGACTGAATAATAAGAAACTTACTCAAACCAAACTAATGTGAAACAACCTACATCTGTCTTGTATAGCTCCTAACAGTATACCATGAACTGTTAACAATAAGAAAAATGTGATGTGCTTTCTTTTTTTAATGCTGAATGAATGAATGAATGAATTACCCACAACTGGTTCTTAAAACTGGAGATTTGTGAGCGTTGTGGGAGGTGCTTGTGTTTTTAACTCCGTTGACGCTTAAATAAGATTCTGTGTTTGAAACTAGACTGTGCTACATTGTAAGAATTCTCAAAAATAAAATAAAAGATAAGAAAGAAAAATACTTATAAATTCTCTATACCACGCTGTATATTAAATTGCCAGAAGTTATTCATTTTACAAGTGAAAATTTGAATTCTTCAATTAATATTTCCTACTGCAAACATCAGGGTTTTGGTTTTTTGGTTTTTTTTTTTTTGTTTGTTTGTTTTTTAATTTAAAGGTTAAATGACATCTCATTGTTTACTACACCAGAGGTGTTTTTTCCTCCTTTGTCATTGATACAGGATTAGATTGGCTCCTTACTGGTGCTGCAGAAAGCAGGAATGCCACAGGGTTTCAAACCCTTTGGATACAGCATATGAATAAATGGTTAGATTACACCGTTGTTCTAGCTGATTGTTGTTGTTCTTTTTATAGATCTCCAAAGTGCTTTCTAATGCCTACACCAATTTATGTCCCCAGAGGTGCACAAGGGCTCCCTTTCCTCTGCTTCCTCAACAATTGTTACTTTTGGGGGGGTTCTTCAACAGCCCTCCTGATAGGTGTCTTGCTGTCTGACAGTGTCAGCATATATTAATTTTACAAAATAATAGGTTTTATTGTGATATCGCCACGCATTCATAAATAATATTTTAATATGCTCATCCTTCTCCATGACTCTCCTCTCTCTCTCTCTTCTTACCTCTTAACAATCCCCTTCCTCTTCCCAAATAATCTCCTTTCTACTTGGATGCTTTGTTTTTTTTTTTTTTCAGATTTTGTTACAAAAGAAAGTGTGAAGCAAATTTTTTCTCAGTCTAGCTTATTTCAGTTAATAGGATCTGTAGTTCTATGTATCTCTCAGCAAGTAGCATGATTGTGTTCTTTGATATGGCTGAATAATACTCTATTGTAAGCATTTTTTTTTATCCTTTCATCTATTGGTGGGTAATGAGGATGATCTGATCTTTTAGCTAATTGAGAATGTTTCAGTAAACAAGAGTATGCAGGTTGCTACCTTTGATTCCTTTGTGGCAGTTCTGACTTCTATTTCCATGATGGTGAGTGATGGTGAGTAATTTGTCATGTATTTCTGGCAATTTATGAAAGTATAGTTTTTGTGTGTAGCCACTGTTCTCGTCAGCGTAGACTTTCATAACTATATGGTGCTTCATATAAGCCTCATGATAATCAGAAAGGAAAATCCTGCAATAAGGCATCATGCAAGCCTCCAAAGGAGAGATGCAACCAGTAATCCTACCCAGATATGATACCTATAAGCACAACAATGACCGACATGTCACCATAGCCCCCACAAGGGCAATAGTGGCACTATGAATATCTTGGCATGAACCAACAGCTCTGTAATTGGACTTAATACTCAATAAGAGAAAAACACGCCTAGAACTACAAATCTAGTCGGCTACCCAGCTCTAGTAAAGTTATGGATCTTGGAAGAGAACCTACAATCTCTACTCTTCTAAAGCAGAATAACCCCCAACTACATTCTAAACATTTGTCCTTCTACCCACAGGTAAGTACACTCCTCACTTCTCGGCAAGAAAATTTCTTTTTGCAACAGATGGAGACCAGTATAGAAAACTACAACCAATCAAAATACAGATACATGGAACGTAGTCTCAGTGGATATACTTACAACAAAATTCCAGCACTTGACGCTCGGGGAGCATTGTGGAAAAGAGAACAGAAAGATTTTAAGAGCCAGAGGAACAGACTGTTTGCTGTAAGACTGTGTCTCTTAGAAATGTGAGAAGCCAGCCAGGTCTACTCAGAGAAACACTGTCTTGAAAAACAAAACTATGTCAGGCAGTGGTGGCGCACGCCTTTAATCCCAGCACTTGGGAGGCAGAGGCAGGTGGATTTCTGAGTTTGAGGCCAGCCTGGTCTACAGAGTGAGTTCCTGGACAGCCAGGGCTACACAGAGAAAAAAAGAAAGAAAGAAAGAAAAATAAAACAAACAAAACCAAAAGAAAGAGAAGAAAATGAAAGAAAAATGTCAGAAGCCAGACCCACAAAGTCTCACCAACCGGACTGGCCACCCTAAGGTGATCTAAATCAGGACGAGACAAATAACTGTGCTAACATGGATGGCAAAAAACTCATGAGCATTCAATCCTAAACAAAGATCCATATGCAACTAAGAAATGCCGAAAGCAAAAGCAATATTCTTCCCTTGAGAAAAACACACCAGTTTGTTATCCGGTGCCAAATGGTCTGCTTTGAACACATACACATACGAGTAACATACAGACTGAGCAGGGTGTATTTGTGTATTTAGGAACGTAAATATGTACATATCTGTGTTTGTATCTATTTATGTATGTATGTAACAACAATAAATGAAGAAAGTGACCATGAATTGTACATATGCACTGGTACCTATACATATATGTTACCATACCCACATGAGCATGTATATACAACACATATATGCACACATAAAACACATATACACAACACACACACACACACACACACACACACGCACACGCACACGCACACGCACATGTGCAGGCCCACACGTACACACATAGGCTTAAGGTCAGAATGATGTTTGTGGTTGTTAGTTTAAATGTGCTACCATCCATCTCCCTAAGCCCCTGACCTGGATAGATTTTTGGTAATCTAGCACAAGCTAAAGTCATTTGAAAATAGGGAGCCTCAATTTTTAAAAAATGCGTCCATAAGATGGCATTGTAAACAAGACAGTAAGGCTTTTTTTTGGTTTGTTTGTTTGTTTTTCGAGACAGGGTTTCTCTGTGTAGCCCTGGCTGTCCTGGAACTCACTCTGTAGATCAGGCTGGCCTTGAACTCAGAAATCCGCCTGCCTCTGCCTTCGCCTCTCAAGTGCTGGGATTAAAGGTGTGCACCACCACCGTAAGGCATTTTCTTAAGCAGTGATCAATGAGGGAGAGCCCAGCCCATTGTGGGTGGTACCACTCCTGGGCTGGTGGTCTTGCACTCTATAAGAAAATAGGCTGAGCCCACCATGAGGAACAAGCCAGCAAGCAGTGATCCTTCATGACGGCCGCACCAGCTCCTGCCTCAAGATTCCAGCCCTGCATAAGTTCCTGTCCCTGAGTTTCTTCAGTGATGGACTAGGATGTGGGATTATGAAGCAAATAGACCCTTCCCTCCCCACCAGCTCTTAGATATCATGTTTCCTCGTAGCAATAGTAACTCTTCTCAGACAGCCCCCCCAATACTCCTTATTAAATAGCATTATAATTTAATTTATAAAAGATAATTCTATTGAAGAAAAAAAATAAGTAAACCAAATGAAAATGTTGACATGCTAAGCTCTATTTACTCCTTAAGCGATTTTTAACCTTTTGTATACTACCCCTTATCTCTATTTACACTCACTAATTGCCCCACCCTCCCACCTCCTCACCCCCCCAACCCCCCTCCACACACATGCTCTGAAATTCTTTTTGTCGAACCACCAAGGATCTGGCTTTATCTGAACAGGAGGACCCTAAGGGAAAAATTCCTCAGGCTACTGATGGCATTGTTGAGTCACACCTTCCTACCACCACCAACCAGTATTACATGTCAACAACTGATGTATTTTAAAGGCAGAAAATCAGTGAAGTGGTCATCACAGACTAGAAGAACCCAAGAAATAAATACAGACCCTTCCATCAAGAGCAAAAAATACATCATCCTCCAGGATCTACTGGTCATTCTCCAGGGAACATCACAAAGCAACTGTGACTAATTCAAGAAGTCTGAGGTGAAGTCCATTATCTTTTCCAACTGCAATAGCAAAAAAATGTTGATATCATCCCCAAAACATCACTGAATCAAAGCAGAAATGAAAAAAAAAAAAAAAAACCAATTTCAACAAGTAAAAATAAAAGCAAAACATAAAAATTTATAGACTACAACTAACAGAATTTTTGAAGACTGTTTTTAAATTTTTAAATACCTACATTATGAAAAAAGAAATATCAAACAAAATACCTAACTTTTATACCTCAAAAGACAAAAACAGTGTAGCAAACTCTACTCAAAATTAGCAGAAGGAAATAAATAGTAAAGACTAACATCTAAATGAATTAAATGGTAGAAACACAATAGAAAAAATGATGCAACTAATAGTTTTCTGAATGATAAAACAAAATGAAGTCTTTATCTAGATTAACTAAATAAAAGCCAAATAAATAATATAAAAGAGGAGATATTATAACTGATATCTCAGAAATATAAAGAATCCCATCTCTGAAGACTCTGATGACGGAGTCAGGTAGAAACAGACATCTGAATAGGCTGGAGTAAGGAGATGAGATCAATAATTGAACATCTACCATTAATGAAAAGCTAAGTTCCTGATGGCCTCACCCATGAAATTTATAAAATGCTTAACAGTTAACATAATTTTTCCTCAAACTTTCCCAACAAAATTGAAAAGGACTGAGTATTTTCAGATTCATTTTACAAGGCCAGCTTTTATATTGATACTGAAACCAGTCACAGATGCTGCAAAAAGAAGAACCAAGCCAAAGCACAGGGCCCACATGTGGCCCAAAATATCTATGATTACAAACACCACACTCCTGATTTTCTGTGTCTCTGGGGATGGAAAGCAGGTCTTCCTTGTTACCATTCAAACACTTGACTGATCTGACTGAGATTGAGACGACTGAGACATCTCCCTAGCGCCTTCCATCATTGCTTTGTTTGGTGTTGGTTTTTTGTTTTTTTTTTTTTTTTTTTTTTTTTACACAATCCCTTGGTGGAATCTACAATGTCTCAAAAGAAAACAAATCCTCCTCAAAAGAAAACTTACAAATGAACAGTTTCACTGTTCAAGACAGTAGACAGATGCTACATTCTGGTCAAACCAAAAGCTAAGGCATTCTGATCTGTAGAGAGCATGTACAAGCTTTCAAAGACCAGTTTGAAAAGGCACGGATGCAAAAAACACTGCAGGATTCTGAGCGAATCAGGACTGACTAGCAAAACTGGAAAGACATCTGTTTTCCCAGCCACAAAATGTTTTTAATTTGAACTCAGACAGATTCTACTATAAAAGCTGGGTATGTGGGAGTTTGTATGAAGAGTCCAGTGCATATAATATGCCTTGAAAAATGCAGGTATATTTATTTTTTTATATAATTTTTATATAATTTTTATAATTTTATATAATTTTTATATAATATTTTTTATTAATTATATTTTGAGAACTATAATATATTATTTCCCCTTTCTCTTTCCTCCCTCCAAACTCTCCGACATACCCTTCTGCTTTTTATTCAAAATCACAGCCTCATTTTTTAATTAATTGTTGTTACCTATGTATATGTATATTTTATGCTAATATTGTGGAAAGGAGGAAGCCCTCGAGGCCTCAACTTGACACAAAGAACACAAAGTTGCCTATAGTAACTAAGGAATGCTGAGAGCAGGAAAAACAGTCTTCCCTAGAGAAGAGCAGACAAATTGGTTTTTGGACATTGAAATGTCAAGCCTGTGAATACACACAAAGTAACAAAATATAAACTAACCAGTTTAGACTTAGGTATTTAAGAATATGTAGATATTTCTAAGTCAGTTTCTCTTGTCAAACTACATTAAGCAAAGGGAAGAGTTTAGAAAGCCTCTTGAGAGAAGATAAAAAAGTAGAGCTGCTGATGCAGTCAGTGATTTGGCGGTGGATGACAGCTCTGATGCTGTGCTCAGGGCTCAACTCGACGATGTTATTTGTGGTACTGATGATGGATATTGCTCCTGAAGACATCATATCTATAGTGCCATCAAAAGACACAACTAATAGACATGCCAACTTGGATATAGGAACATCTCACCCGGGACCCACCCCTAGACAAAGAACTAAAGGCAACTACTGACAGCACAAGCGGGGACTTAGCCTTTCCCAGGTGTGAGTCCAATACTAAGGGGTCAGCACTGAAGCCATGTGCCCATGTGCACACAAACAACAAAGTTTGACTAAGCCGGTTGTATCTATGCATTTATGCATACATACATATACAAATTCATGCACATATTACACACACACACACACACACACATTGTCTTAGTTAGGGTTTTTACTTCTGTGAACAGACACCATGACCAAGGCAAGTCCTATAAAGTACAACATTTAACTGGGGCTGGCTTACAGGTTCAGAGGTTCAGTCCATCCTCATCAAGTCGGGAACATGGCGGCATCCAGGCAGGCATGGTACAGGAGGAGCTGAGAGTTCTACATCTTCATCTGAAGGTTGGTAGTGGACGACTGGCTTCCAGGCAGCTAGGATGAGGGGTCTTAAAGCCCACTCCCACAGTGACACACCTATTCCAACAAGGCCACACCCACTTCAACAAGGCCACACCTCCAAATAGTGCCACTCCCTGGGTATATATAATGAAAATAATAATCAAAGAAAAGAAGCCTAATAATGTGAGAGTGGGGGGAAATGGAAGGAATTGGAGCAAGAGTCACAAGGGTCTAGAGTAAGAAAAGTGACCTGATCATATTCTAATTTATAAAAACCTATTAAAAGACAAATTAGGAAATTTGCAGGAAGCAACTAAAAAGAATGCTAAAGCAACTTCCGTTGTCTATTGTCAATATATCGATAGTGCTCTAGAGACCGTAGGAAAATAGGCTTACACAATTCAGAGATAATTCAAGGGTCACCCAAGCCTCTCACCGAATGAAGTACTGTTGCATAGCACATCAAGAAAATGTTGGGGTAAAAGTATTAAAAGTGGCTAATGCCATACAAATAGTCAAGGCCTTGAATTTTGGGCCTGTGAGATGGCCAAGTGGGTAGAGGGACCTGGCACTGAGCCTGATAACCCGAACTTATTGCCCAGAATCCACATGGTAGAAAGAGAAATTGTCTCCCAAATAAATTGTTCTATGACCTCCACACATGGACTGTGGCACACCACTCGCACACCTACAGGGACACATACACATAGATGCACACACACACACACACACACACACACACACACTAAATAAATAATGTAAAGTGTGTTAACTGTTTTAGAAGACTATGGCAGTCATGAGGGCAAAGGCATTGACCCACAATCAGTTCCCAGAATTCCTAAAAGTGTTGAGACTGATAATGGTGGTGTTGCTTACATTCTGGAAGGAAGACAGCTAAGTCAAGGCCAAATGCAGAGAAGATTTTATGATTCATGATGTGTTATCAGGATGCTTATGGTTTCAAAAACACACTTTGTGCCAGAACTTGACTATTAATCAAAGCAAATGATTTAATGCATCTCAACGTGTTGGCTACACCTGTGAACAGTATAAACTTTGGAGCCTCGATTTTCAAATTGATATAAAAAATTGAGGACAGACTTTTTTAATTCCTGGTGAAATTATATTTTGATATATTTGTGACTCTGCTTTCAGTCAATACCACTATTTTGCTTACAATTTTTAAATTGACATATAGCTCTGCAACCTGACATTAATTTACATGAATTTTTCTTATGTTCCTTTACTAAACTTGTCCTGTATTTGCAGACACAAATATCTCTCCATTCACTACCACACCCTATCCATATCTTCCTAGCAGCCCCTACATCATGAGCAAATACTGTAAAATGGAACACACACAGAGTAATTAGAACCAAAATACCTGAGTAGCACCTTGGATGTTCTTTGAGAAGTGCAGCTAAGCCAGATCCTGGTACATGTATCTCAAATACAATGTCAAATATCTCACTAAATTTTCTAGAGTTTTCTTTTCCTTTACCATAAAAATATCAAAAACAAAGCTTAGTTAAAAAGTACATGTTCTTTATTAGGGAGCTTAAATTTGGGACCTGCTTTCATACTTTTAAAGACTCTCTGAATGGGGTGCCACATAGTTAGGATTATTATATGAGCTGTTTTTTTCCTTATCTGTAGAGGTAGAAACCATAAAAAATATACACAAGGTTTTTTTTTAAAAAAAAAAAAAAAACTAGCTTTCATTAGTGTTTGTATATTTAGTATGTGTATTGTCTGACAATACTTTTCCTGGGGAGACACAACACACATGTCTACTCACCTCAAATAGTGAACCCACACAGACCAAAGTACAGACACCAAATCCCAACTCAATGAAACAGTGAATTTTAATGGGTTTACTGATAGGAATATAAATGAGGGTTACTTACAGGAGCAGAAGTGACTCTTAAGACAGCTCCATCACCAAAGACAAACCAAGCATGGGTGACAGTTCATAAAAGCTTAGCACTTGGAGCACACTGAACAGCCTACAGGCAGCTCCAACAGGTTGGAGAGTGTCTTTTCCAAGTGACTCAATTTATCCAAACTTCTTCCTGGTAGCTCTGCTGGTTTCTGCTTCTTGCAGGCAGCTAGTCTGGTCTCAGTATCTTCTTTGTATCTTGTTTTATCTGAGAGTGATTCTCCACAGCCTTTATTGCATATTCTTGGGAGGGAGATACTTAGTGAACTTGGTAGGTTTCAGAAACTTCCTGAAGCTATTTTGAATTGTTTACCTTCTGATTTAAGAACTGTCCTTCAGAGATAAGATGTTTCAACTCAGAATGTTTTAATCTGGGAGAAAACTGCTACACAATAGTATGACCTATGATAATTTGTCTTCATCCAGTGTGGCCCAAAGAGTTTCAAAAGTTTGGACCTCTTACAGTAGACCAATACCCTTGATAAACTTTGATACCTAAATTTCATATCATTTGAGGGAAGACCCACCCTAAATCTTTTGTTGTTGTTGGTTTTGTTTGTTTGTTTGTTTGTTTTTTCGAGACAGGGTTTCTCTGTGTAGTCCTTCCTGGCTGTCCTGGAACTCACTTTGTAGACCAGGCTAGCCTTGAACTCAGAAATCCGCCTGCCTCTGCCTCCCAAGTGCTGGGATTAAAGGCGTGCGCCACCACCACCCGGCCCACCCACCCTAAATCTTAACCATACTGTCTCATGGCATCCTAGATAAAGGCCAAGAAAGAAAGAAACATCTGCTTTTTGCCTGTCTATCCTCACTCTCTCTTCATTGGGATTAGAACCTAATTCTTTGGGATTCGGACACATAATGAGGACCAGATGAGACATTCAGCCTCTTCCACTTCACACTGAAAAACAGCCATTGCTCTTCTATCAATCTGTTCTGTCAGTTCTGTTCATCTAAAGAACCATGACTAGTGCACCCAATGAATGTTATTGGCATTTCTGTTGAGTATTCATTTATTTGTTAAATGTGTAAATTTATTACGAATGCTCTAGTCTGTCCATTTGGTCTATATATGTGGCTTCATAATTTGGATTCCTATTACATGGTGATAAATTTTAAAATCGTATAGTGTGCATCCATTGCTTGAGGAGTATAAATTTATACAGGCATTTTATAAAATATGGAGGTTTCTCTAAAAGCCAAACATAGTGGGTATAGCTTATTGGTAAAACACACACACTTGACATATATGATATATTCACTCTTAAAACCTTGACAACAACAAAGATCTACCATATGACCCAGAAATATTACTTGAAGGCATACCTCTAAAGAAAACAATATTAATAAGTGACAGAGATATTGTCATACCTATGTTCACCCCAGCATTACTAATAGCCAAGATATAAACTCAATCTAAGCAATCATTAGCAGATGACTAGAAATAAAGAAAATCTTATATACATTGTGGAAAAGTATTCAGTCTTCAAAGTGAAGTTTTGCAAGTTAGTATAGTATGGCAGAACCTGAAGCGCCTTATGAAACACAAAAAGGGAACTAGTGAATGAGTTCACTAGGGGAGTGGAGAAAATTGCTTCATGTTGGTCGGTTCTGCAGAATAGATGGTTTTTGCAGGTCAAATAGACAGCAAGGTAACCATAGTATAGTCACACTACTGTGTATCTGACACTGGCTAGGAGAGCATGTCTCAAATGTTCTTGTCAAAACATAGGCATGACATTTGGCTTCATTATGGCAAGTATATGTTTCCAAGTATATGTTTGCCAACATGTCACATAGGCCCCTTCAAATAAATTCAACTGTCGTATGTCAGTTATAGGGGCGAGGCTACGAGAGAGAAGAATGTGATTATTCTGAGAGGACAGGAGTGAGAGTTTACAGTTGTGATCATATTCATTGCCACTTTAAATATTACTGTGAGCCGTGATCCACTGAGATCTTGACTTCACAATAGAAGTAAACAAACAAACAAATACACCATCCAAGTCATAGAGCACCTCTTGTGACAAGAAGCTCTTAGTCAGTGGTTTATATATTTGTTAATTTGAGGGGTGGTTTTTCTTTTTCTTTTTATGAGAAACATAGTGACTTCCTTCTCAGTTTTCCACTGTGGTGTCTCAGTATACATCGTAGAAATATCCCCTCTCAGCATTACAGAGTGGGATGTGACACGTGATAACAAGTCATGTGATCCTCATGAGTATCACTGCCTATCATATGAGAAGAAAGAGAAAGCATGGAGGAGGGGGAGGGTATCCCAAGAGCCAATCATGTGCCACGTGACCTCATAATTCATCCTCCCAGTCAGAAGATGAGGTCATCTTTTCCTCTATTACAGATGAGTTTCCGAAAGGTAGCTTTTGTGAAGTCACACACATGGGCTGCATACCTAAACCTTCCGCATCCTAAACCAGCAGAGCACACTGCTTTACCATGTTCAGCAGAGACTACCTATGCAAATCAAACTGAAGCAAAAATGAAGACAAAGTTTTCTAAAACTCCAAAGAGCTATCCAGAACTCTTAATTTATCAGTATTTTCTGAGCTGCAGGCAGGTTTAAATTGTTCAGTTAATTCATCTTCAGCACAAAACATTGAGACTCAAAATCAGCCTCCAAACAATGGCCCCTGTCAGTTCTCACAGCAGCATCTCCATCTGAGAGTGGTCCTTACAGTCTCCTACATAGGGTGAGACCTGTACCTCTCTTTGGCTTCTACTGTGGGTTCTAAAAGCATCCACCTCATTTTCTCACTTCCCATGTCTCTGTTCTAGCAGACCTCCACCCGCCCCCATAAACCTTTTCCTCCCTTCCTCCCCAGCCAGTAAGTTCCTCCCTGTCCTGATTTTGGTGTGCAGTAATTCTCTGGTATTTTAATACAGTTTCCAGCTGCTTAATGCTTGACTGTCCTTTGCTTTATTTTGAACATATAACAATTTGAAAAATTAATACATCTGAAGTGTATTAATTATAAGAACTATAATTTCTGGTGTGTGTGTGAGTCCCTTTTGTAATAACCAAGGAAATTTTGGAGCCATTTGATATTCAATACTTACTGACTGAATAATACAATGGTGTGATGACTTGTAGACAGACAGACAAACAAACAAACAAACAAAAGTAGACAAAAACATTGTCTATTGCTGTTACTCTGGAATTCTTAAACCTGGATATGCAGGGTGAGGGTATAGCTCAGTGGCTCAGTTTGCTTAGTGCATGTAAGGCCCTGGGTTAAATTACTATCACATTCTATCCCAAGAAACAAAAAGAAAAAATTAGGTATTTTAAAATTTATTTTTATTTTTAAAGTATTGGTGTTTTGCCTGCATGTATGTCTGTGTGAGGGTGTCTGATCCCCTAGAACTGGAGTTATAGACACTTGTGAACTGTCATATGGGTGCTGAGAATCGAACCCAGGTCCTCTGCAAGAGCAACCAGTGCCCTTAATCACTGAGCCATCTCTCCGTGGACGATTTAGGTATTCTAATAACTTGAAAATCATATATGCTTCATGTCTTTAAGCAAGAAGTCTTTATTATCAGTAAGGTAATTTAGATATTTACCACTAAAGTGTCCTATTAACTAAGCTTATCCAGAACAAGGTTCTCTGCTCTCCAGACCCTTCACCAAAGTTACTCAGCCTGTCAATATCATTCATTGTCTGTTCAACACTGTTTCTGAGTATACACTTGCTAGTTTCTCTGGAGTTTTGTTTGTTTGTTTATTGGTTTTGTTTGGTGGTTTGTTTGTTTGCTTGTTTTTTTCCATGACAGGATTTCTCTGGCTATCCTGGACCTCGTTCTGTAGCCTAGGCTGGCCTTGAATTCAGACATACACCTGCCTCAGTCTCCTGAGTTTTGAGACTGTATAGGAGGAGCGCACCACCATGGCCAGAGCTTCTCTGTATTTAATGGCTGGGCTAACCGAACCCTGAGAGTTGGTGGCATATGTAAATCTTGTTTAGAAAACATGTTTTCTCTGTTTGCATAATGCTGTGTGTGGTACAGCTCCCACCACGGTAGACCATCTTTGCAGCTGGCCCGCGCGCCCACCTGCAGCTCTCTGGCTGACGCATTATTTTGCAGCCCATGTGGCAAGTGTACAGGTGGAGCTGCTAGGAGCACTTTCTGTGTTAAGTGGTGGGGATTCCTCCCACTGTTCTCTCTGAGCTCCTCCCAGGGTGTAGTTAATGAAATTTAGTCTCTTGTCACATGGTCTTCTGAACTTAACAGCAGCTACTCCCTCTTGGTTTTCGTGACTGATCATGAGTTCACACACACAGTCGCTGAGCTGTGATGTTGAAGATTTAGCAACTGACGTACCTAAATTGCGCTTTGACCAGCACGACCAACAGCAATCAGATTTGCCTTGACCTTTTGCTTATAGGAAGCCTATCTTTCAATTGCCAACTAATGTATCAAGCAGCTACTTCTCCTCAGCTTTTCACTATGCTGGACTTTCCCCTCAATTTATACTTGCATGTAAGCCTAAACTCCCCTTGCAGCCCCACATGAGGAGTCTCGTAATCACAATTTCTCAGCATGCGTTTACACTAGCAGGTCCGTCAATTAGCACGTATCCTGTACACCTGTTACCTACAGTGCTTCCTTCATATCTACCTTTAAAATCCATCCTGGATGTATTTTTACATTGGACAGACTATAAGTTGCCAGGGTTTTATATTCCATCAGCTGGGAAACTAACTATGCAAAAGTAAGTATATTAGACACTAGATATTGCTGCCTCGATATTTCCTAAACACAGAGACAGTCTGTCGGTGCTGAAACTCACTGTTTCTGATCTGAAAATCAGAAATTTCAATGCTAATTACACACACACACCCGAATGACTTGTTTGTTGTTAGAACTTAAAATACCAGATTACGTCTGTCAAAGAATTTTTATCAGTTTAACAATTCAAAAATAGTTAAGATGGGAAATATCAAATCACCTTAAGGATAACTTTAGAAATTGATTTAAATATTATGTAAGCCAATAAAACTTTTACCATTCTCACCCAAGCTAACGTGGGCCTTATTGCTTCATGGATTTTTTTATTTTTTTATAGTCTTACATCTCTATGAAGCCTTTGTCTAAGTACCAATTCACTGCTGTATCTGCCACATCATCATGATGTCTGAACCTTAGCTATACAATGTAATTTGTGCAAACCAATATGGACTCACTTCCCCTCTGAGCCCCTGTAATGGTTTGTATATGCTCAGCCTAGGGAGTGGCACGATTAGAAGGTGTGGCCTTGTTGGAGTAGGCATGGCACTGTGCGTGTAGGCTTTAAGACCCTCATCCTAGCTTCCTTGAAGCCAGTATTCTGCTAGCTTCCTCCAGATGAAGATGTAGAACTCTCAGCTCCTCCTGTACCATGCCTGCCTGGATGCTGCCATGTTCCTGCCTTGATGATAATGGGCTGAACCTCTGAGTCTGTAAGCCAGCCCCAATTATATGTTGTCCTTATAAGAGTTGCCTTGGTCATGGTATCTGTTCACAACAAGAAAACCCTAACTAGCCCCTAAGATGGTACTGTATTGGGATACAAGTGGAGGAACTTTGTCATTGTAATCCTACAGCTTCTCACAAGTAGATGTTTCTCCTCCTAGTCTCATCTCATCAATCAATCTAAATCAATGTAAAATAATGACTGCTCAGCCAGTGCCAACTAATTAGAAGACATACTTAGTTTACTTGTTAAACATGGGTGTGGGAGAAGAGTTATTAAAATATGTTCACTAGATGTCTGGATTGGGAACTTCTGTGGATTTCTTAGTCATATACCCAGAGGCAACGAAAAGATAACAAAGCAGAACGCATCAGCCTTGTACAACCTTGTGGTTTATAAATTCCAACCTAAGCAGTTCGAGTCGTTTACAGCTATTCAGGGTTTTCACATTTATGGATCCTGTTTCAAAGTTTCAGAGTCATCATAGTTAGCATGGAGCAAGAGAGGATCCCAGTTGCATGTTAAGACAAGAAGAGGGTAGCCGGAGGAAGGCTCGTGAAGAACTGGTCACCTTGAGAAGAGCAGCCTCCTTTGGTGATGAAGAGAAGCTGGAAAACCCTAAGGAGAGGATGAAGGGAAGAAATGCTTTACGATCTTTTTCTTCCCTTGGGGTTCTTGTTGCATGTAGAATAAATACAGAAACAAAACAGGTGGCACAAGAGCCTGCCCAACATAGATAAATCAGTCAAGCTGGTACTGACCTGGAAGTTCATCTTTGCTGTGTAGATTTCATCATGCTGGAGGGTGCAATGCACACTAGCACACTAGCAGGAACAAAAGTAGTTACTAGTCTTATCCAGCTGTAAACCCTGAGAGCTACCAAAATAACTGGCTGACAAAATATGCTCACAAGTGCAACAGTGGCATGCAATGTTAAAGGTGTGACCAACCATTTTTTGATTGGATTTAAAGCCCTCTCTACAAGATGGAATCTCTGCACAGTATCACTAACTGGGCCCAAAACCCATGTCTAGGTAGGTCATATGCCCTAAGGAGAACTTACTATCATTCTACTAAATGAACATATTAAACTACCCTCTAACTCCTTCTCTTTACACTCTTTGGATGAGTGCATCTTTTAACCCTCAGAAGAGAAGCTTCTTTTTATAATAGATGGTGATTAATATAAAGTACCATAAAGGGCCAACATACAGAGAATAAAACTATGAAGTGCTCATACCTAAATAATCTATATTACACTCCCTCTCATTCCAAGGCTTTGGAGTTCTCATGAAAGGGGAAACGAAAAGATTGTGCAAGGTGAAGGTAGGAAATATCTACATTGAAACACTGTTTTCCGGATCCAACAAGGTCATTGCACTCATGACCTCATGGTGACTGTTACCAAATGCCAAAGACCGTACTGGAGTAAGGTGGCCAAGGTCCCAGCATGAGTGAGGGAGAAGCAATTGATGTCTGCCAGCAAGAGACCCAATTTTCTTTTCTTTTCTCTTCTTTTCTTTTTTAGTGTGTGTGTGTGTGTGTCTTTTTTGTTGGTTACTTTATTTATTTACATTTCAATTATTCCCCTTCCCTGTTTACCCTCTGCAAACCCACTATCTCATCCCCCCTCCCCCTGCCCTGAGGGTGCTCCCCCACCCACCCACCCACCCACCCACTCCAGACTCACTGTCCTGGCATTCCCCTATGCTGGGGCATCAAGCCTTCACAGGACCAAGGGCCTCCTCTACAATTGATGCCAGATAAGTCCATCTTTTGCTACATATGGAGCTGGAGCCATGAGTTTCTCCATGTGTACTCTTTGGTTGGTGGTTTAGTTCCTGGGAGCTCTGAGGGGGTCTGGTTGGTTGATACTGTTGTTCTTTCTATGGGGTTACAAACCCTTTCAGCTCCTTCAGTCCCTCCCCTAACTCCTTTCTTGGGATTCCCATGCTCAGTCTAATGGTTGGCTGAAAGCATTCGCATCTGTATTGGTCATGCTCTGGCAGAGCCTCTCAGGAGACAGTTATATCAGCTCCTGTCAGCAAGCACTTCTTGGCATTAGCAATAAGATCCAGCACTTTGCTCCATACAGGAAACTCACCTCAGTAACAAAGACAGATACTACCTCAGAGTAAAAGGCTGGAGACCCAATTTTCTTAAGGCACAAAGGCCCTAACAGGCTATGAATGTTCCATAGATAGCCCTAGGCACAGTTACATACTAGCAGCACTAAGTAGACTCAGTGAGAAAACATGAAGTTAGGAGGGGAAGTAGGAGGGAATAGGAAAGAAATTGGAGGGGAGTGAATTGGGGTGGATTTGATCAAAACACATTAGATATAGGTATGCAATTCTCAAGCAATTAATAAAATAAACGGTCCAAGTCAGATATTCAGGACAAAATGCAGACTGGAACAGGATGGAGAAAGGACAGAGAAGGGGAAAGGACATGTTTGCCCACGGACCATGGGGAACTTCAAAGACTTTATCCCAAATCGTTTGGAAGAAAGTAAGTACTACATTCTAAATGCAAATCTCAAGCATATTAAAACAAGACAAAATGATAGTTGCTTGCTTTACTTCATCCTCTCTTGCAAAGAGCACTAGCATAGTGTTTAAAGGGAAAGAAGAGTTGCTCTACTGGCATGGTTACCCAGGGTGGATCTTTGGTTTCCAGAGCAGTAAAGTCCAAGGCCTACCCTTCCTATGTTTATGTCTTTATGACACCTATACCTCTTTGATATACATACAAACACATACACACACACATACACACACACATACACACCACACACACATGCACACCACACACACAGACACTATACACATACACACCACACACACACTGTACACATACACACCACACACACACACACACACACACACACACACACACACACACACACACACGCTATAGTCTTCCATCCATTTTGTTTACTGGGACTTACTGAGTATCAAATGACTAACCCTGAATTATGCTGCATCTGACTGGTCACTAGCTCTCAGGGTTGAAGCATCTAGACACTCTGGTCTCTATAAAGTCCTTGTGAGTGTAGCAGAAAAAATGAGTTTCTCACTCACATTGTTCCTCAAATTGACTTTTAAAATGGAAGAAAATTGAAGCTAAAGAAGACTTTTATTTAAACATAGAACAGAATATATATATATATTATTATATATATTCATATACATAGCCTCCCTTCGTTCCCAAATACTGCTAAAGCAATTGACCAGGAAACTAGGAGAATGTATGCCACCATTCAAATGAACAGTTGTAAGAAACAGAAAAGGCAACTCACAAAGCCTTCTAAGAAAAGCTAAGCTGGGTCTGGTAGTGTGAACAATCCATCCCAGCACTTGGGAGACAGAGGCAGATGGATCTCTGTGAGTTTGAGGACAGCCTGGTCTTAGAAAGTACCAGACTATCCAGGGCTACTTCCTGAGACTCTAAACATTTTTTTTTTTTGAGAAAGATTAAATTATTTGTACCAAGATACAAATTCCAGCCACTGTTTAGTAGAATCACAAAGTCATTAGAGGCGACATGTACTTCAGAAGACAGGGTTACGATTGAGACTAAAAAGCAGTTAAACATATGTGAATTTTACTTATTTATTTTTGAGACAGGGGACACACTATATATTCCTGTGGGCCTCAGTCTAAACAGATACAGGTAGTTAGAACATCCTTTTGTGCTTAACATCCTTGAAGCTGCAGTTAAGTTCTTCTAGATATATCAAAAATTAATAAATAGGTGCGCTTCCAAATTGTTACATGTACACACTAATTAAGAATCTATATTATGATATGACCCTCACCTTCATTATAACACCATTTGATTGTGGTTTTAAAGTAACTCTCTCCCATGGACTTCTCAAGAGCATCATCCAAAGAAATACCCTAAATGATGATTCAGTCGTCTATGATTTAGGAAGGGAAAAAAAAAAAGATCAACTTACCCATAAGTATGATACCTGGTTCCTACATGTTTATTAAAACTTCCTAAAAGTTCACACCACAGATCCCACTGGGCTGGTGTCCATGCCACCATCCTTTCTGGATGGTTCACTTCAGTCTTTTTCTTTTCTTTTTCTCTTCTCTTTTTCTTTCTTTCTTCCTTTCTTTCTTTCTTCCTTTCTTTTATTTAATTTTTTGAATATGTGTTTTACTTTGCTTTGCTTTACTGAATTCTCCCCTTTAAGATGATAAGAGCTAAGGTGAAACTTCTACCTTCTAACACATACATCAAAACAAATAGGAATACCTAGCTGAAAAATGCTCTGCCTTCCTGGAGCGGTCAACCCCAAAGACTGAAATACACTGGTCCTTGGTAATCATCTAGGGAGAGGAGAGCACAAGAGTGGAGAAAGCCATTCTAGACTTGAGGAAAATCACTAAAAGTTGTCATACCTAATGCTGTAAGCTCTAGGTCCATTCCCTAAAGCACTAGCAACCAGGAGATCTAGGCAGATAAAGAAATGATTACTCTCTGGGAATGATTAGCTTAAGGTGAAAGCACTACAAAAAGACATTGTATATTTCAACACTCACAGAATGGCCTCATGGTGAAGTCTTCATGTGGATAAAGTCTTCAATCTGAGTATAGAGAGCTTCTAATTGACTTGGTAGTGTCTAATTCATCATCGTTGTCATCGTTATCATCATCACCATCATCATCAACATCATCATCGGATTGCTAAGGTTCACCCAACCAATTAAAATATCTTCTTTAACATAAAAAACTAAACAAGGGAACAAGTTTATTTTAAGGACAGACAATAGGTGATGCACAATGCAGAAAACCCTCACCCACAGTAGTAGGTATCCCAGGGGGAAGTGCCCAAGATGCCGACTCTGAGATGGAGGTCAGCATTCGAGAAGCTTATTAGTGAGTGCTATTTTGAAAGGAAGGAAAAGTTGAGTTATAGCAGGGGTCTCAAAGAAGGTGCTATGACTTACATAGGGTTCATGTGCTGGAAGCTTAGGCTCCAAATAGCAGACTCAAGAGATGGTGGACTCTGTAGGTGGTGGAACCTCCAGGGAGATAATTAATCAAAGGCTTCTAACCTCAGAAGGGACTAAGGACCATGCCACAAGAGTGAGTTAGTTCTTCAGGGACTGAATTAAGTACAATGAGAGTGTCTTGTTATAAAGTAAGACCACCTCATGCCTTATTTCTTCTGTATATCCTCCTTACCCCTGGCCGCTGGTCCTACCATGTGACTTTATTCACTCTCTTATGTTGCAGCATGAAACCCATGCCAGATGTGGCAACCTGAACTTGAGTTTCTTCAGCTTCTATAAGGAAGAAACTTTTCTTATCTAGTCTCAAGTGTTTTGGAATAGAAACACAGAAGGCCTCTTTTCCAATCCTACAAGGAGCTCTAGTCATGATCACATCTCCAGCTGATGGTAGAAATTGTTGGTGACATCCACATGGTACTGGTTTTGAGACCATAAAAAAAATGCAAGACTGAGGGAGTAATAGAGATTGAGGCCAAACACTGCATAGCAAAGCTGGAGCCAATGAACAGAAACTCTACGAGACCATCATGAGAAGTGGTCAATGTGAAGTGTAAGCTGCAGCGTAGACCCTTGAGTATTGATGAGGATGCTGAGACACTGACACACCCATAGAGGATATCTGCAGATGTTCAGTAGAGCCAGTCTATCCAACAGATATGAGCTGTGTGCGTCTTAGTTAGCAAGGCTGGAGGAATGAAGATGCCTGGGCCTTTTGGAGCTCATGATTACACTAAAAGGCTCAGATGTCAGACATTTCTCTGCTATATTTGGTGAGCTTGTTTTTTGGTACAGTTTTTGGCTTTTGGAATCAGACTTTTTTTTTAAAAGACTTATTTATTTTATGTATGTGAGCATGCTGTTACTGACATGCTGTGAGCATGATGTCCAGAAAAGGACATCAGGTCCAATTATAGATGGTTGTGACCCACCATGTGGTTACTGGGAATTGAACTCATGACTTCTGGAAGAGCAGCCAGTGCTCTTAACTGCTGAGCCATCTCTCCAGCCTGAAATAAGACTCTTTATTCTGCACTATTATAAAGATCCTTTGCTCTGTGCTATCATATGTAGGGAGTATGTAACTGTAACTTGTGTTCAATTTCATAGAGATTTAGTTAAGAGTCTCATGACTTTTACAGCATGGGAGCTATTAATGACTGTGGGGATTTTTAAGGTTGGTCTATAGAAACTTTACATTTTGGACTGATATTTATTTATCTATTTACTTATTTATTTATTGTATTATAAGGTGCCTGTTAGTTTATGGGGCAGGGATTATGACTTAAAACTATATGTTTGTGTGTCAGGTTGGCAAAGAGTGGAGTTGTGAATTAAATTGTCAACCTGACACAATATAATCATCAGAGAGAAGGGCTTCAGAGAATATCTATGAGGAAAAATATTAGTTATGTTAATTGATATGAGCAGACCCACCCAAGGCGAACCTCCCCTTTCCCTTGGCTTGGAATCCTGAATAGTGTAAGAGTGGAAAACATGAGCGCTTAACTCACAGCTCCCTGCTCTGAACGTGAATGAAATGTGACTACCTAGTTTAAGTTCTTGCAGTCAGAGCAGGGTTTTTTTTTTAAAATATTTATTTATTTATTTATTTATTCATTCATTCAATCAAAACAGTAAAAGAAGCTGAAATATCTTTGGAAGCCAGCTTCACTGGACTGAGTCATTTATAGTTTCTGGTGAGATCTGTAATTGAAGACTGACTTTCTGACACCCACACTAGTTGCGGTTGGGAAATACTGTGGTTTTCATATGAAATGCCTCTCCCCCCACAGGCTCCTCTTTTCACTCTAGTTTTAGCTCTTGGGGCTATTTTGGGAGGTTATGGAAATTTTAGGAGGCGGACCTTGCTTCAGGAATTGGTCCACTGAGAGCGTTCCTGGTCTATTCCGGACTCTCTGTTCCCATCCGCCATGATGTAAAACAGCAGCCTCCCGCCTCCTGCACACATTCCCTTTGCCATTATGGCCAGTCTCCCTCTGGCCCAAAATAATGAAACCAGCTGCTTTCAGACTAAACTAACTGAAAGTGCCAGGTAAAAGAACTCCTTCCTCCTCTTTCTTAATGTTGTTTAGGTTAGGTAGTGTATCACAACAGGAAAATGGTTACGGGGCATACCCTGTTTGTTCCCGAAGGTGCACTTCATCCCAATGCCCACCATAGAAACGTCAAAGCATTGAAATTAAGAATCTAAGACTAAACATTAAAATCTGGGAAGTACATGAGAAAAAAATAGCTGAAAGGGAGATGCTGAGTAGGACGGGGCCAGGGAAGGAAGGAAAGGGGCAGGTTCTGCTGTTTTCATTCCAGAACAAGAAGGTCTGTGCAACACTGAAACTAAAGCTTGGGCAGCCTTTAGTTTTAAGCACAGATAAGGAAGCAGCCCTAAGCTGTGTGTCGCTGTAATGATCAGAGTCCTGACTCCTATTAAGACCAGAGGTCACACCGTGGAAAAGGACAGAGGTAGAGCCTTCTGAAAGGAGGAAAAATGAGGGTTTAAAACACTTTGCACTAGAAGTGGACGAGCAGCTCCACGCAGAACAGCTGGGTGGCTTTGCAAAGGGAAGTGACAGGCGCTTTTGTTACTAGCTCTTTTTTTTTTAATTTTTAATTTTTTAAAATTTTTTATTGGATATTTTATTTATTTACATTTCAAATGTTATCCTCTTTCCCAGTTTCTCCTCCACAAATCTCCTATCTCATCTCCCCTCCCCTTGCTCCTATGAAGGTGTTCCCCCACTCACCTACCCACTCCTGCCTACCTGCCCTGGCATTCCCCTTTTAAAAGGTGACTCTCTAGGCTGGGGATGCAGCCCAGTTGCAGAATTCTTGTCTAAAATACCCAGGACTCTGGATTCATCCCCAGCATGTGGGTCGGTGATTCATTGTGGTGTGGCCGGGACAACATGATAGGAAGGTAATACACTGAACTGTGCTTGCATCTTAGTTTAGCAGACTCTCCCATCCACATAGAATGTAAGCTCCACTTCTCCCCCACCCCCCACCCCTCACCCCCCGAATGTGCTTGGAATGATTCTCCTGAGAATATCCAGCCTATCAATCTCCAAAGTGTGTGTCAGTGTTTCAAGAGCAAAGAGGTTGCTGTCTTTTTTTTTCAGCGGAAAAGGCTAGGAAGATGGTGTTTCACATGCTCACCTCCAGTCTGGCTTTGTGTTGAGAGCCATGGAAAGAAAGCCTGCCTTGGAAGTTATTCTACAACTGGGGCTGGAGAGATGACTTAGCAGTTAAGGGTCAAAGGTTAGAAGAACTGGGAATTGGTTCCCAACACTCACATGGTAGCTTACAGCGTTCTGTAACTCCAGTTCTAGGGAAATCCAATGCCCTCTTTGAGCCTCCCGGAGCACCAGGCATGCACAACACACACACACACACACACACACACACACACACACACACACACACACACAGAGCAAGCACTCTTACCCACTTAGCCATCTCCACAGCCCCCAAGGACTAATTTTAAATGTGATTACTATTCCTTAATTTTCCTTAACCCACCAAAGCCTTGCATGCTTATCCTGTAATTAAGAGACGTTTCCTAGCCTAGGGAGACCTGTGATCTCTGTCATCATTATGGGATGGAGCAGGACCCGCAGGGATCTCTGGAACTTTCCTATAGAAGAGACCAGGAAAGTAACCAGGAGCCATGTAGCTTCTGGTTTACACAGCTCTTATGCTGACTCATTGTGGTGTGATTGGGAGAATTCGATAAGAAGGCTATGATGTGTTGAATTGCGTCTGCATCTATCTGCATCTGCAGCAGACTGTCCCATCCATGTGAAACGGGAGCTCCACCAGTCCCCTTCAGAATGTGCTTGGAACCATTCTCCTGAGAAAACCCGGCAATATTAGTCTCCAAAATGTGTCAGT
Organism: Arvicanthis niloticus; assembly: GCF_011762505.2. Lineage (NCBI taxonomy): Eukaryota > Metazoa > Chordata > Mammalia > Rodentia > Muridae > Arvicanthis > Arvicanthis niloticus. Next base: position 27,902,805 of record NC_047667.1, on the reverse strand, counting down.
GTTTCAAACAGGAAGTAGACAGTGCTCCCAAACCGGGATACAATCCAAGAAGGGCTTATTTACCAAGTGACTCATTGCGACGGAATGACAACGTTGGGAAGCCACAGAGAACAGTGCAGTAGCCAGTAATGGTAGAATACTCCAGTCTCTAGAGCAAAAGGGATAAAGGTAGAGATTATCAAAGCCCAGAAGGGAAAAATTTGCATAGAGCGTTGAAGAGGGCGCACACAGGGAAGGACGCAGGTTACCAATATTTGCTCACATTTTCCCACGAAGGCTTACCATTGATTAACCCTGCTGGAACCCAGAGGACAAAGTTCAGCCTCCAGGGTAAGAAGCAGGGTGAAAAGTGATGAGTGGTAAACCCAGGCAAATGGACAAGACACAGCGCACCTCATAGCATCCAGGATGCTGAGAACTGGCACGTGGTGTAGATAAGTAGCCACTGTTGTGCTTCCTAACCCAAATCTGTTTCTCAAACTGAAGTGTATAGACACTTACCTCGGGGTAGGAAGCACGTGTAGTTGTAAAGGGTTTACCCAAGTTTTCTTTTTTATTTCTATCCTGTACCCATTTCTATAAGGTTCAGATTGACCATGAACCTCCCACTTAGCAAAGATAAGAACATATTACCTACCCCAAAATTTTAATCAAGGTGTTTTCTTGGGATTTAAAAAGCCACTGGGATTTTTGGACTCTCTCTCTCTCTCTCTCTCTCTCTCTCTCTCTCTCTCTCTCTCTCTCTCTCTCTCTCTCTCTCTCTGGCATGCATTTCTGTTAGAAAGAAGCCTGTTAGAAATTTTGTATTGCAGACAACATTGTGGTATTATTATTAAAGCAAATAAACAAAAGAGTGCTGTGGGAGAATGGTAAGTTTGTTCTTATGAGATGTGTTATTCTCCTATTCAAAATCAGTACTTATTCCTTCTCCTCTTTCATGCATGTTTGTGTGTGTGTGTGTGTGTGAGAGAGAGAGAGAGAGAGACAGAGACAGAGACAGAGACAGAGACAGAGACAGAGACAGAGAAGGTAGATGATGGAGATCTAACCTTGGGCCTCATACAAGCTAGGCAAGTGTTGTATCATTGAGTTATATTCCCATTTTAAAAAACAGTTTAAAATAATTTCTTGTTTTCTGTGTATGTGTTGATGCCTCTGTATATGTGCACCATGAGCATGCAGGTATCTGTGGAGGCAAGAAGAGGACATCATATTCCCTGGAGCTCTAGCTTCAGGTGGCTGCACACTCCCAGACTTGGGATCTAGGAACTAAAACTAGGGTCCTCTGCAAGAGCAGTGCCTCTTCTTAATCCCTGAGCCATCTTTTCCAACCCCAGGTATACTTTGGATAACATTCATGTACTGGGTAGTGGCCGTATTCTGAGACATGTGTCCTTAGGAATTTTTCTGATTATGTGAGCATCCTCATAGAGCCCACTTGCATAAACCAAGAAGCTATGATGTCACTCGGTGATTTGATCTTATGAGTCCACTGTGGTATAGGCTGGCTGTCATTGACTAAGACATTATGAGATCCATGACTTTCTGTTACTACGTTATTAAATAACAGAGAAGAGCTTTTTCATGTATTTCCTTAATAGCTGACAAAATCAACAAGTTATAGGAAGTCTACATTCTCCTTTAACCTTGAATGTTTTACATGCACAACCCCCATTTTATTTATGTGGGTTTTTTTTTTTTTTTTTTTTTTTTTTTTTTTATGAAGTGGATGAAAAGGGATATTATAGGTTTACTTGATGAATAGATTTAGATTTTTCCGACATGCTTTGTGCTATTGCTGAAATATTTTGCTTTACCAACCCAACTACATGATAGGAGCTTTATTTAAATTTAGTGAGTCAACTGCATCTATAATTTTCTGATAAAAACATAACGAACACATAAAAAAAAAACAATTCTCCAGAGAAGAAGATGTAATCCTCAGCCTCCAAGCCATAGAAACCTAAACAGAACAAAGGGAGCTAAGGGGAAAAGGAATGAAAGCAGCTTTCGGAGAGCAGCCCGGAGGGTAACTTGTCTAACCCCTAATACTAAGAAATACATGGAAAGTAGTAAAGGAACTAAGTCTTGGATTATATGTAAAGATAAGGAAAAGGTTTGGTGTTAATGATGATCGTGGCTCTTTCTGGTCTTTACTCTGTCTGGCTCCTACCCAATGTGATGAGAGGAAAGGGAGGAAGTAAAATTAAAAAGAAATTAGAAATTGGAAAGAAAAGTCAAGCTGTCATTATGCACAGACGATGATGATTATGGACTTTAAAAATCCAAGAGAATCTACAAAACAATTAAGTAAATGAACAAATACCTTGCTGGACATAGATTACTATGCACATATGCTTGAGGATATATATCAATGACTGGATGAGATTTTTTTTTTTAAATACTGTTTAGAGTATTGTTGCTAAAACTCTTTTCTTTGGAGAGACTAAGCCAAGTCCATGTTTTCTCCCAAGCTCCCAGTGATCAATGGAGTCTGGATTCTACCCAAATTCACTCTGGGGAACCAAGGAGATTACTGGGCTTCCTTGCAGAGCTTTGATGAGGACTTCCTTACAATAGTGTGGGCACCCCTCCTCCAACTAGCCATACCTGAAAAGCCTGACCCAGTATTAATGAGGACTTCCCCATAGCCACATAGATGAAGCACCCTTCCAGTGTTCCCTGGTCTCTACAACCTCTCCCTAAGGCCATGTGAAGAGTCACCAGGTGGCAGGGAGCAGCTGGATACACAGACAAGAGTCTCATGCTCTATTCCTCCTCCTTGTGCTGGGCTGTAAACCCGGAACCAGCTCAGCTGGGAAGATATTTTGCAAAGAAGGGATGAGGTAGACTCCTCAAGATGGCAGTTGCTTGGCTCAGAGGACAGTCATTTATACCAAGTTGCAACATCCAAAAAACAAGACATTAAAGGATTTCATATTGAACACTTCAAAATATGATGGGAAGAAAAATTTCAAACCCAAACAAACGGAGAAATGTATTTTTATTGGGAGGTGCAATAGTATTAAAAAGTCAGTTGTGCTCAAAGTGATATACAGATTCAATGCAAAATTGTCAAAGCTATATTTTATGAAATCAGACAAGGTGAGTCTACAGCAAAGACTCTAGAAAAGTAATGAGAAAAATTGTAAAAGTGTTCAGACTGGGCTGGGGAGTTGGCTCAGTGGATAAAGTGCTTGGAGTACAAGCCTGAGAACTAGACTCCAGGTGCCCAGTATGAGCACAGAGCTCATAACCCAGTGCTGGGGTGGGAGGGTAGAGTGGAAGGGGGAGAGGGGACACAATGATAGTGACAATACATACACATTGAATCATGCAGGACTGGGCACCATCATCATCATCATCATCATCATCTAATGACTTGAGAGGCAGGTAGACCAATGTGAATCTAAGGCTAGCCTTATCTACACAGCAAGTTCCAGGCCTGTCACAGAAAAGGATTTATAGTCCTATGTTTTAATGTTTTTTTTTTTTAATTTAGTTCACAGTTGTTGAGATATTGTGCTACTAATTCAAACAAAAGCAACCAAAATGGAGGCTCCAAAGCTGACGCATGTGTACTGTCACTTGATTATCTGCATGTTAAAGCAGTTCAATAAAGAAAATGTGAAAGTCTCTTTTTAACGATGATTCTTAAGTAGATGGAAGGAAATGAACTTTGCCCTACTTCATTACCATGGATAAAAATAAACAGATTTTTTTTTTTCAGCATTCAATCTGAACAGCAGAACAGTGAAGCTTCAGTGGGAGATATCAGTAAATGTCTGATTTATTTGGTATATTGAGGACTTTTAAAGAGAATACAAAAGGTACTCCCCCAAAAAAGGGAAAGCTTAACATTATAATTGAGGGTTCCCTTTCAATAGAAAGCTTGAAAAACAGTACAGATTGAAGACAACACACATATGTGTGGAGTCACTAGTATATGGAGATGTAGCATAGCTGTATTTGATACACATACATATTTATGACTAACATACTTAAACATATCTATGTACATCTGTATGTGACATCTGAGTCTATCTGTAACAAATGACTCAATAAATCCAAATTACTCAAGAACTTCAGACTCATTAATTCTTAAAATCAACACAAAAAGAAAAAAAAAAAAAAACCTTTAAATGGCACTTCTTAGAGATGTCCAAATAGGTAGTAAGCACATGAAAAATGCAAATTGAAAAGAAAAAAGTCACAATACACGTGCTATATGCCTGTAAAGGTTAATTCTACCAAGGGTGTTAGTGAGCTCCGAGTTACTGGGACAAAATACCTACGGAAGCTTGAACGGATGCCAGGGACCTGTGGGGAGGGAAAAATCTCGACAGGGAACATGGGGTGAAGGAAAGCTGCCCACCTTACAGAGGCCTAGAAACAGAAATACAGAGAGGAAGGGGCTGGGCCCCAGTGCTCTGATCCTACTTCCGTCTATGAGCCCTCACCTTTTAAAGGCCCCACCACTTCCCTATTCCTCTGTGGCCAAACCTGTAACACAAAGCCTTTGGGGGACATTTCAGATCCGAACTATAACATTACTGGTTGTTAAAAATTTCTAACAATGACGTTTTCATACATTTTGGGTAAGATTATACTTTGAAATGAGTACTTAGCAAAGCATCTTTGGTGGCATTGACCAAACTAAAGCCCGTACAGCTTCCTGCCACATAAAAAGACTACTAGTTTGTTGTGCTCTCAGGACACCAAATGCGTATGAAGCTCATACCTATTCATAAGAGCCAGAACCCGGAAACAATTAAAAATCCCATCAAAAGGAATCTGGGTAAATAAACATCTCTGCGTCAAATAGGAGACTATTTCTCAGCAGTGTAAAGACACTTCTATATGCCACATAGATGAATCCTGCAGACAAACGTCGGGAAAATGAAGACAGGAACAAGAACGTGCATTCTGTATCGTTTCAATCCTGGGAAGCTAAAGGACATGAAACTTTAATTCACAGTGGAAGCGGGAGGTGGGAGGAGGGACGGGGGGTGGGGGGGAGAGAGGGAAAAAGAGAGAGGGGAAGAGGGAGAGGGAGGGGGAGGAGAGAGGGAGAGGGACAGGGAGAGGGATAGAATCTCTGTGGAGGGAGGAACAACTGGGAGAAAGAGGTAGACATCGTCTGGACTATTGAAAATGTTCTAGACTAGAGCCAAGCGGAGGTGACTTGGTTGTGCGCCACTGTGAACATTCATTAAACTCTTTTGTTAGTGTCTATGCTCTTCATAGTATTAACACCTAAGCTAAAAGATTAAAAAGTATAAGTGCTTGTTTCTGCTTTCTTCTGTTTACTTTTTAGTTTTTGTTTCTGTGTCTCTGCCTGTATCTGTCTGAATGCATGCCATATGTGTAACTGCCTGTCCCAACCTAGGCACTGGACTCTGGGACCAAATTAAAATCTTCCAGAAGAACAGTAAGCATTCTTAGCCACTGATCAGTCTCTCTAGATACCACCTTCCACTTTTCTATTTGCCACAAAGTTAGCCTAAGTTATACACTGGTCCACTGCTTAAGAGGGGCTCAATTTACAATGGTTGCTAGACGAGGGGGCATCGCCTTCTTCACTGGCGAAGCCCTGACTAGCTCTCCATACTCCAGTGAGTTACCCTTCACCAAAACTCATGCAAGCACCTTGTCTACATTCTGAGGGCCAGACACAAACGGAAAACATGAGAATAGTGAAGAGACCTGTTAGAAGGACTTCAGGGCGATGGTAGGGGAGGGGTGATGAGGAAGGGGAAGCGGGGCAAGCGACTGAAATTGGTTATACACATGTATGAAATTGTCATAGAAAAACAGGAGGGAAATACACATATTACATACAACCACACACACTCATATATACATCACATGCACTCATGCGCACACACATCACACACGTTTACACACTAACACATACTCTCATGCACATATTACACAGTCACAAATTCCCACTATACACACTTTAAAGTGTGGGTTCACGTGACCACATGTGGAGAAACCAGTGAACAATAGAGTCCTGACACTTTTTTTTTTATCCTTGAAGGATGCTGTAATACCTAGCATGCCCATATGGACAGAACAATTGTAGCTTCAGGCTACATCCCTGCACTCCCACTCCATATTTCACAAGTTTCCAAAGGATGCACTTCTACAACTCCCTTCTGTAGAAGGCAGTCAACTCTTCTTTTGCGCCACCATAAAGATCACTGCACCAGAAGATATATTCAACCTGTAGAATTCCTTCAACACCACATAACCAAAGCCTCCAATATCTCGTAAACACCTGGCCATTCTGACTTCATTTTACCTTTTAATCTCTAGCTTGGATTCTCTCTTTCACGATTCAATCCTCCATCTTTTGTGGAAACGTCCCCCAGACCCCGTGTGCGAGCCTTCTTATAGCAAGAAGCTGGCTAGATTTCTGGTTCATTGTGCTGATGGTTTTGAGTTGACCTCATATGCATGTGTCTTTCTTTCATATTTTAGGAAATTTGATGTGGAGAGGCAGCCTTTAGAAAAGCAAATAGGAATGCATGATTTTAAAAATCAAGCATTACTGAAATGTTAACTTACTCGAGGACTTGGCACCTCTTCTCTCTCAGTTCAAAGCAAGTAAATATTCTAGAGTTTCTGCTCCCGACTTTCCCTCTCTTGCTAACCTATTTATATTCCCTTGAATTCACACATTTTCTTCCTAGCAATTAACCCTGATACACTGTCCTCTCTCATACTTCTGACCAAGACAAGTATGTTGACAAAGGGCACCTGCAACAGCCTGTCTAAGGTCTCCGAGCTCTGAGCTAGCACACACCAGTACCTTGCAGAGTTCACCTCTGGCCATCCCTCAATGAGGACAAGATTGCAATCCTGAGAGGGGAGAGAAATGTCAAAAAGGATGTTAAAATATTATCCACCAGTGTGGATGTGTAAGAACCATATACTAAATGTATCGGTTACTTTCTGTACTTCTCTTGTAAAAGTGTGCATTCATGAACACACAGTAGCTTCCTAGTTTTGTCATTTACAGGGATTCCAGTATTGTTCCTCATGTGTGCAATAAATAGATTTTATCTATAACTGATGATTCTGTAATGGTCCAGGGTTAAAATACTTCCTACTTCAGGACAAAATTTAAATATTTTCTGTTTACTATGTCCAGAAAAAAAATATAGTGTTTTCATTTCTAGAAAGTCATGTTAAATGAGTGCTTATTGGTTTGTGCATTTTGCCACGGAGTCCCCCAAGACGACCTTACCTCATGGAGCTTAATTTCAACACAAAACCCGAGAATCACATAATCCTTACCCAGATGCTCTAGGCTGCTGCTCTGGGGCTTTGAGATTTAGCCTCGAGGGTTTGTGGCTGTATTCCAATTTAGAGAGATGCATGCTAGCAATCAAGTATTTCCTGGTCTTTCAGTTGATTCTCACACTTTCTTATTTGAAGTTCTAACTCACCTGCTACAGGTCTCTTTGCTGGGTTGGGGTGGAGAGAGCTGTGTTCCGTTGAACAGGAAGTATGACAGATAACAGGACATACCTGCAATCGTTCAAGGAGAACAGAGAAAGAAGAAGCCCAGAGAACATTCAGAGCTTCTGTGCTTGTTCATTCTCATATCCTTTCTCTGCATAGCTGATCAAATTTTGTGTATCCAATATGATTAAGAATATTGGAAACACTATGAAGGAGTGATTGTGTATGCCTATTTATGTATCAAACACACATACACACACTTAGAGGACTTTTTTAAAAAGTTAATTCTAAAAGTATAAAATATGTTGGAATTTTTCATTTTATTTTCAAGATTATAATTTTCAACAAAATAAAAGTCAAGAATATCAATGAAATAGTGGTTTTTTATAATCTAAATACTTTCTATGAGCTGTTCCTACTAATTCACTTATTGAACAACATTTTAGAAATAAAAGAAGAGCCCAAGAATTACTAGACTCCTGACTTTCAACACAAAGCTCCTCTCTCTCTTTTTTTTTTCTTCTTTTTTTTTTGTCTTTTTCGAGATAGGGTTTCTCTGTGTAGTCCTGGCTGTCCTGATACTCACTCTGTAGACCAGGCTGGCCTCGAACTCAGAAATCTGCCTGCCTCTGCCTCCCAAGTGCTGGGATTAAAGGCGTGCGCCACCACCGTCCGGTGAAGCTCCTCTTATTGATATTGTTACTCTAAAAAAATCCAACTGTCAACTTGAGAGGTTCAAAAACCTTTGGAATAAAAATTTTCAATTCCCCAGGAGGCAAATTGGGCTTCTCAGAGGGAGCCACTGACAATGGCCTGTAGATCAGTGATGGCCCTGACTTAGGGAGGATAAGTCTTCCAGCTCCTGGGACACCTAGCTGGAAGAGACAACAAGGTCAGAACAGAGCTGGTCTACAACATTCTTCAAGGTCTCATTAAAGATAATGAAACTAACATAGCAATCAATCAAAATTGTACTAATGTCACTGCTTTGCTACCCATAGAGGTTACCTAACTCTTCTGAAAAATTCTCCTAGCCCTTATAAAAAGGGGGCGAAAGCTCCTCAAGTTGTCGCTATTTTCAGTTGACTCTTGCATGCTGGCTGTTTCTGCAGAATAAATGCTTTTTTTGCCTTTGCATACTAATTGAGTCTGGGGTCTTCCTTTAGCAATTTGGGGGCCCCAACAAACTCAGAATACAAATCAATTTATGTACTTTTTTTTTTTTGCTTTTGTTTTTAAAGTATAGGCGTTCTGCTGGCTAGCTCTTTGTCTACTAGGCAGAAACTAGAATTATCTGGGGAGAGGAAGCCTCAAATGAGAGCACTTCTCTATCAGATTAGCCTGTAGGCAAGCCTGTAGGGCATTTTCTTCATTATGATTGATGTGGGAGACTGCAGCCCACTGTGGGTGGTGACACCCATGGCCCGTGGTCCTGGGTTGAATAAGAAAGCGACTGGGTGCGAGCCAGTAAGCAGTTTTTCTCCATGGCACCTGCTTCAGTTTCTACCTCTAAGTTTCCACCTTGAGTTTCTGTCCTCACTTCCCTTAGTTATAGGCTGTAAGCTATAAGATGAAATAAACCTTTTCTGCCCTTAAGTTGTTTTTGGTCAATGTTTCATCACAGAAAAAAAAAAAACATAATTACAACATGTATTCAAACTAAATTAAGAGAAAAATGGGAACATATATTTGCTAGGGAAAAAAAAAGCCCTGCTGTCACTGAAATAAATGTTATAAATGTTGTGTTGATAAAATATCTCACAGAATACTTAGTTCAAATTGACCTTTGATCTTAATATTGCACAGGAAAATTTAAATGCAACAGCTTAGCTATCTTTGATTTCAAAGAAAAACTGTACTAGAAAAAAAGGTTGAGATTTTATTAAGAAATAAGCATATATATTGAAGGGACTGAATTTTAAAACTCACATTAACGTTGTATTCGTTTCTTATGGCCATTGGATCGTGTTACCAACATGCCCCATGGCTTACTGCCATACAAAAAAATCTCAGGGACCAAAAGTCATGGTTAAGAAAACCATGACAGATACTCTAAAGAAGTGGCTCTCAACCCGTGGATCATGGTTGCTTTGGGAGTTGACTACCCATTCATGGGGGTCATCTACAACCATCAGAACATACAGATACTTACATCATGATTCATAGCAGTGGCAAAGTTACAGCTATGAAGTAGCAAAGAAAACTATTTTATGGTGGGGGTCACCACACTGTGAGGAGCCGTATTAAAGGGTCCCAGCATCAGGAAGATTGAGACCTACTGCTCTAGGGGAAGGACAGGTTTCCTTGCTTTTTGTGATCCATTATTTGTGGTGTTGGTAATCAACCCTGGTCAAGGCTTTATAACTAAACTTTATTCTCAGCTCCTTTTAAAAAGTGTAGCCCCTATGTAACACACACGTGTGTGCGCACACACACACAAATACACACACTCTCTCATACACACCACACACATGTACATGCCCCCAAAGAGAGCGCATCGTTTAAAAAGTAATTCTCTCGTTTTTCTTAAACTATAAATGAATACTAATAGAAACTTCTCTCAGGTTGTCAAAATGCCAAAAGTTACCGCTAAGGCTTTTAACACTATTTTTCTGTGTTCAAATCATGTGCATTGTATCAAGAGAAATAAGCAAATTAGCTATTGCTATTTCACACCTGTCACAGATGGAACTATAATTAAAAATGCATCTTCAATGTGGCATTATGGAAATTCTAAGGACTTTGAAGGTATTAGCAAATAAAACTAGAAAGGAGACGCTCCCGTTTGAATCCATACAGTAACAACTGCAATATTAACATTCACAGTAAGCAGGCGTTTTTGCCAAGCAATAGCAGTCTCTCAGTCACCTTTTCTTTTTATTATTTGACTTTAAGTAGTTCATACACACGTATAGTGCCTGCCCCTTGTAATTCCCTCTCCTGATCCATGACCATGTCTTTGTTTTCTGATCCATTCATTTAACCAGACATCTGTGTAACCATACATGTGGTTACATACATTAGAGTCCAGTAGACTCACGAGGGGTACGCAACTGAAGACAATGACCTCCCCCCCCCCCCATAACATCCCTCAGTGGCTAAACTTCACTAAGGAGCCTATGCCCCCTAGAAATCCTTCTGCATCTACGACTGATTCTTACTGTTCTCACACTGTGTGGGCCCAGTGCAGATTACTATAAATGTTGTAATTCCATAATTGTAATGGCTGTGTACATATATTTAATATCTATGACCTGTCTCTTCTCTCATAGGATGTAGCACAGCTGACCTGTACTGATTTCAGGTGCTAAGTGAAGTGGGCATTAGGAATGAATATATATCTCCAGTCCCTTTTTTCATGAGCAGTCTGTCCTGTCCCTGTCAAGGGCTCTGAATGAAGCCAGAGAAGGCAACAAACCCTACTGATAGTTAAGACTGTAAAGCTAGAATCTTAAGCCAGTTATTGTACATTTTGTATTCTTTGTTTTGACCCAGTCTCCTATCTGTAAACTTTTCTTTGAGTATCGATTCAAGTTTTGATGCCTGTCAGGTTTTGATCTTCTGAACTTTTGAGGTACCGGTGTTTGGGGATTTTTATTCAAAAGCGGTCAAACGATCAAAGAAAAACTTTCCCAGAGATGATGTTTTCCTTGAAATCCCTATAAGCATTCTTAGCTACTCTGCATCAGTAGCTATATATCCGTGTGAAAAAAAATTCTTTTTGAACCTCACTTCTTCAGCCTCCTTTACCAGTCCATTCTGAATGGCTTCATTTCTTTGTTCTCTCTCTCTCTCTCTCTCTCTCTCTCTCTCTCTCTCTCTCTCTCTCTCTCTCTCTCTCTCTCTCTCTCTCTCTCCCTCCATCTTGCCATTTTTCTTATCACAACATTGTCCCTTCAGATCCAATCCTGTGAGCCAGGCAAGTGTATTTCTGGCTCTATTCCCAAGTAATCACGTTTCCCGGAGGATGCCGCTTCTGTTGGTACTTGGTATTTCTTTCTTGATCTCACAGAGCCACAGTAACACAAACTACCCTGAATGGCAAAAACAACGCCAATGAAGCCGTTAATGCTACTGAAGCATCAAGAGAAATAGGGTTTCCCTGAAGACTTGAGCCTCATCAGCTGAGCGAGCCGATAGCTTCGGGGGCTGCCTTTGAGATATTCCATGTTAGATTAGTGTGAAACAGAATAGTCACCCTGTTTCATAGTCTTAGAACGAAGCTCCTTTAACTTATGAGTCCATATTTCTTTCATTTTGAAAAAAAAAAAAAAACCCTTATTTTTATTGTATGTAAGAGTGTTTTGCCCACATGTATTTATGTGCTTGCTGTACCCCGGAGAGGCAAGGAATGGACCTCAGAGTCTCTGGAACTGGAGTTACCTACGGCCGTGTGCCTCCAACTGGGTGCTGGGAATCGAACCCAGGTCTTCATAAGAGAAGTAAGTGATCTTAACCAGTGATCCTCCTCTCTGACTCCCTCCTTTCACTTTTATTCTTTTACCAGATTAAAAACATGACGAGTGCCTTTCTGATCCACCATCTGGAGTGGAGCCACCACCATGATGCAGATATTCGTGAAGACGCTTACAAGGAAGCCCATCATGCTCGAGGTTGAATGCTTGGACACTATTTAAAAAAAATGTAAAGACAGAGATCCAGGATAAGGAAGGAATTCCTCCTCATCCGTAGAGGCTGACAAGCTGACAAGCAGCTGGAAGATGGCCGTACTTTGTTCAAAAGGAGTCCACCCGTCATCTTGAGACTTTGAGTTGCTGCTAAGAAAGAAGAAATCTTACACCACTCCCAAGAAGAATAAGCATAGAGGAAGAAGGCTAAGGTGGCTGTGCTGAAATACTGTAAGGTGAATGAAAATAGAAAGTTAGTCACCTTCATCAAGCATGTCCTTCTGAAGAACGTGCTGATGGAGTTTTCATGGCTAACCACTTTGACAGGCATTACTGTGGCAAGTGTTATCGGACTTACTGCTTCAACAAACTGGAAGACAAGTAGTTACGTACGAGTTAATAAAAAGAAGGAACTGATGTTTAAAAGAAGGTGATGAGTTGTACAAAATGGAATTGAATTCATTCAATCGAAATCCCTTGCTCTATGTTAAACCATCATTTGCCTTGTGTTCTAAGCCTCTTTCAGAACATAAGATAAAATTACTTGTCAAAGGAATTAACTTTTGAGTGAGACACCAAAGCAGTGTGGAAAAAAACACCACCACCACAACACACAAACAAACAAACAAACAAACAAATCTCCAAATTGCTAACATGCTCTCTTTAAGGTTTATGCAGGTCAAGGAGACATATTAAAATTCAGTTCTTGAAATATTTTTTTTCTATCCCCAAGATAAAGCAAATTCTTCCCTTTTCTGTCAACCCACCAGCAAGAAGATTGTTTTCTGTTTCCTGATAAGTAGGTGGCATAAAACAGAGCCCAGGAAACTCTGGTACTATTTCCTTAACAGCTTTCCCCTTATCCAAATGACACACTTTTCAATTCAGACACAGTTTATTAGGCCTACCATGTGCCAGACACACTTCAGGATTTGGAATTCACACAGGACACTTAAGAACCTGCTGTCAACTGTCAACCTATGCACTGCTATTGCTTTTGCCTCTCAACAAAAACATAACATCAGCCACCTAGTGGTGGTGCACGCCTTTAATCCCAGTACTCTGGAGGCAGAGGCAGGCAAATCTCTTAGTTTGAGGCCAGCATGCTCTACAGAGGAAATAGTTTCAGGACTGTCAGGGTTGTTATATAGAGAAATGCTATCTCAAAAATAAATAAATAAACAAATAAATACCCATAATCATCTGATTATCACTACAATAATTTGTCTATTTTCTCTCAGAGGTTTTTGAGCTTCCCAAGGCTTGAATTTTTATGTAAAGTATTCTTTTTTTTCTACCCCCACCTCCCAGAGTCTAATTCAGGGTTAGGCACAAGAGAATATATAGCAAATATGTTCAAATATATGAGTTGAGAAAAATAAAATGCATATCGAAACCTGAATCCCAAGGGGTCAGGAATTTTCAACACAGTATTGTTAAATGGTAAAGCGGTGACTAGAATCCCAACTTCAAGAGGGAGTTAATGAAATATAATATCTTGCTTATATTCACTGCTAAATTTACAGACTGAAAGAGTATGAGAAAGAACATCTAGGGTAAAAACACAAAGTTCTGGGGTACAAAAAAAGGTGAAATGGATTTTTTTTAATATTCTACCTGTCTGCCCAAACTCAAAGCATCTATGATGAACCGTATCTGTTCAGAGAAAGACCCTCATTGTACATGTTATAGTTATCATGAATAAGGTAGAATCTATTAATCAGGCTCCTCATATTGCATATAACCCCTCCAAAAAAAATAATTGGCAAAATGCAGTAAGTCCTTCTGCTGTTTGCTTCAGTTCCCCCCACGAGGTTTTAATCACATACTCATTAGACTAAATTATTATATTGATTTTATGTAGAAATATAGAAATGTTCAAAGTGTACACATTAGTAAAATTTAAATGTATTATGTGTTTCACTTTGGAATTATTCCACAGAAATAAATTTATAACATTTTTTTAAATAACAGAGACAAGTGTGAATACTCTGTTCAAAACTGTTCAGTGACGTTTCTGTATTTGGAGACATGTCAGGGGTCAGCACATCCTGAGTACAAGAGTTCCGTGGAAAACCCTTATCTCTGTGACCATGGAAACTCCCCTGCCAGGTAAGTACAACCCAAAAGAAAAAAATCGTCAGACTAAACAAAATTTGATATTGTCTTATAGCATGTGTCCTTCAAAGTCTCTTCTCAGCTACAATCATGGTAGAAACCACCAGAGTAAAACGCAGCTCGGAGGAGTGCAAGGGAAGACGAGCTACACTTCTGATTTTGAGTTATTCTCATTCATAGTAATAATTGCCAAAAGACAGGGTCATTTTCCAAGAAATTTATGTTTTGTTTTTTTGGACTCTCTGCTCCAGCTGGCATATCGATTTCAGAGTACTGCGTTCCAAATCTCAGTTCCAGCTCATTGCTGTTTATCTTCCACCCTGATCACAAAGGAGGGTGTCACAGGTCCTGAGGGGACAGAGGGAGGGGGAAGGAGAAGGAATTCCTCTTGACTCATAAAGCCCAGTGTTGACCCACATTTTTTAGGGTGATATAGCCATTTAGACACACTGACTGCAGATACTCCCTGCTTCTGTTTTTTTTCTACCCAAGCGAAGACAGGCTGTTTTTGCAATAACCTTTCCACTTCTGCCCACGCTGGTGGCTCCATTCCATGCTTTAAATCATTGTCTTCATGAGGTTTAAGTAAACGCTCTCACAAAGCGCTTCAAATTCAGTGGCATATTGTAAATCACATGCTGGTTTTTTCAATTGCCCGGACATTATTTTTGAAGATTTCTAGTTTTTTTTTTTTTTTTTTTTTTTTTGTGCAGCAGATTTGTGGGGGAAAAAATTGGCCAAACTTTCTGTATCATTTGCCAAATTTTGAATTTTAACCGTAGGCTTTCCATTAATCTCATCTTTAGTTTAAGAGATGTGTTCGTTGGCACTCAGTAAACAATCGCTTCCTTTTACTGATTATGATATTGTCCTTCAGACTCAGGTCCAACCAAGTCTCACAGTGACTTCAGACTCAAACTATCCACATGGTCTCCTAGCATCCAGAGTTATAAAACGAGACGGTAGCCCACTTCTCACTCCTGTGGAATGCCTTGGTTCCATTAGCTTCCATGTCCTCCTCAATTTGGCAATGCTGTCAGGCTTTTTTACGTGTAGTTTCGGCAGCTAGTGTGCCTAGTGTGCCCTCTCCATCCTTATAGAACACAGCAAAAGTTTCTCTTTCTTCCTGTGCCAAGAATTCATTTTTGAACATTTCCGGTGTGTCGGCTTAGGTAATCACACAGACCTGCCCTACCGATGATGTCATCTTACTAGTGACTCTTTAAGTGTCCCACCTACTCTCACCATCCTCCATACGATGAAAACTATAAATAAGCTGTCGATGCTGAGAGAATACAGACACATAAACAAACTGCCTGACTCACGCTAAGTGCTAAACATGTTAGTACACTTCTTCCCTTCTGTGCCTTACTTTGAAGCTTATAAAATTATGTTCTTTAAGAAGCCTGTAGGAGCCGGGCGGTGGTGGCGCACGCCTTTAATCCCAGCACTTGGGAGGCAGAGGCAGGCGGATTTCTGAGTTCGAGGCCAGCCTGGTCTACAGAGTGAGTTCCAGGACAGCCAGGACTACACAGAGAAACCCTGTCTCGAAAAACCAAAAAAAAAAAAAAAAAAAAAAGAAGCCTGTAGGACTTGGGAGAAGTCATAGGGAGACAATCAACTGGAATATGAATGAATCTATTTCCTGAAATAGATTAATGAATGTTTGTGGACACTGGGTTAGGTACTCATGTTGGGAAGAGAGGCTCTTGGTGTTTCTTACTGATAATGATACTCTTATGGGCAAACCTAAAGTCTGCCTGGCTCAGTGTTGGCTCTGCCACTTGAAGGATGCTTCTGGGACTCAGCTTCCTTGTCTGTGAAATAGTGGCAGTGACGTTCCTAGTTACTAAGTTCTATTAAATGAGTATGCATGTATATGCACACATATATAGTCTCATTCACATGAATGGCACGTAAATGCTTGCTGCTGTAATGATTTTACTGTTGT
Source organism: Arvicanthis niloticus (assembly GCF_011762505.2). NCBI lineage: Eukaryota > Metazoa > Chordata > Mammalia > Rodentia > Muridae > Arvicanthis > Arvicanthis niloticus. The sequence goes on along the minus strand of NC_047667.1, from coordinate 27,886,635 downwards.
GTTGTCGTTCACTGTGGACCAGATGCAGCAGGAAGCATGATAACGTGGTAAGAGGGTGCAGTCTGTATGCAGACAGATCTGGCAGGTCTATCTATATCTAACTTGGATATATCTATATCTAGATATAGACGTATCTATATCTAATAGATTTCATATATATTAACTTGCTTGGTACCAGTTCTTTAGTACATAAAGCAAGGCCGATACTTATATATTAATACTTTCTTACCTCTTTAGATGTGATAATTCCAAAGTTAGGGTTGGTGGTGTGAGTTCAGGGCAAGCCCATGCTACTGAGGAAGACACTGCTTCCCCACCTCCCAAAAATATGCTAATTATAAAATAATTAGCACTGTGGTTAGTGCAAAAGAGGTCTTAAAAATAAAATCGATATCAATATCATTATTGTTGTTATTTTATTTCTTTTATTTTAAAATGGGCCATTATTTTATTTTTAATGAAGAAAGAAATACTGATAACTAATTCATAATAGGCCATTAAGATGAAATGTGTTCTATTTTTAGGTGCAAAAAATAAAGGAAAAATATCTTGAAGTAGATTAAATATATTCATTTTGCTACATGAAGGATCACAAAATAATCCTCTGTGGCACATCCACAGATCTGGAACTAGAGACTATGTGAAGCAATGTTTCAAGGCCTGAGGTTGTGAGAATGTTGTTTTTGTTACCATAAGCATGGCAGAAAGCTACTGAGATTGTATGCCTTTACATGGATTCTTTTCTTTTCTCCCAATATCTCGACATAAGTGTTTCATCTAAACACAGCAAAACTAAGCTGTTGGTGGAATGTTACTATTATATATTATTATTATAGCCTATTCCCAGGCGTCTATGTTTTAAACTCTAAACCAACCTGAACATAAATTGCATTTCACATTTCTTTAGTTTGGTGAAGTTTTCCTTTTTTTTTAACTACAGGTATACAACATTTTACTTCATTTGCTCTGGGTGACCATGAGAAAAGTTTCTCTTTTTTTCTTTTTCTGGGTCTCAGACCCTACAGAATAAATTGAATTGGGAGAGACACTGCCAGATGTTTGATAGGTACAAGAAAAACAAAAAGCAATATTTTCTCTCTGGGGGAGATAGAATTCAGAGAGTGTGGCCCTGACCGGGTGGACATGAAGCTGTGCTCCCTCCTCTCAGACAGCACATCTTCTGATTAGCCTTGCTTTGAAGGCTGACTGGGATGGGCACAGTGTCTTCTCTCATTCACATCTAGGGGATTTGGGGGTGTTAAATTTTACACGGAGAACTAAGACCTTTGCAATGCACCAATCTAAATCATCACTGCCATTGAGTCTAGTCTAGCTCCACGCCTCATCAGATACATATTGCTGTATCATAAGGGTTTTGGAACCAGCTAAGTTTAAAGTCTTACAGTAGATCTATTTCCTTTCTGTTCCTGCACTTTCTTCATTCAATATCAATCTAAATGGCTTTTTTTAAAAAATTGTACCTTATTTTATTTCCAAGAAATGCTGGGGTATGCATTCCTAGTCCAATTTGTGAACATATGGCTCTCATCTTCTTGGCACTATAGGGTGGAAAAGGTTGATTATCAGAGATCAAGAAAAGATCACAGAATAGAAATGCATGTGGTAGAAGGAGAACACTCATGTATATCTGCACAACCTTTCTATTTATAGCTGCAACATGTATGAGTTGCCTCAGGCCAACAGGGATATAGTTGGTGTCCACTGGAGAGTGCTAGATACTAGCCAATTGCTGGGAGACATTCTCCCTCCCATACAATACTTCTTTGTGCTATTTTGTGCTTTGTGCTATTTTGAAGCAATGAGGGCAAGACTCTTTGTTACAAAGAGATATATAAACATATTTCCTTAAGTACAGCTAGACAACAATTATTTAGACGCAGTGGTACTGCTACTGAGGAAAGCTGAAACACACATATTCATTTCACCACGCCAAGTTAAGATGGAATCCAGTCAATTGGCCACAGCATTCCTGATAAGTGTCTCCAACCCTGATTCTTCTTTGTAAGATGGAAAAGAGGGACAGTTTGATATGGTTGTTAATCACCTGCTGTTTGAAGGCAATGCAGGCCAACAGTAACCAGGAAAACATTTGTTTACAAGTAGACTTGGTGCCCCAGCTCTCAGCTATGACTACAATAGCATCATAAGAAGATGCACTTTTGGTCAAGCCTGTTGGCACATGCCCAAGAGTCTAAAATCATTCTTCGTGATTTCAAACAGTAGAATTGTATACAAGCCTTACTATGATTACAAATCAGTAATTCCAACACAAATCCAGTAGAGTCTCAGGAAAAAAAAACCAAACTTTAAACTGCTAAAGGCTAAAACCTGCCTTAACTCATTGTTATAAAGATTGTGGTAAGTGGTTTTCCCAGAAAACGGACTCTGAAATAAAGTTAGGCTACGTGTGGGTATAATACATAAGAAATGGGGAAGAATGAGTCGGGGAGGCTATTAAATCAGAATACAGGACTGATAAGATTTCTGCCCCTTGAGACAGATTCTAGAACCAAAAATGTCATCCAGGGAACCTTATGTTAGGTAGAAATTGCTTGAATATTGATTACCTCTTTGCTCATTCATCTCCTGGGGAACCCTTTTTCAATGACAGCATGAACATAATCTCAAAGAAGAGATGGGTCAGACTAGGGTAAGAGCTGGACATAGCCGTTCATCTATACACTTTGCATCTGACAAATGAGACCATTTCCAAAAATGGTTCTGAGTCGGGCTTCCTTATGAGCTACAAAGATAATCTCTTATATTTTCTTTCAAAACAAAATGATTTTTATCCATCATAAATATGTTCTTGAGTGAAGTATTCTTCAATTAGATCTTTAAATTTTTCTGTCATTCACTGAATCATTCATCACTTCCTGAAGAATTTTAAGGTAGCCTTCTAATAAGACATTGGATGTATTGTAGAATAATGGATTTTGAGCACTGGATTGAAAGTCCCTTAATTTTGTGATATTTAAGGATTGCACACACAATACATTGTGTGCATTATGATTTGGATCTCATTTTTGTAAGTCTAGATGATTAACAAAATGATAAATTCAGCTCTGACTTGTGATGGTATATTATGAAAATACTTCCAAAACAGGTGATGTCAAGTAGACAATGTGACGTCACCTGGGGAAGAGGTAGAACAAGAAGCACAGTCATACACAGTATAGAATATTTCCTTAGACTGTTATCATAACTGCTAATAGCCTTGGTCATAGAAAATTCTCATGTGTTCAGTAAAATAATTAGTAAGAGATTAGCTTTGAGTATTACCTTTGTTTCAATATAATTCACTTAATCATATGTTCATATTATATAATTTTAATAGCTCTTGGGTTTAATAGCCAAATCACTAAGTTTTTAGATGTTTAGAAATACAGGGGACTCAAGAGACAGCTCAGTGGTTAAGAGTGCTTACTGCTCTGGAAGAGGACCTGTTTGTTTGCCAGCATCTGCACCAGGTGGCTCACAAACCTCCATTAACCCTAGCTCCAGGAGATTCCATATCTTCCTTTGGCTTTTGTGGACATCTGAACACACATGACACAGACTTCTTCAGATATACACAGACACATACATATTTTTAATGAAGGAAAAAATGCCAATACAGCAGGCATGAGCAACTCTAGTACAATACTGTAACTTGGGACTAAGATACTAAGAGGTATCTGAATGGACTCCATCTGAACAACAGCCCAAAAAAGTACACAGATGTCTGGTTAGACTCTGGGATAAATGATTTACTGCAGAGGCAATATGTGGTGATTAAGGTTGTGGACTTTGAAACCAGAATACTTGCATTCAGACTTCAGCTGTGGAATTCCTAGCCAGTGGACCTTGGGAAAGCTATTGGATCATCTTGTGTCTGAGCCTCTGCTACCTTAGTATGAAACTAATAGTACCTGTCTCGTATGTATACTGTATAAAATTATATAACCATAAAGCATTTAGAACCCACGATAAATAAGAAAGCTCAAAACTGTGATATATAGTTGCTCACCTTATATATTGAGAGGAAGCACTGAAGAGGTGACTCAGCAGTCAAGAGCAGTTGCTACTTTTCCAGAGAACCTGACTTCTTACCACCACCCACAAACAGCTCACAACCACCTGGAACTCCAGCTCCAGGGCATCTGATACCCTCTTCTGGAAGGTGGGCTTCCCACACCTATACACATAGACAGACAGACAAACAGACAGACAGACAGACACACACACACACACACACACACACACACATACACATACTCATACACACACATACACACAAATAAACAAACATGTAGATACATACATACATACATACATAAGTTTCAAAATATCTACATTGAGAAATAATGATCCAAAATTGAAAGAGTTTGGACAGAAGTTAGACAGAGTACTAGGTGATTAACATATTCACATAGACATTCAGGATATCTGAACTATGTTGTGATAGATTTCATTAATAATTACATCTCACATCCTAACAATGAGTGTTAATTGTTTTAGAATCAATTGTGAGAACATCATGAGTCATAGCAAACACAGACTTCTTCAGATATACACAGACACATACATATTTTTAATGAAGAGAAAAAATGCCAGTGAAGCTGGCATGAGCAACTCTAGTATGATACTGTAACTTGGAACATTGCCTGTTATAACACAGTGACTTCAGGACACATGCACAGGGACTTGGGTACAAGAATCTGCTTCACGTTGCTATTTATATTAAGGAAACTCAAAAACTGACAGAATTATCCACAAGTACAAAGTTGATAATCTTCAAATGCAGCCTTATCAATTAGGCTTTCATATATCAACAGAGATCAGCCTCAAATGAAAACTGTAAATATGAATTAGCAGAGTGAAAGCAAATATGTAAAAATTTAATATATACATACATATTTTGGATCCACTGTAGAAAATATGCATACTTATTTAAAGCGTAAAAAAACATGAAACACAAACTCAGCATAGTCTTGCTCTAGAGAGGGAAAGACGGGATAGGACTTCATCTGTAACTATATTTATTTTATTTATTTATTATTTAATAAATAAAATATTTTGTTTAATAAATATTTTCTTACAAATAAATACTTTATTTAATAAAGATGGAGAACAAAAGAGCACATGAACATGTGATCTGAGCAATAGTCAGGAAATGCAAGTGAACTAATCAGAAAGACAAGTGAGCATGACGTGACCCTGAGAGAGGTGTATGCACATGTTATCTGTACAAGATTCCTATGGATAAAAAGGGGAATGTATAACCATGCCAATGTCTAAATTCAAATCACACGGTGGTGAAAAAGAGGACAAAGAAAAAAGTTAGCCATAGTAGCTATGAAGCAATGGGCCAAACTTAGAGTGAGTTTCTTCAACAAATGAGTTCCAAGGAAGATAAACGGAGATGGGAACCAGGACTCCTCGGATTCAAAGGTGAGAGCTAAAGGGGCTCTTTTTTTGTTTGTTTTTGTTTTTTGTTTTTGTTTTTTTGTTTGTTTGTTTGTTTTTGTTTTTCGAGACAGGGTTTCTCTGTGTAGTCCTGGCTGTCCTGGAACTCACTCTGTAGACCAGGCTAGCTTCGAACTCAGAAATCCGCCTGCCTCTGCCTCCCAAGTGCTGGGATTAAAGGTGTATGCCACCACCACCCGGCCACTAAAGGGGCTCTTAACCATTTCCATTCTGATAGTAAACAAACTTAGAAATTAGAAAAAAGAAAATAGAAATCAGGAAACATTTAACACTGATGGAGACTTTTCACCACATTAAGGAATTGCTGTGAAATGGTTTAGACATGACATTGTGGATATATTTTCTAAATAATCTTTATCTTTTAGAATTCAGTGCATAAAATGTATGGTCAATGTGAAAGAATGGACAGGATTCCTTATACATATTCTAAGGATGTGAAGAGGTAGGATGGGGATGGGGTGGGATAAGATTGTGGCTTTCCCCTTATACATTTAAAGACTTCTGGAAAGCTCTTGCTGTTGATGTTGTTTGTTTGTTTCTTTGTTTGAGAAGGAATGGACTGGAGAGATGGCTCAGTGGTCAAGAGCACTGACTACTCTTCCAGAGGACCCAGATTCAATTCTCAGCACCCACATGACAGCTTACAAACTCCAGAATCCAACACCCTCACACAGGCATGCAAGCAAAACCACCAATGCACATAAAGTAAGAATACATAAAAAATTTAAAAAGTAAACAAAACCAAAAGAAACACTGATTAAATCTAAATGGGTTAGTATTATTTTTTTCCATCAATGTCATTGCTTTCTACATAGATCTGTTTAAACTGTTATATCATTTAAATTTTAAGAAATTTAATTTGCTATAAATATCTCTGCAATGTCACATATGTAAAATATATTCTGGCTATATTTCAGCTGCATGATCCAGCCTCACTACAGAAGACAGATAAGTTATCAGTAGGGAGCCTGGGGCTTCCCACAGCCTGCTCCTCAACGCTGCCAGACACTTTTGATTTACCCTCCTACCAGATTCCCTCAGCCCCTCCTCCGATAGTGGACAACTGTTATCTAACGCCATGAGCCAGATTTAACCCCTCATACCTACTTGAACAAAAAACCCTTAGTCCTCCCAGCAGTCCGAGTGGCATGACAACCACTTCCCCGTAACTTTCCCTTCCAGTGATTTACAGTTTGGCCCTTGGTGAGAGTCAAAGTTACAAGATTCATCCATCAAAGATATCATCCCTAAAGTATAGCATGTCCTGTTCTTGTGAATGTGAAGACGCTACATATGCGTTCTGTTGTGCTTGGGTATGTGGATTGCTCAGAACGGCCTACCATCAAGGACTTTCTATAAACATACGATCTATTCCTAACTTTAGGCAGCCATTCGGCAACAAAAAGAGAAATCTAAAACCTGTGTATGGCTTTGAAGGGTCTGTGGGACACTGAGATGTGGCTGGACACTTGGAAATGCTTCAGAGTGATGGAACATTATCCACAGGACCTACACATTCATATTTACTGTACATATTAATGAATATAAGTCACTCTAGTTGATGGCCACTCATAAAGAAGTTAACACTCGTGACAGAGTGATAATCATTTTTAGGACCTTCTGAAGAGCTTGTGCTTAACTTTTTATAATGTATAAAATCATTGTTCCCTTAATTTATAAGCTTCTGTGCCAAATTCCATCAAACAATGACAGCATTAAAGAGAATTTCTGACAAATGCATAGATACTAAGAGGTATCTGAATGGACTCCATCTGAACAACAGCCAAAAGGTACACAGATGTCTGGTTAGACTCTGGGATAAATGATTTACTACAGAGGCAATATGTGGTGATTAAGGTTGTGGACTTTGAAACCAGAATACTTGCATTTAGACTTCAGCTGTGGAATTCCTAGCCAGTGGACCTTGGGAAAGCTATTGGATCATCTTGTGTCTGAGCCTCTGCTACCTTAGTATGAAACTAATAGTACCTATCTCATATGTATACTGTATAAAATTATGTAACCATAAAGCATTTAGAACCCATGATAAATAAGGAAGCTCAAAACTGTGATATATAGTTGCTCACCTTATATATTGAGAGGAAGCACTGAAGAGGTGACTCAGCAGTTAAGAGCAGTTGCTGCTCTTCCTGAGGACCTGACTTCTTACCACCACCCACAAACAGCTCACAACCACCTGAAACTCCAGCTGCAGGGCATCTGATACCTTCTTCTGGAAGGTGGGCTTCTCACACCTATACACATAGACAGACAGACAAGACAGACAGACAGACAAGACAGACAGACAGATAGACACATACACACACATACACACACACATACTCACACACACAAACACACAAATAAACAGATAGATAGATAGATAGATACATACATACATACATACATACATACATAAGTTTCAAAAATATCTACATTAAGAAATAATGATCCAAAATTGAAAGTTAGACAGAAGTTAGATAGAGTACTAGGTGATTAACATATTCACATATACATTCAGGATATGAACTATGTTGTGTTAGATTTCATTAATAAGTACATCTCACAACCTAACAATGAGTGTTAATTGTTCTAGAATCAGTTACGAGAACATCATGAGTCATTGCAATTCCTTTCAGGTTAACCTAAGAAATGATGAATTGCAAGAGGAATTCCATATGTGAACTCAAGTGAGAAAGACACAAGGTAAAGTCATCTACAACCTTTAAGATCAGACACCATACTCTACATACTGCTCTGGCTTAACTGTGTCCTCTGAAACCATGTATTAAACTCTTATCCTAGTGCCTATGGCTGTGATTTTACCTAGAAATGGAGTCTGCTATCATCTGAATTCGGTTTAAGTGCGGCTCAAGTCACATGTTCTAAGTTTGATCCCAGTGGGATGATACTGGAGCTAATGGAACTTTCCAGAGGTAGAACCTATAATTAAGTCATGAGGTTCTTGGTAGCCATGACTTCAGAAGTGCTGCTCTCTTGAAGGAAGTTCTCATAAAGGTTGTCATAAAAACCTACACCTGAGCTGGGAGTCTGTCTTGAGCTTCTCACAAGCCCAGGTGATCTCTGTGTCTTACAAATGTCCCTGCTGTGAAGCCATGCTGAAAGGCCCTCACCAGAGACCTAGCCAATGTGGCCACACAACCTTGGACTTTTAACCTTAACAACTGTAAGTTAAACGAACCCCTATAATAAGGAAAACCAGGTTAATACAATGTCTTTAGAAATGCAATTATCGTTTTTGTTTGTTAGGGCTACTCTACTAACTTAATGCAGATACGTAGATTACTTAGTCCAGCTGCCACAACCAATAACTAGTCCACGACCTCGTAGAACATTTTGTGCTCTGAATACTTTTTTTTGAAACTAGTACAATAGGCTTAATTATTCTCATTTTTAGTATGTTTACAAATAAATACACATATTCATACAAATTGTTTGTGAAGCAAAAGGAATAATGGAAGTTATGGTTTGGCATTAAATCCTGATTAATATTAAACATAGTAAAGGTGTACCACTTACCAAGTGAGGAAAACACTATCCTGATAAGAATGCAGTCACAAGTTTGATAGTTTTAAAAAAGAAAACCCTCTTAACACAAATATTATTAATATATAATTATTTATATAAATATGTAATTATTTGAAGATCCTTTAGTTTTTTTTTTTTGTTTTTTTTTTTTTTTTAAGAACTGACTAAAACCACAAATAAATATTCGGTAGTAGAATAATTTGGAAGATAATTATCAAATAGACTTCTATAGCTTACTGTCTTCTTTTAAGACTATTCAACTATTTCATGTTTTCTCTCTGCTTTGAGGAAAAATGAGGGAAATAAAAGTTATGTCTCTTCGAGGAGAGTCACTTAGCTTAGATCCACACTTTCTTCCCTGTGTGTACTGCACCTAAGTTATAGGTGGGGCCTTCTGAAATATAAGCAGACAAAACCGTAAATAATTCCTTTATTTTCAAACGTAACTTTTCTGCAGTGAACGTAAGTATCAAGCACATAAATGTCGGCACAAACTGATGCTCCTGAGACACCTCCTAGGTGCGCTCTTGTCTTACTTCAGTAATTTTCTCATCGGGGAGGCATTAATAGAATCGTCTCAGATTTTCAGTGCAGAGTAGAAAACTCATGATAACAAAGAGGATTTTTTTTTTCAAGCAATACCTTAAGGTTTCAAATCCAATTATAATTATGGTGATATAGATTCGTGAATTTTAAAGGATAGAATTTAACTCAAAATCGTGCTCAGTCCTCCTTTCAACAAATACTGAAATGGCAGGCAAAACCAGATGCAAGCAAACCCTCCTGAGAATTCCAAGCCAGGCTTTTCAACACAGCGAACATATTCTGCCCATTGAAGTGGCATGAGCAAATGTAACTAGTCCTCTGAAATGATAATTAAAATACTGAAAATGTGTAAGCTTAATTTCTTTCTCCCACCAAAAGCAATAAGGCAAGGGTAAGCAGAGTCAGAGGCATGTGATGGATTGTGGAGCATTTTCCTGTCACTTGTATACGGTGAATTTAAACTCTGCTACATCAGCATTTGTACCAGATTTACTTGGTGCCTGTACATGTTTATATTATCCCTCTTAGCAGCACCAATTTCACAAAGACCTCTTGGGTCCTTCAGGAAGCAGATGCTGATGCAGCGTTTGAAGAGCCAACAGTTTATTGGGTAACAAGACCCATGAAAGATCAAAGGATGAGGCTACAGAATTGGGGAGCGAAAACCTTCCAGGCATGATGCTGAGCTGAACTGTGTGAAAAGAAATTGAGGAAGGAAAGGGAATTTGGCAGGGAGATCTCATGCCAGAAGGCAGATCTGGCAAAGCCTCAGCTGCTGCAACACAGAACTTAGAAAAATATTGTGTTCGGAGAACCCATGTTGGGCAGGGATGACAAGGCCTTAATCTCCCTTAGTGCTCAATTACCAGCTGGAGGCCAACCAAGATGATCATGGCTCGGCCCAAAACCTGAGCTACATCCTGAAGGAGAGGCGACTGGCAGTAGACCTCTGTCTGCATTCCTTTGAACAGATTTGCTTTTCTTCTCTTGAAGCTAGATCAGAGAACCATATGACTTCTATGGACAGAAAAAAACATATAGCTCTGCGCCTCACTGCTCTCCCTGCCCTGTGTAATCCCACCGCCGTGTTCTTACTCTCTCAGTCCTGGGCAAACATGATCATCATAGGTGCCTACATGAATGCTCCATCAGGCCTCCAGCTTCTCTTACTCCGATTTTCCTCCATGCTCACTCAGGCTATTAGAATCAGGAGTGGCAATTTAGTCATCTACTTTGTGGCTTCAGAAGGTGTTTCTTTGAAGGTTCACTTTGAAGTAACAATGTAGTCAGAGCCTCTAGCAAGTAACAAGCAATTTTATACCCAGCCCACTTGCACATGGAAGAAGCACTTCCTATAGTATTAGATTTTTTTTTTTTCTGTTTTGATGTTCATGTGCAATAACCCAAAATATTTACTAAAAAGTTTAGAATGTCTGACATTACACTGCTAAGAACAGTGGCTTACTTCTTAGAATGAAGTGAGGTGGTCCCTTTTCAAAGTTGATCATTTCTGGTTATTCCTAAACTACTCTCTTATTCAGAACTCACCGCATCCAAGCTGTGTACTCAGGAAGGCTTGCAGACTCAAGAGGCTCAGGAACCTAAGCTAGGTACCTCCTAATAAAGAGACAGGTAGTAACAACATGAGAGAATAATGAATAACATCATAGTGCATAGAGTAAAGTCTGAAGCTCATTGCCACCTGGCAGGATGACAAACAGCAATAACTCAAGTCTAACAATAGCAATACAGATACTTTAGTGGAAAACACATTTTCAAGGACATCTGCAAAACCATGAAATATAATGTGAATATACTTATTGTATCCTATAGAAACATCTTAGCAACTACACAGAACTACATATAGAACGGTAACTGTATATGATAGTGCAAGCGGTAGAAAGGTAAAGGTTTTATCCATAAAGGATTGGATATTATCAGAAAGAATTTATAAAAATGGAAAAGGAATATATAACCATTCCTGTCAAAGCATTTTTCTCTTCTCTTTTCTTTTTTTCTTTTTCCTCCTCTTTTTCTTCCTCTCCTTCCTCCAAGACAGGATTTTATTCTGTGCTTCATGTTAGCCTGGAGATCCCTATGTAGACCAGGTTGACTTCTGCCCCACGACAATATGCTTGCCTCACCCTCTGGAGTGCTTTGCTTACAAGTGTGAGTCACAAGCTAGTGGTGGTGCAGCAGCTAAGGTAGCTGCCTGCAGAGGGTGAGCCTGTGCCCTCTGCTCTCTTTCTCCCAGTTTGAATCCCGCTTTCCCCGTGGACTCTGCCCAAGTTTGATGGGGGGGTGGGGGAAAGTGTGAGTCACTTTACCTGGTATATCTATGTATTTTTATCTTTCTTCTTCTCTTTCTTTGAAATGGAGAGTCTCTTCTTGAGTAAAAAGGCTGAGTTTTTCCTTTTAATTTTCCCTTTAAATCATTTGCATGATAAAAAAAAGCATGAGGTGTGGTCTTGGTCCTTGCCTCCTTCTTGCTGCTCTTCAGTGCTGTCATTGAGATACACAACTACAAGACCCCTGGATCGAGAGAAACATAGCAGAACCATTCATTTGATTTAACAAACTCTCCCTTTGCTTGATCCATATGTAACTTATATATACTAGACCCCACCAAAAAGGAACAACTCAGCTCTGAGACTATCCAATTCAAAGTCCACAAGGCCTGTGGAATCAAACAGGTAGACTTGATGCAGTGGTCTTAAAGGGATGTATGAGCCTGTTCCAGGGCTGGAGTATTGGGAGAAGGAAAGCCATGGTTGCTTCCTTGTGGCTGCAGCCCAGTTGCTGCCCTGAGGGAAACGAGTTTGTGTAGAATCTCAGAGCAAATCACTCAGAGCCCCAGCCTTGTGATCACAGGCAAGCTTTAAATGTATACATCCATATTGTATTTTATGAGTGTGTGTGTGTGTGTGTGTGTGTGTGTGTATGTGTGTGCCTGAGTGTACATCTGTGCACCAAGTACATGCAAGAATCATGGAGGCCAGAAGAAGTGTCAGATCCCCTGAAACTGGAATTAAAGATAGTTGTGTGCCTCCAGGTAGGTGCTGGGAATAGAACCTGGGTCCTCTACAAATACAGTAAGTGCTCTTACCTGCTGAGCCATCTTTCCAGGCCACAGGCAAACTTTTCTTTTCCCAAAGGAAACACACTTCCTTTCCTTGGTGCTCTGGAGAGACATGGTTTTATTATTTTATTTTATTTTATTTTACTTTTTGCTTCAGCATCTAAAATGTAGATTGCTCTGAGTTGAAGTTGAATTCTCTATGCTATAACTGAGATGCTCAAAGGCTTTAGACTTGAATATATGAAGACATTTTAAAAATGCCACTGGTCATGTGAGCTGAGCCAAATTACTAGTCATTCTGAGAAAAATATTTTAACTTTTAAGTCATTAACAAAGTTTAATTGCAATAAGAAATGACATGAGAAATTTAGTTCAGCAAATTCTTGCTAAGACTTATATACTTAACTGTATAAAGCAATACTGTGTATGATGTGATATAATTGGGTAAAAATTGTAAACATAGATTGGTTGCTGCATTCTGGAAACTTATTATCTAGAATTAGGTGTTCAATATGTGGCCATTAGTCATGACTACCTATTTAGACTTAAATGAACAAAAATCATGAACATTTTGAAATAATCTTTCTCATCATAGCAGCCATATTTTGAATGGTATCTACTCACATTGACATTATACTGGAAGCTCCATGGACAAGGCTGAGCTAGACTAGAGAGTAGGCAGTGCTCTTCACTCTTTCCAACCGTAAAGAGTCTGCCATAGATATTATAAATACATGACCTACTGTTTTCATGTAACAACTTCAATGAGAAGCAATCAAATCAACTTGGAGATTCCCATTAAGCTATTTATAGAAGCTGACAGAAGAACAGATTGTCCTGGGGCCTGACCCCAGATGGTTTGCTGCCCCTCATCTAGAGAAAGAAGCAACCACAGTATGAGACTGTAACATGAGGACAGAGAATAGAACAACTCACTCCTGGGATACTTTTTGCTGTCGTCACTTTTGTGGTAAGGATTGAACCCAGGGCCTTGCACATTCCAGGCAAGTGCTGGGTTACTGAGCAGCCATGCTCCCAGCTCTCTACAGCTGATGCGCTGTTGATGGAAATAGATGATTGAAGCAATAATGTATCTTCAATGTATTACATAAGCAACTTTCTCAATCCTTGAGTACAGTATTTAACATATATTATTTAACATAATATATATTCTAGTGTTCAAATTTTATATCCTCTAAAGAACCTATATTTCTATATCACTATAGAATAAATTTCTTCATGAACCTCCCCCCCTCCCCGCCCCTCTGGTTTTTCTAGACAGAATCTCTCTGTGTAGCCCTGGCTGTCCTGGAACTCACTCTGTAGTCCAGGCTGGCCTCAAACTCACAGACATCCACTTGTCTCTGCCTCCTGAGTGTTGGAATTAAAGGGATGAGCCATCACTCTCAGCTGTCAGTCTCTCTTTTAATGGCAGTTTAAACAGTTTAAAGTCTCTGTGACTGAATTTTGGGTCCTAAGTATTTTCCCTGGTCTCTTTCTATGGAGGTAAGTAAGCTGTTTAAGAAAAAAAGTTGTGACTTTTTCACCTTTGAATCACCAACATCTAATAAAAGTTTGGGATCTACTGGATAGGTAATAGACATTTAAAGTCAGTATATTCAAGACTTGATAGTACCATCAGTGCCTTTGCACATTTAGAACTTCCTAGTCATTTCTGAGACTCTAGGTATTTGGGTGTTCCTCAGCCCTTGTGTACATTTTTCCAACAGCTCACCCAGAAGGACAGCAGGACACCTATGTCATCTTGTTCCAGAATAGTGAAACTCAGTAATATGGTCTACAAAGATATTTGGCATCTCCTACCCCCACGGGACCCCATATTCACCACCTGCATTGGAATCTCTGAAATGTCAGCTCTGCAGGATGTCTTGATAAAATATTCGTGTTCCGGTAGTAGGAAATCAAGGAAACACTCGGGGATCTGTATCTTACTGGAGATCCACTGGAACAGAACGTTTCTGTGTATGCTCTCAGTGCCTACAATAAAGTAGTTAACAGTGCTTGGTAAACAACATTTGACTGGATGTAACAGGAACCATATTTATGTATACTATTCCCATCCATTTTTCAGAGTCTCTAAAAAGCTATGTGCTTTGCATGAGTACCCAAGGAAGTGAAAGCTTAAAATCTAATGCAATGAAAACGAGGCTGTAATTATATCCAATTGTCTATGGCCAGGCTGTGTTGTTTCTGGTCAGTTTTGTTTAAAAAACAAACAAACAAAAAACCTCTTAAAGAAAAGTCACATTTTTTCCAGCAAAAATTCTCACTTGAAAAATCACTTCTGATTTGATCCTTTTTTTTTTTTTTTTTTTTTTTTTTTTTTGGCATAGAATGAAAGTGTGACTTTGGTGGCAGCAGAACACCGTTGTTATCACACACAAGGGTCACACAGAAGTCCTGTGACTTCTGCCACAGGATTGGGTATTCCCCGTACATTTCATTGTTGATGTGAAAATAGGATCCGTGTGTAAAAACAAAGAAAACGTGGAAACACCGGGAACATTGCACCAACAATTGACTTTCACTCCCTCCAACTTCACTCCTCTGTCTTCTGCTCTGCCAGGAATTTCTTGATGTCTATCCAAGTCTCCTGGGGAGCTTTTTATTATAAATTGATCTGGAAGAGAAAAATACAAGTCCTATTTACAGGTATCATTCTGTTTTACTGGCATGAGATGGTCACCACTGACATTTTGTTTGCCTGTTTGTTTTTGAGACAGGGCCTCACCATGTAGCTCTGGCAGCCAGGGATCTCTCTTTGTAGACCAGCTAGCCACAAAGTCACAGAGATCCACCTGCTGGGCATGTAGCATCGGCAGCTGAGGTTTCTGCATGCCCTTTAAAACCATCGTAAGTACAGACAGGTGCCAAACCATTTTAGTAGTTTATTGTTGTGGCCTACTCTGCCTTGAAGAACAGATAACTTGCAAGAAATCTATGATTTTCTTTCTTTCATCTAGTTATCACTTTCCTTTCCAGGGGTCCCCAGGTCTTGCTCCTTCTGAGATAGTGGTCAAACCTGGGCTCTTAGTTGGGATTTTCCATGCAATGGACTAGATATTTGCACACAACCTATTTCCTGTTATTGATAATCCAGAATCTGATATTTTAGAAACATAAATAATTAAGAAAGAAATACTTCGTGTCGTGTGTGTGTGTGTGTGTGTGTGTGTGTGTGTGTGTGTACAAAAGCAGTATAACCACCTAGGTAGTCAGATTTTCTGCATTAAGAAAACAGGTGAAAATGGGTTTTATTATTGGTTTGGATTTTTTTGTGAAGCTCAGAAGAAAAAGCAGAGCTGAGTATAGCTCAGTCATACAGGGTGAGGCCTTGGGTTCAGCTTCTAACCTGCAGAAATAAACTAGGACAGACTGTGAAATTATACAGATAGAAGAAACAAGAGAAAAACTTGGCAGATTGTCTATATTTAAGGGTATACATGAATATAAGTTAGCCAGATACAGTGATAGATACCTGTAGTTCTTACTACCTGGGAGCCTAAGGCAAGAGAATTTCTTGAACCCTAGAGTTCAAGACCAACCTGGAAACATAGCAGATACAGTCCAAATAGCACCAACTACAAAAATCAGTTATTTGAATTCAAAATTTAAGCCAAGTGTTGGGGCCATATTAACTCATCAGTGTTAGACAACTAGAAAACTAGGTACTATTATATAAATCATTAATTTTCAGATATTAAATGAGAGAAAGAAAATAAAAGAGATAGGTACTACAAAAGGCCTAAGAGGACTAAGATTGTGTGTGTGTGTGTGTGTGTGTGATTGTGAGAATGTGTGAAAGTGTGTATATATATGCACGTATGTATGCATGTGTGAGAATATATATGTGCATGGTGAGTATGTGTATGTGTGTATATGTGAAAGTGTGTACATGTGTGTATGTATGCATGTGGGTGTATGTGTAAATGTGTATGTGTGTGTATATGTATGAGTATGAATTTATGTGCGTGTATTAGATGATGTCATAAATAGCTTGCTGGAAAGTTCTTTCACAGTTACCAATATATCTCAGGCCTCTCAACTATAAAAACAATAATCTAAGTCATTATTTGAAT
Source organism: Arvicanthis niloticus (assembly GCF_011762505.2). NCBI lineage: Eukaryota > Metazoa > Chordata > Mammalia > Rodentia > Muridae > Arvicanthis > Arvicanthis niloticus. The sequence goes on along the minus strand of NC_047667.1, from coordinate 27,869,871 downwards.
GTCACTTCATGCAGCCGCGCAGTGGTGGTGCATGCCTTTAATCCCAGCACTTGGGAAGCAGAGGCAGGCGGATTTCTGAGTTCGAGGCCAGCCTGGTCTACAGAGTGAGTTCCAGGACAGCCAGGACTACACAGAGAAACCCTGTCTCAGAAAACAAAACAAAACAAAACAAAACAAAACAAAAAAAAAGTCACTTCACATTCCACAGTTAGAATATGCCACATTGAATTATTGCTAGACAGTCAGACAATAGCTATTTTGACTCCCACAATCAATGATCTAATAAAGACTTAAATGTACCCTAAATAATGTTGTTTATTTTTCCTCAGGAAAAAAATTGAAGTGGAGTTGGTAAGTCAAAGAGAGTTTACATTTTAAATTACTATAAACACTAGTAATGTTTGTAATGTTTGTTCCTATTAACAATATATTACAATGACCACTTTCTATGTGTTTGGGTCTCTGACACCCATAACTGGTTTGCTCAAGATGATTAGCACATGGATGGACTTGAAGTGTGGTTTTCTTTGTTCTCTTCTGAGGTTCACAGATTGACCAAGGAGATTATATAGCTAGAATGGTACCACCCAGGAAAAAAAGCACATAATGTGGGTGACTACCACCATGGCATTTGAAAGATATCTTGATATTTGAAATAAAATGAGAGAAACACAAATCTGCAGGATTGTAGGAGCTTTTTAATGCTTAAATTTTGCCTATAAATTTCCTACAATTTTTTTTATTCTACCTCTGCTTAAACTTCCATAATGATGTAGACCATACAAAGGCAGACATTCTGTTCATTCGATAATGATAAAGCGAGCTTGTATTGAACGTTTATTCTGTATCAGCCACAATTGTGTGTGCATGGCAGGAAGTATCTCATTTAATCCTAACAAAAACCCTATAGGGGAGGATTTGCAAGGGTACCTGCTTCACAGAGTAAACCGAGGCACGGATCACACAGCTGGTTAGTAGCTGGGTGGATTTGAAGTCAATGGGGAACCACAGGCACCCTCTGCACCCTACTGCCTCCCAGAGGCAGGTTTATAAAAACTGTGTCCACTACTCACAATGCTGAATTTTTCTTCCTGGGGATTTGTTTCTTTGCTCTTATTTTTACTACTCTTATTTTCATGACCTATCTTAAAATCTTTTACATAAGATAACAGTAAAAAAAATATTTTTAAATTGCTCCAAGGTGCTCCCTAAGCTTTAGTTCAAGAAGCCAGAGAGTATTTAATGGATGTCTAGCAAAGACCTGCTCATAGACCCTACTCAATGGTCAGAATGAGAAAAAAGGAATTATTCCTCTTGCTAATTACAAACTCCAAGGTACGTGGAGTATGAGTCTCTATGGGAGATAGTGCTAAGCTTTGCAAGAGGAAGGAGGAAGTCACCAGAATTAAAACAAAAGTGTACAGGAAAGATGAACATAGTGCTATTCTATTCTATTATCAAAGTCTCAGTCAAATCCATCAAGCAAATGTTCATTGCTGAAGAGACTCCCAGTGAATATCTCGAATACCTAGGAATTAGGTCCTGAAGGGCAGAATGACAGGAGAGAAAGGGACACCTTCAGGAGACAAGTTTACTAATATATGTAAAAGGAATTCAAAGACAACAAAGAACATAATCATAAAAACTATCCTAATGTCTCCATTTATTGTGAAGAGGGGGTTAAAAGAAATTCAAATGAAATGAAAGCAGACAAAAATCTAGTGTCAAAAAGTGGAAATAAAATATGAGCATAGCCACAGTGAATATATGCATATTGAAGTATCCAATCTGATACAGACTATGTATGGTGTAAGAAAACGCGGCTGTGAGCCTCCCCTTCGTGCTTTTATTGCTAAAATTCAAGTTTGATTTAATTTCCATTTGTCAAGCTTTCACTTATGGAATTATGTTTTCTTTGTACTTTGCAGTTTCTACTGGACTAAATTAACTTAAGTAACTACTTAAAACACTTCTGTTAAAACTCCAAACAGAAGTGCTATTCATAGGTAAGAAGTTTCTTCTTCTTCTTCTTCTTCTTCTTCTTCTTCTTCTTCTTCTTCTTCTTCTTCTTCTTCTTCTTCTTCTCCTTCTCCTTCTCCTTCTCCTTCTCCTTCTCCTTCTCCTTCTCCTTCTCCTTCTCCTTCTCCTTCTCCTTCTCCTTCTCCTCCTCCTCCTCCTCCTCCTCCTCCTCCTCCTCCTCCTCCTCCTCCTCCTCCTCTTCCTCCTCCTCCTTCTCCTCTTCCTCCTCCTCTTCCTCCTCCTCCTTCTCCTCTTCCTCCTCCTCCTCCTCCTCCTCTTCCTCCTCCTCCTTCTCCTCTTCCTCCTCCTCTTCCTCTTCCTCCTCCTCCTTCTCCTCTTCCTCCTCCTCTTCCTCTTCCTCCTCCTCCTTCTCCTCTTCCTCCTCCTCTTCCTCCTCCTCCTTCTCCTCTTCCTCCTCCTCTTCCTCCTCCTCCTTCTCATCCTCCTCCTCCTCTTTCTCCTCCTCCTCCTTCTCCTCCTTTGAGCAATGAACTGTTAAGATTATTGTTGAACCCACCTACATATTTCTATAACTGGTTTTCTCTCAACTTAATTATTGATTGAATAAATCTATGATACTGTCACTATCAAGATTTTTAAATTTAAATGAAGTGCCAGAACTCTTAGGATATAGACTTTGCCCAGCCCCCAACTGGAGCAGAGACTTTCTATTCTACCAGAGAATATATCAGCCCCAGAAGTCCCAGTAAGCTGTCATCTCCCAATATTTAACTCTCCCAGTGCCCCTCTATCCTGTCCCAAATCCCTACCCCCTCCTTTTGATTGTGTCCCAGCCCCCAACTCAGGTGGAAACTCCCTGCTCAACCAGATGCCAAAATGGCCAACAGAAGTCCAGCCCCCAGCTTGTGTGGAAAACCCCTGCTCAATCTTAGGCCGCAGAGAGCAGAAGACCAGAGAGGAAACAGAAACCAAGGAACAAGAACTGATCCAACAAAGACAAACTCAGAAATCAGCAGCTAGATGTACAGTCACCCCAAACCCAGATGCCTAGATGCCATCATAGGAACACATCAACAATAGTCAAGGCAATATGTCACCCCCCTGAGCCCAGTCATCATATTACAGCAAGCCATGAATATTACAACAGAGCTGAAACACACACACACACACACACACACACACAAGACCTTAAAAATCAACTTTATGAAGATGTTTGAGCTCTTTAAAGATGTAATTAGAATATCCCTTAAAAGAATCCAGGAAAACACAAACAATTGGAATAAATAAATCCCTTAAAGAAAGCCAAAGAAAAACAAACAAACAGTTGAAGGAAATGAATAAAACAGTTCAAGACCTAAAAGTAGAACTAGGAGAAATAAAGAAAACACAAATTTAGGAAATTCCAGAGATGGAAAATCTTGGCAAACAAACAGGAACTACAAACATAAGCATCACCAACATAATAATACAAGAGATGGAAGAAAGAGTCTCAGATGTTTAAGATACAATAGAAGAAATAGATACTTCAGTCAAAGAAAACATTAAATCTAAAAAAAAAAAAAAAAAAATCTGAGACAAAGCATCCAGGAAATCTGGGACATAATGAAAAGACCAAACCTAAGAATAATAGGAATAGAAGAAAGAGAAGAATTCCTCCCAGCTCAAAGGCCCAGAAAATATTTTTTAGAAATCATAGAAGAAAAGTCCCATAACCTCAAGAAGGAGATGCCTATAAAGCTTTTAGAACACCAAATAGATTGGAACATTAAAGAAAGTCTCCTTTTCACATTATAATCAAAACATTAAACATATGGAACAAAGAAAAAATATTAAAAACTGCAAGAGGAAATAGCAAGTAACATGTAAAGGCAAGCCTATTTGACTTACACCTGACTTCTCAACAAAGACTCTAAAAGCCAGAAAGGCCTGTACAGTTATCTTGCAGGCTCTAAGAGACCACAAATGCCAGCCCAGACTACTATACCCAGCAAAACTTTCAATCACCATAGAAGGAGAAAACAAAATATTCCATGACAAAACCAGATTTAAACAATAGCTATTCACAAATCCAACCCTATAGTGGATAATAGAAGCTAAACTTCAACCCAAGGACGTTATCTACACCCAAATACAACACCGAAAATAAATAATCTCACACCAGCAAAACCAAAAGAAAAAACATTTTGATATCTGTCAATATCAGTGAACTCAATCTTCCAATAAAAAGATACATACTAAAGAATGAATTTGAAAATAGCATTCATCATTCTGCTGCATACAAGAAACACATTTCAACATCAAAGATAGATATTACCTCAGTGTACAGGGTTGGAAAAGATTTTCCAAGCAAATGGATCTAAGAAACAAGCTAGTACAGCCATTCTAATGTCTAACAAAATAGATTTCCAACAAAAGTTAATCAAAAGAGACATGGAAGGACACTTTATACTCATTAAATGAGAAAAAAAGAATCCACCAAGATGACATCTCGCCGGGCAGTGGTGGCACACGCCTTTAATCCCAGCACTTGGGAGGCAGAGGCAGGTGGATTTCTGAGTTCGAGGCTAGCTTGGTCTACAGAGTGAGTTCCAGGACAGCCAGGGCTACACAGAGAAACCCTGTCTCAAAAAACCAAAAAAAAAAAAAAAAAAAAAAAAAAAGATGACATCTCATTTATTAACAGCTGTGCTCCAAGTGCAAGGGCACCTACATTTGTAAATGAAACATTAATAGAGCTTAAGTCACACATTGACCTTCACACATTGGTAGTGGGAAAATTCAGCACCTTATTCTTGCCAATGGACAGGTCATCCAGACAAAAACTAAACAAAGAAATAATGGAACTAATGACGTTATGACTTAAATGTACCTAACAAATTTCCACAGACCATTTCATCCAAACACAAAAGAATACCTTCTCAGCGTCTCACAGAACTTTCTCCAAAATTAACTACATACTTGGTCATAAAGCAAATCTCAGCCCATAACCAGATACAAGAAATTTGAAACAGTCTCCTGCATTCTAAAGATTAAATAGATTAAAGCTTGGTTTTTAACAACAGAAACATGAAGAAGCCCACAAACTCATACAAACTGAAAAACCCTCTACTGAAAGACTACTGGGTCAGGGCTAAAATAACAAAGAAATAAAAGACTTCCTAAAATTCAATGGAAATAAATGCACAATGTCTCAAATTTATGAGACCCAATGAAAGTGGTGCTAAGTGGAAAGTTCATAGCACTAAGTGCATACATTGAAAAAAATTGGAGAGATCTCATACTAACAATTTAACACCTAAAAGCACTTAAACAAAAAGAAGTAAGTACACCCAAGGAAAGTAGACTTCAAGAAATAGTCAAACAGCTGAAATCATTAATATAGAAACAAAGAGAACAATACAAAGAATCAATGAAACAAAGAGTTAGTTCTTTGAGAAAATCAACAACATAGACAAATACTTTATCCAAACTAACTCAACGATGGAGAGAAAATATCTGAATTAACAAAATCAGAAATGAAAAGTAGGACATAACAACAGACTCTGAAGAAATCCAAAGAGTCATTAGATTATGCTTTGAAAACCTATACTCCACAAAGTTGGAAAATCTAAAAGAAATTGATAATCTTCTGGACAGATACCACTTACTAAGTTAAATCAAGATCAAACAGACAATATAATAGACCTATAACCACTAAGGAAATGGAAGCAGTCATTAAAAGTCTCCCAACCAAAACATGACCAGGGCCAGACGGTTTTAGCACAGAATTCTACCAGACTTTCGAAGAAGAGCCAATGCCAATACTACTCAAATTATTCCATAAAATAGAAACAGAAGTAACATTGCCCAATTTATTTTATGAGGCCACAGTTACCCTGACACCCCAAACACACAAAGATTCAATAACGGGGCTGGAGAGATGTCTCATTGGTTAAGAGTACTAGCTACTCTTCCAGAGGACCTGGATTCAATTCCCAGGACCCATATCATGGCTCACAAGCATCTGACATTTTAGTTCTAAAGGATCCAACAACCCCTTCTGCCTTCCTTGGGTAGCAGGAATGCATGTGATGCACAGGCATGCATTCAGGCAAAACATCTATCACATAAAATTAAAATAATATAATTTAAGATTCAGCAAAGAAAGAGAATTACAGACCACTCTCCCTAATTAACATAAATGCAAAAATACTCAATAATATACTTGCAAATGAAATTCAAGAACACATCAAAATTACTCTCCACCATTATCAAGTAGGCTTCATTCTAGACAAAGATGCAGAGATAGTTTAACATATGAAAATCAGTTAATGTAATTCACCACATAAACAAACTGAAAGACAAAAAAATCCATGATCATCTCATTAGATGCAGGAAAACCCTTGACAAAATCCAGTACCCCTTCATTATAAGAGTCTTGAGAATAGTAAAGATACAAGGAACATACCTAAACATAATAAAGGCAATTTACAGCAAGCCCATAGCCATCATCACATCTTAGAAAAACTCAAAGCAATCCCACTTAAATCAGGAATAATATAAAGCTGTCCGCTCTCTCCATATGAATTTATAGTACTTGACGTTTTAACTAAAGCAATAAGACAACTGAAGGAGCTTAAGAGGACACAAATTGGAAAGGAAGAAGTCAAAATATCATTTTTTGCAGATCATATGATAGTATACATAAACAACTCCAAAAATTCTACCAGGGAAATCCTATCACTGATACACAACTCCAAGCAAAGTTACTAGCTATTAACTTACCTAGAAGAATCAGCAGCCCTCTGCTGTACGAACGGCAAATGGACTGACAGAGAAGTCAGGGAACAGCATCCTTCACAATGGCCTCAAATAATACAAAGCACATTGAGGTAACGCTAACCAAGTAAAAAATACTTTATTTGATAAAAACTTCAAGTCTGATGAAAAAAAGTTGAAGAAGATATCAAAAGATCGAAAGATCTCCCATGCTCATGGAGCAGTAGGATCAACAGAATAAAAATGGCCAGCCTACAAAAAACAATCTACAGATTCAACCTACTCCCAGTTAAAATGTCAATACCATTTTTTACAGACCGTGAAAGGACAATTCTCAACTTCATATAGAAAAAACAAACAAACAAACAAAAAAACAGAATAGGTGAAACAATCCTGTATAATAAAAAAAGTGTGTCATCATCCCTGATTTCAAATTATACTACAGAGCTTTAGTTCTTTAAAACAAAACAAAACAAAACAAACAAAAAACCATGCATGGTATTGGCGTAAAAACAGAGACATTGATTAATGGAACCAAACCAAAGATTGAGACATAAATCCATACACCTATGGACACATGATTTTAAATTTAAAAAGCCAGAAAGACACAATTGATTAGCTGCACATAAGACAATGAAAATAGATCCTTATTTGTCACCCGGCACAAAACTCAAGTCCAAGTAGATCAAAGACCTCAATATAAAGCCAGATGCTGAACTATGGGACTGTAATGGCCCAGAGTTACCAAGGAAAGGTCAAGGGAGTTTCAATCCTGGATACCTCAAACATGAGGACAGCAGGAGCTGGCTACCTTCACTCTCCCAATCTAGCACCATAAAGATGCTTTGCCCAACATCAACTCTAGTAAGAATTTATTACCCTGACAGTTATTTGGCTTCACTTCTTGGTTAGCCTCATAAGGTCCCCTGACCCCCAGCCCTACAGCTCCTGAATATATAAATGAAATATCTTCCAATACCCTTGCCCTGGCCAATGGTAGCTAGCCACACAAACCTTGCCCTAGAGACCCTGGGCACCTCCCCAGACTTAAATACTGCTTTTAATATCGCCCTACCCCCAATAAATGAACCACTTCTCTAAAGCTGTTCCCCAGGTATGTTTATTGCCCAGAGCAATCATCTCTGCCGTGACTGAGAACCTGTACTGCACCCACCCATGCCCAGATAAGCTTCCCTCCCTCCAGTCCAGCTTGTCACCAGTGCACAAAGGTTCTGGCTACCCAGAGGCAAAAGCACACATGGGACAGCATTAACCTGATAGAAGAGAAAGTTGGGAGTACCCTTGAAGGTATTGGCACAGGAGCCAACTTACTGAACAGAACACTGATACTACAGGCACTAAGATCAATAATTAAGAAATGGAACCTCGAGAAACAGAAAAGCTTCTGTAAGGCCAAGGACTTCATCAGTAGGACAAAACAGCCTACCAAAATGGGAAAAGATTTTTACCAACTCTATATATGATAGAGGGTTAATATCCAAAATACATAAAGAACTCAAGAAACTAGATAACAAGAAAACAAATAATAATAATATTTAAGAATGGGGAATATATCTAAGCAGAATTATCAATAGAAGAAACTCAATGTCTGAGAGACCCTTAAAGAAATGTTCAACATCCTTAGTCACCAGGGAAATGCAAATCAAAACTACCTTGAGATTCTATTTACACCTATCAGAATGGCTAAGATCAATAATACAAGTGGCAGATGGTGTTGATGGAGCAAAGGGAACATGCTTTCATTTCTGGTGTGAGGGCAAACTTGTACAACAACTATGGAAATCAATATGAAGGCTCCTCAGAAAACTGGCAATAGATCTGTTTCAAGATATACTCAAAAGATGCCTCTTCCTTCTGCAAAGACACTTGCTCAACTATGTTCATAGCAACTCTATTCATAATAGCCAGAAACTGGAAACAACCTAGAGTCCCTCAACCAAAAAATAGATAAAGAAAATGAGTTACACTTACACAATGAAATATTACAAGTATTACTTAGTGATTTAAAATAAAATGGCATCATTAAATTTTCAGGCAAATGCATGAAACTAGAAAAAAATAAAACCATCATTCTGAGTGAGGTAACCCAGATTCAAGAAGACAAACACGGTATGCACTCACTTTTAAGTGGATATTAGCTGTAAAGTAAAGGATAACCATGCTATAATCCACAGACACAGAGATGCTAAGTAACAAGGAAGACTCATGGGAGACACACAGATCTCCTTGGGAAGGGGAAGTTGAACAGATTTTGCAAGTGGACTGGGGATTGTGACAGTGGAAACAGAAGGGATGGAGATTGGAAGGAGGAGTGGAGGGAGAGAGTATAGGGAGAGATAACAGGAACTGGACGGGCATAGTGCCGGGCGGTGGTGGCGCACGCCTTTAATCCCAGCACTTGGGAGGCAGAGGCAGGCGGATTTCTGAGTTCGAGGCCAGCCTGGTCTACAGAGTGAGTTCCAGGACAGCCAGTACTACACAGAGAAACCCTGTCTGGAGAAAAAAAAGAAAAGAGAAAAAAGAAAACCCAGTACAGTAGAAACTTCCAGGATTGTATGAAGATGACTCTACAAGGATTTCTATTAATGAAGGAAATGTAACCAAGAAAGCCTTCCAGTGGTGAGACTGGGACACCAACCTAGCCACAGACTTTCAACCTATAATATAGCCCACCTGCAAGATGTCCTGGGGCAATGGAGGCACAGAACTTGTGGGAGTGGCCAATGAAAGACAGGTCATCTGAGGCCAACACCAGGAAAGTAAGCCCATGCCTGACACTGCCTGAAAGGTCAGGAACCAGAGGCTGCATATCCCAGAGACCAATAAAAATTAATAAACTGATCCTTAATGATATTCTTAGATATTCATAGATTGAAGCCTAGCCCAGTTGTCATCAGGGAGGTTTCTGGAGGTAGCCAGTGGGAGCAGACGCAGACACCCACACCCAAACATTAGGCAAAGAAAGAGGCCAAATTGGAAGTCTTCATCAAGTCTCTCCCCTTGGAGCTCAGGATCCCTGAGGAAGAGGGGGAGAAAGAATTGTAGGAGTCAGAGAGATCAAGGAAACTAGGAAAACGTGGACTACCGATATCTAAGAAGGGCTCATTGGGACTCACAGAGCCTGCTTGGGTCTGTGCTAGGTCTTCTGCATTTATGTTAGGTAGGATATATATGTTATATGCTGTTAGCTTGGTGTTTTTCTGAGAATCCTAAGAGTAGAAGTTGGGGTATTTGTCTATTTCACCTGCTCCTGGGACTCTGTCTCCTACTGGTTTGCCTTGCTCTGCCTTGATATGAGGGTTTGTGCCTAGCTTTATTGTATCTTGTTATGATGTGTTCAGTTGATATCCCTGGGTGGCCTTCTCTTTTCTGAAGAGAAAAGGAGGAGCAAAGGAGAGAAGAAGTGTGTGCTGGGAGACTGAGAGGAATTTGGGGAGGGGAAACTATTGAAAAAAAAAAACTAAACTAAAATACAGGCTTTGCTTTAATGAAAAAATAATAGAGTTATTTTAAACTCCTGAAATAACATATAGATAAAACAACCATTGATAACTACTTCAGATGTCGTAGTTATCAACACAAGATTGTAGATTGTATATGTAGACCGAAACTTTTTATTTGCCATGTGTGGTCTTAAAAGTAACATGCTAGGCAAACACTTGCAACTAAGCTATAGACAGATATTTTAATATATCATAGAATGTCTTTTCCTCCTCTCCCTCTGTTGTAGAAATTTAGATTTCAAATGACTTCAGTTCTTAAAAGTTGTACTACGTGTACAAATGAGCCTTCCGTGGGAATGTCTATGTAAGAACTTTGCCTATTTCTTTTATTGTCTGTTACTATTATGTTAATGTTTTGTGAGAAAGTTGGGTTTTTTTGTTTATCTGTTAATAGTTTTGTGCATGCATATAATGAATTAAGGTCCTCTCGTCCTCCTCTGTCACCAAGTCTCATCACCTGCCCTTCTCCCATCAAAAACTTTCTCCTTTCCAGCTAGACTCCTTCCTACTTTTAGGCCTTATTGTGTATATGACCCATTGACTTTAAATGTGTTTGCCTATATGTGCATGCATGGAGAATTGTTTAGTGGAGCAGAAACTTTGGAACCCATGAAATATTGGAGCTGAACATAAGTATATTAGATAACCAAGTAATTCTACTCACAGCTTTGTATTGAGAAGTGTATCCATATATATCATAGTAACATCAAAAGAGTTAAGCAAGAATATTCACAGTTGTCCTGTTCATAATGGCCTAAACTAGAAAGTAAATGCCTGTGAGATAGGTGGATAGTATCAGACAAGAGTAATTGTTTGTTGTTGAAAGTGGAGAAGCAGCAGTTGGAGAAGCACATGAGAGAACTGTGGGCATGAAGGCAATGTTTGGTTCTTGATCTAAGCGCCAGATATACAAATGTGTTTAATCTGTGAAATTTTGCTCATGCATACTTTTGTGGCATTGTAACTCAACCATTAACACTCATTTCATAACTTATTTGTCAATTACCTACAAAGCTAGGACTCTTTGGATTGTGTACCAATTTACAAATGAAATTCAAAATGGAATATCTAGAGATATCTTCTTCGTTGCTTTGCAAAGTAACTGTGTAGTCTGTTTTCTTTGGATTTCTTTTGTGATTTTTTTAAGTGGAAAAAATATTTTTTTTCAAGTGTCCTTGGTTTTAGATCGAGGTCACAATTTCCTCATTAGTCTTCATTAATTGAACATTATACACAGAGTCATGTATAATACTTTCTACTACCTGTCACACAGTGGGCAGTGAGTCAATCGTAAATACTAATTTTGGAGATTCATATACTAACAATATATAGTGAAAAGTGGCTAAGGAATATTAGAGAAGGAGCCCCTCAAATGATATCTAAAAGCAGACAAACAGTATACACACTAACACGGGAAGCAATATAAACCCACCAGCAATATAAGCATCACATTGATTTCCAAGATGTGATTGCATGATGAATAACAGAAATAACTATATTGCAAATTTCTCATTGAAAATTTTTTAAAAATACAATAAAATGAATAAAGTCACTTGCAGTGTGCAATGGCAAAACTTAAAGAGCATTTGCTTTATTCACAATAGTAAGAAAATGGAATCAGCATAGGCACCCATCAATAGAAGAGTGGCTTAGGAAAATGTGATACATCTGTACAGTGGAAATTTATTTAGCTATAAAGAAACATTACACTATGAAACAGTCAGGAAAAAATGGATGGAACTGGAAAAATTATATTGAGTCAATCCTAAGAAGGGCAACTACAAAATGCTGTCACAGTCATATGGGCATGACATGGTCATGACATTCATGAACTAATACCAGCTATGGTTGCCTGCATAGGGCCTGTAAGAGTCGGCCCATTTAGTCATTGATGGAGGAAGAACGCATGGGCTCTACCTGACTCAGGGGAGCTGATGTCTGTCTTATAGCAATGATGTAGGCATTAGTGAGTTTCTCATAGTACAGTACATAGTTTTAAACCCATGCCCATGGAAAAACAAAACAAGGAGAGATGAAAGTGGAATGGGGGATAGGGAGATGGGAAGGAGGAGGATCAGAGATGGTGAAAAGACAAGCGTGGGAAAAAACGTGTTATACATGTGTATGACATTGTCAAAGAATAAATTAAGTACTTAAAGAACACTGATAAAAAACTGGTAAGATCATTTACATGTGCAAACAGAAGTGACTTTAGTTAAAACTTGGAATAAGCAGTACAGATGGCTCCTCATTTCCTTGGGTTTCACAGATTCAACCACTGATCAAAATATTTGTTGTGACTGGAAAGATGGCTCAGTCATGAAAATACTTGCAAGCATGAGAACCTGCCATCATAAAAAAGCAGGGGGTTGGGGGGGAGCAGGCTTGGTGACATGTGCTCCTAAGTAAAGCACAGAGGAAGCAGAGACAGGCAGATCATCAGACACCCTGGTTATCTGGCTTAGCCTAATCAGTGACTTCCAGGTCACCGAGAGACCCTGTCTCAAAAATTATAGGTGAGGAACATATAAGGTTGGCCACTGGTTTTCATACACATGTATGTGTAGCCACATATATACACACTAAGATATTTCTAAGATGCATTTATTATAAACATTTACAGAAATGTTTTCTTGCCTTCCCCAAACAGTACGGTGTAACAATGATTCATGTGGTATGTACATTTTATAATTTAGAGATGACAAAATACACAGAATGATAGGTATAGGTAAATTCTGCACAGCTCTCTGTATGATGAACTTGAACATCTGTGGATGTTTCCACGACAGATGAGTCTAAGAACAGTTCTCCATCAGATGGTCTACAAGTATTTCCATTATTGGAGGTCAGTTACTGGTTTGCTATTTGTGGGGTTTTAGTGTTGTTGTTTGTTTGTGGTCCATGAGGTTTGGATTCCTTGTGTGCTGTTTGTTTTCAGCAAGACTGTCATTATATCAATTTTATTGGACAAAAAATGAAGTGTATACATTCTCTAGAAAAAAATGTAGTTATTTTCAATTCTCTTAGTCAACCTAAGAGGGCTTCCATCAGCCTATCACAAGGTCTTTGTTATTCTAATTTGGATGTTTATGAAAATATATGATTTTTTTGTTTTTCTTTTCTTTGGGGGGGGGTGTTTATTTCTTTGTTTGTTTGTTTGGGTTTGGTTTGATTTTTTTCCTTCGAGGCAAGTTTCTCTAAGTAGCCCTAAATTTCCTTAGAACTCACTGTGTAGACCAGGCTGGCCTTGAACTGAGAAATCCTCTTGCCTCTGCCTCTGCCTTTCAAATGCTAGGACTAAAGGTGTGTGCCACCACCGCTTAGCAAATGTATGATTTTTAACACAAAGCTTATTCGTAAGCACAGCCTTTGTTGTCCATCTTCAAGACAGCACAAACACAGACAGGCAAATCTCTGCCTTTCCTATTCCTGAGAAAAAGATTTACTTCATATTTCTTCCTCTTACTAAGGTTGGGCTGTGACAAATTTAAGTGGCCCTGCTCTAATTAAGGGTGGAGCTCTCTGAATGCCTCAACTTCACAAAGAATGTTGGTTCAAACTATTCATCTGGCAAGGGCCATGCTCTAGTCCTGGCTCCATTCAGCTGTGGCATTCTACCATGATCATCAAGATGGTCAGGTTTCTCCAGGATCACGCTAGAGCTAGAAACAAAAACACACTGACATTGGCTTCCATTTTTAGGTGTAGGTACTCAAATTTCCCTTACATTTTTGCAGGTAAGTCTTTGTATTAAAAAAAAATAGTATTATTTATCTAATGAGATAGTCTGTAAATGGTGTTTTAAAGGGTATTTGTAGCCCTGTATTCGAGACAGAAATTCTTATATAGGAATAAAAATCTCTTCCTTACCCAGCTTCAGACAGATTTACCTCTCATGGTCATTGGCCACGTGCTTTCATAAATCATCAACAGCCAGTAATGCGGTGTTTCCAAAATTAACTTAAGACTTGGCAATCTATACCTCAGGGACACATGGAGGGGGGAAGGTCAGTGAAATACAATTTGGGGAGCAGGGAGGGAATCACCATTTGGGAGATAGAATAGCCTGTCGGCAGCTCAGATAATTTAGAGGAGACTGGGGAGCCTAGTCTGATTACAGCAGAGCGCTTGATCTCAAAAGTAATAGGGCAAAAGATTGGAAAGGTTCTGCCGGGGTCAGAGTGTGGGAGCATCTTGAATACCTAGATAATGAGTTCATATTTTACCCTATATGGAAAGTAGCAACACTGAGGATTTTTGAAACAGAAAATGATAATGAAAATGGTTTGTGAGTTAAGTCAAGAGTGGTATCTTTTTCATATAATCTCAGTAGTGGGGAGACCAGAACAGAAGAATTACCATGAATCCCAGACAACAATGGTCTACATACTGACAACCTATTTAAAAAGAAAATACTGATGACCCATTTAAAAAGACAAAAAAAAAAAAAAAAAAAAAACCTTAAAAAATAACATATAAAGTATATGAGTACATTCATGTAGATATTGCTACTTTGACAACAGTGTTAAGTATGAATTAGAGAATAGAAGCAGTAAATTTTATTTGGGAAACATTTGTCACAATACAGATCTAAAAAGATAACAGACTGAGCAATGTTGGGGAGCAACAAAAATTCAAAATCTATTTTTAAAAGGGGGAAATGGAATTTGATAGTTAAAGTCGGTGTATGACCAATTATTTTGTAAAGCATAAAGCAAAAGAGAGGGACTGCCATTTTCTAAGTGACGTAGCCGGTATTAAATTGCCTGTATGTGAGAAAGTAACTCATGCCCATAAAGCAACCTCACTTAAATATAATGTGTCAAACTTTAACAGACATCACCAGGCCAGCCATGGCAGCATAGTAAGACCCTGTCTCTGAATTAATTAATTAAATTAATTAAAACTAAACAGACATCAAAGTAGGAGGGAAATTGCAAGGGGGAAAAAGAGTTTCCTTGGGAGAGATGGGTGGATGAGAGATAATAATGAAGGACAAAATGCAAACTCATTGTATATATCTATGAAATCTGTCAAAGAATTAAACACACACGCACACACACACACACACACACACACACACACACACACCCAGAAGACATTCAAAGATGAGAAGACCTCCATACTCACAGCCAGGGCTACACAGAGAAACCCTGTCTCGAAAAATAAAATAAAAAAAAAAAAAAAAAAAAGAGAGAAGACCTCCATACTCAAGAATTAGCAGAATCAAGCCAGATGTAGTGGTACATACCTTTAGCACTATGTAAGCAGAGGCAGGTGGATCTCTGTGAGGCCAAGAACAGTAGTAGGTTCCAAGACAGCAAGGGTTATGTTGGCAGAATTAACATTGTAATAATGGCTATATTATCAAAAGCAAGCTACAGATTTGGTGAAATCCCCATCAAGACTTTCATTTCATTCTCTGCAAAATAGATCAAGTAATCCTAAAATTCATATAGAAACACAAAAGGCCTCAGATATCTAAATTAACATAAGTAGAAGTCTTAAGATTGGAGGGATCACAATACCCTGTCTCAAACTACAGTCTAGAGCCATACCATCAAAAGCAGCACAGCACTTGCACAAACATTGACCTATCAATCAATTTATTGGAATACAGAAAAGCCCCACATAGTCGCAGTGACAGAGGTACCAGAAACATACATCGGAAAAGAGCCTCTTCAACAAACGCTGATGGAAAACTGGATACATACTTAAGGAGAAGTTAAAACTGGATCCATATCTTTTATCTTGGACAAAATCAGTTCAAAATGGATCAAAGTTCATAATGTAATATCTGAAACTTTGAAACTGCTAGAGAAAAACCACAGGTTAAACACTTCAGTGTGCAGGTATAAGCAAGAAAAAAGACTCAGGCTAGAGAGTTGGCTTAGTGGTTTAGAGCACTGGCTGTTCTTCCAGAAGACCTGAGTTCAATTCCCAGCACCTACATGGTGGCTCACAACTGTCTTTAACTCTAGCTCCAAGAGATCCAATGCCCCCTTCTGAACCTGAAGTCACCAGGTACACATGTGGCTCACAGACATATATACATACAGCCGATACCCGAACACATAAAATAAAATAAAAATGATATATTTTTAAAAGGACTCCAACAGTATAAGTCATGAAATCACATATGATGAAATGCCTTCTGTGTAACCAGGGGAAAAAATTGTCACAGTGAAGAGACAACTACAAAGCAGAGAAATTTTTCCAATTACCAGAAAAGGGAGGAATATATAAAATATAAAGAACTATAATAATTAACCCCCTTGAAAAATCATCCAATCAATAAAGGAGCTAATTAATTGATTAGACGTTTCCCCAAAGAAGAAGAAATACAGACTGTATTAATGTATTAAGAAAATACATTTAAAAAATTTGAGATTCCACCTCAACCCAGGAAAAAATGTTTATCATCAAGAAAACAAATGGTGACAAATACTAGCAAGGTTGTGAGAAAAGTGGAATCCTTGTGTAGGGTTGATGGGAGCATAAACTGGTGCAGTCAATGTAGAGTCAGTGTGTAGGTTCCTCAAACACCTAAACATTGTATCACATCACCCAGCTATTCCTCTGTCACATATAGCCAGAGGAGTCTAAGTCCCATGACAAAGATACTTCCTCACCCATGTTAATTGCTCGTCTATTCAAATAGCTAAGACACTGGAACCACCTTAGATGTTCAACAGATGAATGAGTAAAGAGACTGTCATACATAGACAAGATGGAATTCTGTTCAGCCACAAAGAAAAATGAAACTGGCATTGTCAGAAAAAAAAATGGTCACAACTGGAGTACTAGGTTAGGGAAAATAAGCCAAGTTCACAAAGACAAGTGTTACACATTTTCTTTGATATGTGAACCTTAGATTTAAATATGTATTTCTCCCTCTCTCCCCTGCTTCTGTGTGTGTGCGTGTGCGCGTGTGTGAATGTGTGTGATATTACCATGAAAGGGAAAAAAGGACCTTAAGTGCTGGGTGAGGGAGAAAGGAAGAGATGGTACGGGTGCGAAAGAGAAGAGAGGGTATTACCTGTGGGTAATTTTCTAGGCCTTCACATCCTACACAGCTGAAATTCCGTGAAAGGTGACTAGTGCCTTCGTTTTGCAATCTCCTCAGACCCTGGCAACCACTATTCCACTCTCTGTTTCCTGGGTTTGATTATTTGTCATTGTTTGTTTGATTCATGTTTACATATGAGGTCTCATTATGTTGCACAGGCTATTCTCAAACTCTTGCTCTCTGTAGTACAGGATCTTCTTTTTTTGAGTGAACAGTATTTTTTGGCCATTTTCCCTCACTGGACATTGTCTTGTCTAGGTATGATCCTAAACTGGCACTAACCTACACTGACCTTCTGAGGTCAACAAGGATGCTGTTGTGTGTCCTTGAACTCAGCAGAAAACCAGAGCCAAAGGATGAAAATGACTTTGTTCCTTGTTGTTATCACAAAGCTGGACCAATCCAAGAAGCTATACCCATCTCCAGACATCCTATCCAGGCTTGATCAACATTTAAATCCTGCTTCTCTCCTCTCTTCTTCTCTCCTCTCTTTTCTTCTCCTCTCCTCTCTCCTCCTCCCTTCTCCTCCTCTTCCTCCCCTTCTCCTCTCCCTCCTTCTCCTATTCTACCCCCTCTTTCTCTCTCCTCTGCCCTCCTTTTTCCCTCCTCCTTCCCCCTCTCTCTTTCCCCATTCCTCCTCTCCTTCTTCTCCTTCTTTTTCTCCTTTTCCTTTTCCTCTTCCTCCTCCCCTCCTCCTCCTCTTCCTCCTCCTTCTGTGATAGTGATTGAACCCAGGGTCTAGACACACTAGACAAGTATTTTGCTTCTTAGCTACATTCTCATCCTAAGTGTTGTTTAGTAAATAAATTTGGTCTTTATATCTACTTATAATCAAAAGTTTACACCTAATAACATATACTAAAGTTCTCTTCTACAAATCTCCTTCCTGTTTGCAAGGTTGTCATTCACAATGTTATTATGAGTATAAACATTACTTATATTCATGATAAATATTCATAATACTCCTTGTTAATACTTCAAATTTTACTTTTGCTATAGAACTTTTTCTCACTAAGTGGTTTTCTAAATAGCCTTATCACACACTGAATATAGGTTTGTTAAATGACTATGTAATTTAATTTCATATAAGTAAGCTAGTTTGTCAACATGATTTCTAGAATCCTAAGCTGTAACCTTTCATCACTGCACAAACAACTTGTCTTTTATTAATAGGAAATTTTGTTTGATTATATACATATATCCAGATTTTCTCATTTGTCAATAAAACTGATAATCATTCAACCAAGTTAAGCTTCATGCTTTTAAGGATTGGTGGTAAAGTAGGCAGCTAAACTCCTAAGCATCAAAGCACAGAAGTGGGTCTTCTAATGCAGTGATATCAACTTACAGTTTGGGCCACCCTGGTTGCCCAGCACCCTCCTGGTTGTTTACATAGTATTCCATTTAATGTTTGCAATAACTTAAAGTTGGGATATTTGTCACATATCACAGAGGAAGATTCACATTCTTACAGGCTTTTAATGATCCCTTTCTCACAAATTGAAGAAGTAGGTACATATGTTACAAGCCAACTCCAGGTCTTCAAGACTTCAACATTCCTTTTCCACACATCATGCTACCACTTGAAAATTTAGTTACTAATGGATTTATGGCTTAGTCACTGTCTTTCATTAACTCATGTTTCTTTTGAGACATAGTCTCCTTTTGTAGCCTTGGCTGGCCTGTAATTCACTATGTAGACCAGGTTGGCCTGAAACTTAGAGATATTTGCCTGCCTCTGTCTCAGGCTGATGGGATTAAAGTCATGTGCCACCATACACAGCTTAACCACTGTTCTTAAATACGGAATAAAATTGCACGCATAATGTACATATTCTTATTACCAATTATGGAATTTAGATCTGGCAGAAAACATTACACTACTGCCATCAAATAGTTCACAATTTCAGAACTCACTCTGTATATACAGTATATATACTAAAGCAGTTAACCAGTCATGTAGCTTTGAATTTATTATTGGTTCCATAAACTAAAGAAAATAATTTAGTTCACAGGAATGCTGTCCAAAGTGTGCCATAATGAAGCATTATCAGAGCTGGGGATGATACAGTGCTACAGTGCTTGCTTCAAATGCATGCTGCTCTGGATCTGACCTCTAGTACTGCATTAAATCTAGTATGGAGGTACATACCTATAATCCTAGCTTGGGAGGAGGAGACAGGGGTTTAAGATCATTTCTAACCACCCTGAGACTTCAAGGTCAGACTGGACTACAAGAGAGAGGTCTTGTCTCAAAAATGCATAAATAGAGGTTGGAGAAATGACTCAGTGGTTAAGAGCACTTACTACCCTGGCAGAGAATCTGAGTTCAGTTCCCAGAATGAAGATGGCCTCTCACAACTTTCTGTAACTCCAAGTCTGGGGAATCTGATGCGCTCCCTCTCCAAGCTCACACATAGTACACATGCATATGTGCAGTAAAACACTCATACATGTGAAGTCAAAATAAATAAATCTTCAAAATAAATAAATGGATGAAACATGATCAGACAGGGCAACTAAGGTGGATGGCACCTTGAATAATCTATACAAATATGACCATACTGTCTATGGCTATACCACCCTGAATATGCCTGATCTTGCCTGATCTGGGAAGCTAAGCAGGGTCAGGCCTAGTTAGTACCTAGATGGGAGACAAATATGACCATATTACCGCAGAAGTAGAATTACATTCCACAGCCTCTGAAGGTGCATCAGCGTTACACCTGTGGAAACCCTAAAGGGGTTGCATGTGTTGTGCTGATCGCTGAGGCATATCACTCCGACTCACCACTGGGAAGATATTAACATGTATCATACTCAGTAGACTAGTCGTACATGTCAATGTCATGGCTATTTGACCTGAAACTCAGTGTGCCTTTCATTCCAGTCATGGAACAGTGGACATGCATTCCCCCTCAGGCAGCAACAAGAGTGAAGAGAACAGCTCTCTGATTTGTATGCTGCATTTGTGGATGTAGCCAAGATGCCTATTTCAAATGTGTTGTTGTGTGGGAAAGCCTGTAAAACGATGCTCTCTGTACACTTTCAAAGCACAAATCAAATCCATGTATTTTAATAAAACAAAATATATGATACATATTCTTTTAATTTAGCCATGCTCTTCTGGGAGATTCCACAGCCCGTACTGAATAGACACAATTGTAGGTTTCGTTTGTAATGCCTGCATAACAGAAGGGCTAGCAGTAATTAGTGCGGATACTTCATGTGACAGTGATTGTGCGCATGTAGTTTATAATTGGAATGATTGTTCAGGGTTAACAAGGCTTCACTTCACTGTCAACATGTACTTACTTCATTTGGAGTGCAGCCCATACACTGTGCTCACCATTAATTCAATGACGGTTTCAGGGAAACTTACTAAAGAGATTGCCAAATAAAATCATAGTTACTTTATTATCTTAGTACACTTTGTCTCAGAACAATAGCCTATGGAAAACGAATGTGTTGGGAGAGCCCAAAGCTGATTCTTAACCATAGCGTATTAGGAGAAAATGCAATTGTATTACTTCTTGATGGTGCAATTCACAACCGGGCTTTACTGCTATGACGTTCACTGGGCCAGATTTTCTTCTCTTTCTCTCTCCCACTCTGTCTCAGCATTTCTTATGCACTCGTGCCTCGATGGATTAAAAAAAAGTAATAAGACCATCTTTATCTTTAAAGACCCAACAGTAAAGGAGCAGGAAAGAAAAAAAATCTCATAGAATAATACTAGAGGTGAGTGCAAATGTAGTTGTGCTCTAGATATTAGGGGAGTACTGAGGTGAAGTGCACACGTCCTTTAGAAAAGACTGGAAACCATGAGCAAAGTGAGCTGTCAGAGAAGCTACCAGAATAGGTACAGGCTGGGGCCTAAGGAAATATGGGTGCAGTAATGTCACACAAACAAAACTTCAAAACACTTGGAGATGACCCTGATGGGTGTGTGTGCGTGCGTGCATGTGTGTGTGTGTGTGTGTGTGTGTGTGTGTGTAAAGAGTTCAGCATCTCTCAGTCAACTAAGTACCAGGTGAGTGTGCTGTCCAGTCAAGTCATCTGAGAGACTTGAAGCAGGCAATGAGGGTCAATGCCAAACTGCTCTTCATTACAACAGTGGAGAGAGAGGAGGGGATGGGGAGATGAGGTGGTTAGACTGCTTTATGTTATGTGGCTCACCGACACTTTTCCAGGATGACAAGAACCAAACAGAAGGATGAGAGTCAGTAAGGCTGTGCTCCAGGCATGGGACACTGGTGGAGCAGCATCTGCTGGGAACTCAGCAGAGCTCGCAAATAGAAAGAGTTAGAACTGCCAGAAGAATTTTCTAAAAACAAGTTCTGTGAAATAGCATGTGATATTCAATGTTTGATTAAATGGGAGAAAAAAAATTCCCCGTAGGCATGCTTAGGAGCACATAACATTTGCTCTCAGTCATTGGAACTGATACCGAGGACGCGTCTGCATGCAGCACGCCATGTCACAACACAACATCCGGGTATCTGAAAAACATCAAATACACAATTCAGCATCCAAAATAAATGAATGTAACAGGAAGCATTTGGTCAAGAAGTGTGTTGTTAGCTCTGTGGTTCCAGTGCTAATTGTCCACTCACAGCTCAACATATTCATAATGTAAAACATTGCTTGAGGAGGCAGCAATATAGGGGCTCAGATCAGATCCGTGATGAGGTATGTATGTGTGCTGTAACTAAGGTAACCCAGTTATTCATTTCATATTTAGTATATCATTTCACTTAGGTTTTTCAAAAACAATTGTTACCAGTATTATATATTTGCTCGAATATGTATTATCACCTATAGAAAACCTACAATTCCAGATGACACTTCTGACAAGTGTGTAGGGGAAAGACAATGACTTATTTAAAATGCTTTGGAATTATTAGGAGTAAGATATTTTCACATTTCATTATATTTCAACTTTGATTATATTCTAAAGACGCATCTGTAAGAATGCAAACAGTGGTATCATGTGACTAATACAAAGACCATCCTCTGACTATGTGCCCAGAGGCACAGACTAACCAGGACATTTATTTTTCTTTCTATTACACTGAATCTTCCTATGGCTGGAACTCAGCATGTAGCTCACGAACATAATCCTCATGTCCCCACTCCTGAGCCTGTAAACGTAATTTTGTGATGTTTTGTGATTGGGATGAACAGGAACCTGACTTACACTTAAATTCTCATGTTCAATGATAGTCATTTCTGGTGAGTTTAACCTTGGTCCCATCCTTCCAGATTTCCTTAAAGCCCCTCAGAACACCAGGCAGTCTCCAAATTGCAAATGTATTACTCCAATATAAAGGAGTATTTGAACACAGGATTCCAATTTATTAATTCACTGAGTTTTACAATATACCAATAGAGTTGTTTCAATCTGTGATTAAGGACATTGAATTGGGGGCTGGAGAGATGGTCCAGTGGTTAAGAGTATGGATTGTTCTTCTAGAGGTACTGAGTTCAATTCCCAGCAACCACATGGTGCCTCACAACCCTCTAAAATGGGATCCAGTGCCCTCTTCTGGTATATCTGAAGACAGCAACACTGTACTCACACACATATAACAAATAAATAAGCACATAAATCTTAGAGGAAAAAAAAAGAACAATCAAATTGTGGTTTCAGGGTTGCAAGGCAAATATAGACAGTGTTAAAAGGAATTGGGATGGTCTGTGGTGGCTCAGACACCTTTGTCCCGTCCTGCTAACCCACTTTTGCTGTCAAGGACCCACTCCTGCCCAAAGAGCACTTAGCAGAACTACTTAACAACACTCCGTTCTCTTGAAATTCAGGCTGTGGGGTCCAAGGCTGGGGGTGGTGTTAATTTAATGAACACACAGAATTGTTTCCTGGGTTCTTGCTAATTTCCCTAAATTAACTTTGTAGGCGTATGGGTGTCACTTTCTCAGGATTTTAGGTTTGGTTTTGTGAAAACTTTGCTACACGAAAATAGCACCCTTTCTTAGTGTGAGACTTTTCCTTCATTTTCATTCTAGAGTGAAGCAACGAACCATGTCACCAGGCTTGTGATTCCAGCTTCTTTCCTGTCACACATGACCAGCAATCATGCAGCCTTTTCTATACGGACTGAAGGTGCTTTCTAACCAGTATGATTGTGCTAAATACGGTCTAGCTTGACAGGAAATTAAAACACTCGCCCTGTATTTGAGAAAAAATAGCAGAGACTTTAAGAATAGAGAAGGCACCTTCTTCCAGTCTTTACGTGCATATTCTTCTGTGCAGAGGATCCCAGTGAAGGAAGCTGGAGACAACCTAGTCCTCCTTGAACAGTGCTCCGCCTCCCCTCTTCGCCCCGCCCCCAGCACCCGGCCCCGCCTCCTCTGTCCCACGCCCCACCTCCTGACCCTGCCTCCCACCGCGCCGGCGCCATGGCCGCCCAGGGGATCTGGACACTGGCGGGAGTAGTGCTTAGGAGGCCACCGCCTGGAGCCGAAGGCTTCCGACAGCAGCTCAGCCTAACCCTCCGTTCAGCGTCCGAGGGAGCCCGCGGCGGCTCCGCGCCCGGCTCGTGGGAAACCCCTGAAGGAGAACCGAGGCATCCAGCGAGCCGAGAGTTAACAGCGGCGGAGAGGCACATCGCCGAGCTGCACCGGGCCGCCTGCGCGGTGAGGCCCGCTCCAGCCTGCCCTGCGGCCTCTGCGCCTGCGCGCCTCCTACCTTCGGACCCGCAGGCGGCCGGGACCGGAGGTGCTGTGCCTCCGACCAGGGGCGGCGGGACGGCCTAGTGCGTCCGCTCAGAGGGTCCTGCGACAAACCGGGTCGCACTTTTGCGTTCCGGACAGAGAGGTGTCTGCCCTGAGATTGAGGGCTCGGCCCGGTTTCTGATCTGTGTCTCAGATAAAGGCTTGTCCCAGGGTTTGTGTGTGTGTGTGTGCGCGCCCTCCAGTGTGTGAGTGTGTTGGGTGGGGAAAAGGGTGTTAAGGAGCTGAGGATAGAAGGACTGAGCAGTTACAGGAAAAGTATGTGGTACAGACGTGTTGATTGTGTGTGATAACTTGAGCAGCCTGCCATCCAGTGACTTTAATAACGAAACATAAGACAGATGCTTTACATTTTGCTCTATGTCCTCTCATCCTTTGCCTCCAGTCCACGTGAGCAGAAGAGATTACAGACAGGGAAGTTTGCATTTTTTTTCTTAGGCATTCTTAAGTAACCTTTTCTTCTGATTTGTGGATATGACAGTTGCTTGTCACCACCAGTATCTAACTTTATCTCCCTTCAGTTTCCAGACACTTTAGAATACAGTAGTTTGAAGATAGCATTATTTATATTTTAAGTTTTATAATGATATAAAAGTGATTTGTAATACACCTATGTATTAAGCTCTGTGTTTGGCTGGTACTTGATAAGACCACTGAGTATTATTTGGTTTGGATTGAGCCACAGAGGCAGAGAAAAAACTTGAACGTTTCCTAAGGTTGACACTCCCCCTTGGGAGTCGTATGCCCCGAAAATCCACTGTCTAACCCTTTCATATGTTGAAAGTGAATAAAGATTTATCGAAAGATTATTGACAGCCTTTGGCCGTTCTTGCTTGTCTTCTTATTTTAAATACAATGCATGCAGTTTGTTTCCACAAGTCACCATACCTATGGTGTATGTAATAAATATGGTGGGTAAAAGCCAGCGTCATTTTTCACGGCAAACCACAGTGGCATGTATAGACTGGTTCAATCAAGATAGGAAAAGGAGGGAAGGTATTTGCACCAGGAAACCCCCAACTTTCTCATCAGTGTGGATTTCACAGGTTGTGTGACTGTCCAGGAGACCAGAAGCAAGCCCAAAAACATGCTTGGTGTTTCGCTTTTCCATAAATAATAGCTCCCAAAAGACAATATTTTTCCACGCCTCCAGGGAGATAGTGTCCTTACCTTTCTCCTGTTGCTGAGCTGGACATCTTGCTCTCCAGTCAAACTGTCAGCAAACTCACCTCATCTTCGTTGTCATCATTATCCGAGGCTCATGTAATGAGAAGGAATTAATTGTGTGTAGGCAGTCCACAAATTCAGAGGTACACTGTCCACATGAGGAGTAACCTGTTAGGTGTCTAGGTTCCCAGATAATGGTCTCCAGAGAACACAGAAGCTAAGTGAAGACTATAAAGGCTTTGCAGTGTTTTGTTTATTTGCCTTCCGGGTCATCAAACAGGAGCTTTGTGGTGAGAAAAAAGAAAAGGAAGTGAGGTTCTGACAGTGGGTCATTCTAAAGTAGTGTTGGGTGCATCTGCTGTCTCATGGCCTCGGGATTTGGGTGGCCCCTGAGACCAGCATTGGGACTTGCTGAATTATTACTGCCCTGATCTATCTGTGCAGGAGTGCCTTAGAGTGAACCCAGACTTGAACTAAAATAAGTTGGCTTAAATGTCAGCCATAATGAGTGACTTCATCAAGTATAACTCTGGACAGCTGAAGTTGTTCATGACCAATTGGAAAATGTATGCCAGAGCCGGCAGAACTGGTACAAGCAGACAGGTTGGTTGTGAGCTTAAGGTCAGCCTGATCTACATAGTTCTGGACCAGGAAAGGCCATATAGTGAGACCATCTCAGAGAGAAAGAGAGGGAGTGTGTGTGTGTGTGTGTGTGTGTGTGTGTGTGTGTATGCCAGAAGACCTACTGTCTTCATGCATATTTTAATGAAAGTATACGCAGGAGTGTTACACTGAGTTTCTAATGGTCAGAGTGTTATATAAAAGCCTATAGGGAAGTTCCCCTATAAGATCTGGAGGCTAAGAAACCTCATTGACATGATATACGTTCACAGGAGAAGTCACAATGCCTCCTCCCCCCAACCCCCCGAACACACACACACAGTGCTTTGGAGGCTTTATTTTTTTTACATCACAATTGCATCTAGGTGGAAATGCATCCTGAAGTTTGAAGTGGTATCCCGGAAGTTGCTGTTGATCAAGCTTGTTAAGGCAGTGAGCGTTGGTGTGGCAAAACAACACCTTTTCAATTAAGACGAGATCTAACGACACTGGTGAGGGGGAGGACAGGACAACTGTGGACCTCGCAGTGCAGTCACACATCAGGAAGGCATAGAACATACCCAGGAACGGCAAAGGCAGTGCTTCTCTGTGAGGCCTGCTTGGCTTTGATTAGCACCTTTGCTGTGAGTTTAAATCATTATCCACATATTGTAAGTACTGAAATTGTAACTGCAGCTTCTGAGTGCAGCTCATTTCCAGCCTCTTAAGCTCTTAAAGTCATCGAAATCACCTGTTATTAAGCCTGTTACCTAGAGGCAGAATGAAAAATATCAGAGCGGCAGCCACATAGTCGTCGAATACAGAGGAGTTCTTGTTTTCCTATCAACTTCTCATTTTACTCAAACTGTATAGTTTTTTCCCCCCCTTTAATCACATACAGTTAGCTTGTATATAGCGTTGAAATGCACGTGCTCTTTAATGACACACGCCACTACAGTTACTGGAAAAGAAATTTAATACTGGTCTTTCTTTTCATTTTTACGATTGTTTTGGACTAAAAATATTGCTAGGGAGATATGATGAACATTAACGAAGATTGATGTATTGTTTTATTACTCTTCAGGCTGGCCAGCTAAGCTATGTGGACCCAGCTACTGGCTATGTGGTTCTCACAAGGCTGGCCCACTTGCAGAGAGGCGCCTGCTGTGGCTCTGCCTGCAGACACGTGAGTAACAATTCCCGAATTACCCTGGCAGTTTGCTGAGCTTCTGTAACTTCATAAATACCTATTATTTGAACAACAAGTCAAATAAAAAAGCTAAATAGACCTAGAGTGTGCTTTTCACAAGCTAGTTTAGCAAAGGACAATGAAGCTGTTAGTGCCAACACAGGACCTTTAAAGTTAATGGAATTTTGTAACATTTCAGTGCAAGCATCAGCTCCTCCAGATGCTAAGACTTGAAGTTCAGGGGAGCTCTTTATTTCGAGGAAAGCTTTCATGAAGTCTGAAAGAAGGTGTATTCACTAGGCATGCACAGAGGGTAAGAAGAGAACCCCCCCCCCCCAAATGTTGCAAGCCAGATCCTAAAAATACTGCTACCTTAAGAAGCAGAAATTTGCAGATCTTGTAATGATAAGACTTCTTCCTTCCCTTCCATTCCACTCCCTGCTTCACATGCTTTCCCTCAGCATACAGATCTCAGTGCTGGAGCTCAACTTTTCTGTAGTTCATATTCTTTCTGTCTCTCTATTTCTATATCTCTCACTCTCTGCTGCCTGTCTCTGTCTTTCTCTGTCTGTCTGTCTCTCTGTCTCTCTGTCTCTGTCTCTCTCTCTGTCTCTGTCTCTCTCTCTCTCTCTCTGTGCCTGTCTCTGTTTCTGTCTCTCTCTCTCTGCTTTCCTGTCTTTATCTATGTCTCTTTCTCTCTGTCTTTCTCTGTGTGCCTGTCTCTGTTTCTGTCTCTCTGCTTTCCTGCCCTTATCTATGTCTCTGTCTCTCTGTCTCTGCCTCTGTGTGTGTCTCTCTCTCTCTTTCTCTGCCTGTTCCTCTCTATGTCTCTCTGTCTCTTTCTGCACCTGTCTCTGTTTCTGTCTTTCTTTCCTGTCCTTATGTATGTCTCTTTCTGTTTCTGTCTCTCTGTCTCTGCCTGTCCCTATCTATGTCTCTCTGTCTTTGTCTCTCTCTGCCTGCCTCTCTCTGTCTCCTGTCCCTCCCTTTTCCCCTCCACACTTCATTCTCTGCTTTCTTCTAGTCTGTGTTTAAATTATATTTAAAGTAAGTGTGAGACCAGATTACTCCTAAGTTCGTGCCATAGGTCTGAGTATATTTATTTCAAGAGTCTCATGCCTATGCTTAATAATCAAAGTGAATAAACTATTTCTTCCTCTTTTCTGAGCAAAGAAGAGATCAGAGTTTGTTTGTTTCCTGTTGGAAGGCATATCTCTGAGGCACACTGTTATTAGGTTAAGATTATAACCAGATAACATCTGTTTACAGAATATTTTATATGTTTTTCCTAAAAGAAGATGTTATTCCTTTTACTAATTAAAGACTAGGCACTACATGCTCTTATGAACTGTGGACAGTGTTCTAAAAGTCAGCCTTCACTTTTATGGATTCTCCTATCTGTGCCATGAACTGTTTCTAATCAAATGCATAAGAGCTTCCTGTAAATCTCACACCCATGGATTTTGTAAGGATGGGGGTTTGGTAATAAAATTCTTGAGGCTAGAAAGATATACTTAGGAAATGGTTCCTGGATCCTAATTAGGGCTATTTACCCAAAGTTCCCAGTGTACTTTTTAGTCCCCAAGACATATAGATCAAGTGATTTAAAACATTGCTAACAGCACTTTTTTCCCCCACCGTGAGAAATGAACTTTCCCACAATGACTGTTAAATAATTCCATAATCATTTGCTATCCTTCTTTTTCAGTGTCCATATGGCCAAGTCAATGTGAAAGATCCATCCAAGAAGAAGCAATTCAACTCCCATTTTTATGTTTGACAACAACTTCATCTCTATTCCGTCAAATTAAGCGTGTGTTTTTTGAAAATAAAGCCCTAATCTAGAATTATCTGTTATGAATATTTTGAACACTGAATTAATATTAAGTACATATATCAAAAAGAAGATCCATAAAATGCACATTATTTCCTCTTCTTTTTGCTGCATGGCCACATTGAAGGAGAAAACAATGGCTGTCCTATTGCATGGAAGGAGCTGTCAAGTCACAGAGCAGCTTTGAGGTTTTTTTTATAGCTTTGCTTCTTCCATATTTTTCCTCATCAGTGTAAGGAAGGTTGCTGGTAAATAGCAAGCACGTTCTTTATTCTATTTGTATCTTCAGCTTAAGGAAGTCGATACAGTACCATATATTGCAGCATATTAATACCCAGAACACGGTACCCTGCAGCAGGAGCTGCTCCCATCATCTGTCCATCTGCTCTTTCAGTGTAAACTTCTTATCATTTTGATGTCGGGGTCAGACATGCTTCTCTTAGACCTCTTCATCTTGTGACACCTCCCAGGCAAACCTGCCTTTGAACTTCTTTCTAGCTCTGTATTGGTGTTGTCCGGTGTGGGGATTTCCCTGTGAGAGCCCAGCTTCCAGTGAGGCAGGATCTCCCAGGAATTGTTTTCACACCTCAGGTTCTCCTGTAGGACAGCAACCACTGGGAGGCTCTTTTTCTGCCAGTGGAAGAGTAACTGACTTCTGCTGCCCAGAGGAAGCCCAGGAACCTCAAAGCCCCACCTCTATCTCCCTGCCCAACCATTGGCCACTGACAAGCTTATTCACCAATTAGAGCCAACTGGGGGCATGGATCCTCAGTGTCTTATAGGCAGATGTGCGGGTCCCTGGGTGATTTGGGGAGCTGAATTAATACAAATAGCATTAGAACCAACCCACTATAATGGAACTCCCAGGGATGTCCTTTCTTTCTCTTAGTACATTCCTTGCAAACAAACAAACACCTAGCCATCATGGAGGTTGGCAATTCTTGGGATTTCAATGTGAAGCTTAGTAGCTGCTGGGTTCGGAAGGAAAGAGGAGGCAATTATTCTTGCCTACAGTTGATGCCAGGAGGAGAGGTCTGCTATGGTTCTGAAGAGAGCTAACGTGGATCTACCAAGGGTCTTTGTTTTAGCAAAGTGTCCCCTCCCCAAAGACATTTTTTGCAAAGTCCTTTGCTCAATAAAGTCCTAACATTAAAAAAAAAAAATTGGTAGGGCTTTGATTTATCTGAACAATGAATGGTATAACAGGGCCGTGGCTTCCACAGTAAACACAATATTGCCACATAAATGAACTTGGCTGCAAGAGGATTTAAGCTATATTGTTTTCACACATTGTAAAGTAAAGACTCAGTTCTCTTAGTGGGTGCATAGATATGAACACATGGAGATGCACAGAAATAGCAATATCCCCATATAAATCAACTCTGGTGTAGCCCACTCTCAAGGTTTCTAGAGACTCCTCCTGCCCCAGGGTACAATAAATCAAGAGAGACTGATTTTTTGGATTGTTTCTAACACTGAATGACCCAAGGGAAACTAAGGTTACTAGAGCAGGGTTGGAGATGGATTTCTGAGGCTACATTCTCTCAGCTGGGAGAAGGTCCTCCCTAGCTGTGGGCGGCAATCCTCGTTCAGGGGCTGCACTCTTCCCACTGATTAAGAAGGTCGAGAAGAATAATTTTATCTTTTAAAGTAAAACTTGAAGTTCCAAATAGGGTGTTTGCAATAGACGAGATCCTGAAGTTTTCAATGGCTCCACCAAGGGTCTTTGTTTCAGCAGAATGCCCTCTCTTCCAAGGGCGTTTTGGCTAAGTCCTTTGCTCATCAAGGCCAGCCAGGAACATCAAAAATTGGTAGGGCTTTGATTCCTCTCCAGACAAGATTAGGGAAGGACCTACCTACCTGATGAATGGCAGTTGCTACATTGTGTCCCTCAGCTGTTAGAAGACTCCGGGTTCCAGGTCAGCTCAAAAGGAACCTTGCTCTCTCAACCTTACCCTTCACTCCTCCTGCCTCAGCCTCCCTCCCACTCATCTTCTCTACCTTCTACGGATGGCTGGCTGAAGCTTGTGAACCGACATCTGCCAATAGTGGAGAATTAAAAGCTCCATGTTCCTTTTTTCACTATCCTACAGTACTTAAGATGTATTTTCAGATTCCAAAGTAATTCTCTTCTTTCAGAGGGAAAGAAAGCTAGCTCTCTCTCTCTCTCTCTCTCCTTCCTCCCTCCGTGTGTGTGTGTGTGTGTGTGTGTGTGTGTGTGTGTGTGTGTGTGTGTGGTGTGTGAATGTATGTGTATCCTTATCAAAAACCGGAACCGGTTACTCAAAGAAGTTAAAAGGCACTGCATAGAACAGAACAGAACTCCAGAACACCTAAGCGTTCCTAGTGCTCTGTTCAATGATTAACATAAAAGCTGAACCCAAGAGTCTTGTTCCTTCCAGGAGGGTACAATAGAAAAACTGAGCTGAATAGCCCAGGGTGATCCTGGGAAAGCCTGTTTGGCCGAAGGGACTAGTTCACGAAGTCTAGAGGAACCCGAGGTTCAGTCCCTCGGGCTCCTGAGCGATTTTCTGCAGAGTGGGCACGCGTTGGGGGCTGGGACGGGGGCTTGGATTCTCTATTCCTGAGCTGTCCCTTAAAGCTCCAAACTGTGGTGAGCTTGTGGAACTGGCTAGTTTCCATTCCCGCACAATTCCGTGGTTTTTGCTGGTGGCTTCGAGGCTCACGAATGCCTTTAGCCCATCCAGTCCTTGGCCCATGCCAAGTCAAGGAGCCGCTAAGACTGCGAGGCTTTGGGGAGCAGACGGGTGGGGGAGGGCGGCGCCGTCGCTGACCCGCGTTCCGGAGCTGCCAATCTCTCTGCTCACACCTCCTTCCCCACAGGCGCGGGAGCCCAGGCTAATCCCCCACCTCCCCATCTCCGACTGCGAGGGGTGCCCTGGGTGGGGAGTGGGGTAAATAATTGGCCAGAGGTCTGGCTTCCGAGTCTCCTCCACTTCCCAGCGGCTCCTGGGAACCTGGGGCTACGCAGTCCTAGAGGAACCTGAGACCAGGTAACAGGGGGCTCGTTCGGTCCCGGGTCCCAAAGCATCTCTGTGATAGCCATCTACGCGGGTTTGAGTGTAGGTTTCCTTCTAGAAGGTTAGTTTCAGCCCTAGCTCAAGTACCCAAGAGGGACAGGTGTCTTGGGCTACCTCGTGGGCTGGTCTCAACGGCCGCCATCCAGAGCAGACTGCTCTCCAACTTGCTGGGTTTCTAAAGCCCGGCTTCAGAGCACCAACGCTGAGTAAAGGATAAGGAGAGGAAGGCGGGGATGGTGTGTGAGCAATCACTAGCTTAGCCCATTTTCCCCAGGAGCTAGCACCATTCACCGTCTATGTAACAGGCACCAGCTGGAGGCAGCATCTTTTAGGTACCAGCTTCAGCAAAGCAAAGGCAGACTAGGGGTCCGGGAGCCCAGGGTGCACTGCAGGGCTCCGGCTCCCCTCCCACCCACCCCCACCCCGGCTGCGCCCAAGCCTCAGGATGCTCGTGGCTTTATGAGGTTCCCTTGCCGCCAAGTCTTCCATTAACACCTCCTTGGATTATTGAGAGGCTGGCAGGGCTGAGCGTGGCCTCAGAACGGGTGTCGGGGCACTGGCCGGAGGCTGAGCCCTCTGCCACCCCCACCCCCGCCTTTTTCCGATTTGAGAAAGCATAAACAGAAAATAAAAGACAGGTGGAGGAGGCTGCAGGTCAGAGGTGAGAGATTCAGGTCAATACTGGAAAAAGAAGGGAGGAGCAGAGGGAGAGAAGGAGGGAGGGAGGGAGGGAGGGAGGGAGGGAGAGAGAGAGAGAGAGAGAGAGAGAGAGAGAGAGAGAGAGAGAGAGAGAGAGAGAGAGAGAGAGAGAGAGAGAGAGAGGCTTAAGTTCATTCACTGGCTTGTTTATTTCATTAACCGAGTGAGACGCGGGGACTGGCCCACAGCCCTGACCGCCACATTTGGCCACCTCCTCTCCAAAAACCAAATTCTTGAGAAGAACCAAGACAAGATATCAAGGTAATACCCCGTTAGGTTGTAGTGGGGAGTGCTTTTCTCTCCCCCCCCCGCCCCCGCCCGGGGATGGGGTAGGGGGAGAGGCGCTTCTAGTCCGGGCGTCCCTGGAGCTCTGGAAGGGAAACTCAGCTAGGCTCTAACCTCCTGGGTCCCCGAATCTTAGCAGACAAGAGGCTGAGTCCCGCCCAACCAAGGGGAGAAGGTTCTTGGGCGCCCGGACGGTAATGTCTAGCTGACACGCCAGGTTTTCTTTTTTCTAACAGCACAACCGCATTTCACTGCGCGATCCACCCCTCTTACAGACAGAATGCTGAACGGCACCACGCTAGAGGCAGGTGAGTCCGCTCCAGATCCCTCAGTATTTTCCGTGCCAATGTTTTCTTGGGCGTATGTTCCAGGTAAGTGTGTGTGTGTGTGTGTGTGTGTGTGTGTGTGTGTGTGTGTGTGAGAGAGAGAGAGAGAGAGAGAGAGAGAGAGAGAGAGAGAGAGAGAGAGAGAGAGAGAGAGATTGACTGATTTTGTGTGTGTCCCAGTATGCGTATGTCTTCATTGAGTGGAAGGACCATATTTGTCTTAAAATTAAGCTATGCTTTGGAGGCTAGAAAAGATTTTTGACTTCCCGGAACCTGCTCCCCTTCCCTCACCTCCCATTTTGGCTCTTTGCTTCCGTTCTATTGATTTTCCTTGGAGTCTAGCTAGGGTCAGGGCTCTAGGCAGAGGTCAGGGTATCATCGGGCCTGAAGAAATAACACTCACAAGGGACTTGTGACCCTCTGTGGAGCTGCGGGATGTCTCCTTACTGGAAGCAAGTACCTTGTAGGGCTTGAATGGTAACTTATTATATTCGCATTTTGTTTGGTTGTTCATCACTAATCCATTGTCCCGCGTAGAATTTCCTGTTTGTTTTGGGGCTCTGGGGACACAGCAAGTCATAGGTAAAAGAGCTTCAATTTTCCGAAGCGAAAGCGCGGCATTCTAGACCCCCGGGGTGGTAGCCTTGTTGGGGATGGAGGTGGGGTCAAGATTCAAGAACACAGGTTTGAAGATAGCAAGCAGTCGTCATGGGCCTTTGTGGTCGCAGGTGTTCGTGCACTAGCAGGGCATGGACTTGCTTGTCCCTAACCCGGCGTAGACATCTGTCCCAGAGAACAGCAGGCAACAGTGCGAGTGTGGCAGCTGGACTGCGGCCTGCCGGCCTGGCCTGCGGAGAGTAGCATCTCCCAGGCTCCTGCAGGCACAACTCTGAAGGCTCACTTGCACGTCTAGAGAGAAGCTTTGCTCATAGGACTGAATCCGAGGTGCTCTGTGGTGCAGAAAGAGACTGGACCTGCCGTTATCGTTTTGGGGGAAGGTTTTACTCATAGAAAGCTGTCCAGAGAAAGGGTTGGGGAGTTACCGGCCATCTGCTCACCTCTAGCAGGGAGCAGCCCTTGTCTTCCAAGGCCAGTGGGCTCCACCAATGAAAGCAGGGCTCCTACCTTCATAACACCTCTGACTTTTCTTGGCTGTTTAGATACCCCCACATGCCAGAACCTAGACAAGATCTCCAAAGCTTCGCCTTTCCAACCAACAGTATTTTTAGGATCTGAAGGAAAGGAACTGTACCTTCTTATGGCCAAACTTGCGAGCATTGGATCAGGGTTATCACAATTCAGGTCTAAAGAGATCCTGGTCTCTTACAGCTAAAAGATGAGCATTTGCTGGGTTATTTTCCTCTCTGGAACCTAAAGCCATGCAGCTTTGGGACAAACCAGGGCATCTCTACTTTTACTCTTCTAGCCACCCCACCACCATCACCCAGGAGTCATCTAAGCCAGGGACCTTTCCCCAGGTGGGACTGCCTGAGCCCAGACAATGGCCCTTCATCCTTTTCTCCTATGCCCTCATAGAAACGCTGTAATCTGGTACACTAAATACAAACTCTTCTATTTCATTAGAATCCAGAATTTTACTTTACTGAAAGTTTTCACAGTAACCCCATGGATAGCCACAGAGCAGGAAAGAGCACAGTAGCTTTCCTATTCTGGGGGAAGAGGGCAGTGCCAAGCCAGGAACCTGCCTCACTGCCTCTAATAATACTTTAGCTTTGGAAAGAAGACTCCAGACCCTACTGTGAATGCAGGCCATCAGTTCCCCACATCCTGCACCTGTCCTGTCGACGGTGGTGAAGTCTTAGTCTCTGGAATTGAGCTCCTACTGCTCCAGTTTCCATGGGACATGTGCCACCCATTCAACTTGGA
This sequence comes from Arvicanthis niloticus, assembly GCF_011762505.2. Classification (NCBI taxonomy): domain Eukaryota; kingdom Metazoa; phylum Chordata; class Mammalia; order Rodentia; family Muridae; genus Arvicanthis; species Arvicanthis niloticus. Next base: position 27,834,762 of record NC_047667.1, on the reverse strand, counting down.
ATTGGGAGGAAGAGAAAAACTTCCAGGGTGAAAGGAGAGTTTTGTTTTGTTTTTCCTGGCAAAGCTGCCAGGATGCTTTCCCTATTTAAAGCACTGAGAGCCCTTTAAGTGAAGAAAAGGAAGTGAGATGGGCTCTTCACCAGTCTCTTAGGAATCCTAGGCAAAAAGGTAGCACATTCTGTGTGACTCCTACTTCTCAGGCCATCTGCCCCTCTACTCCTTTAGGGCTTCTTTTTGAGGACCTGGGAAAGAAGAGTGGGCTGGCCCAATGGGGACTATTTCCCCAGAACTAACTAGGACCTCCCAAACTCTAGACCCCTTCCTCTTTCCCACCTTTCCAAAGACTTCCTGCATCCTCAGAGCAAGAAAAAAAAAAACCCACAAAAAACAAACAAACAAACCTTTGGCTTTTGGCTTCTTTATGGGAATGGCCAATCTCTGTTGACCCTGGAATGTATTACCGGAGTTTTAGAAGAAAGAACAGTTCTAGGTAGTTTTCATCTAGGAACAGGATAATAAGAGATACTTTACCCTGCTTCTCTTTACAGATGATTTAAAGATATGTGTAGAGAAAGGAGATTGGATGAATGAATGAATGAATGAATGAATGCAAGCTTACAAAGATGTCTGCCCAAAGTTGTGACTTTTTCTGAGAGATGTTTTTAAGTTTTCCTTCATGAAGTCAACATCTGACACCCAAGGTCAATTCCACACACTTCTATTTAAAAGTGGGTAGTGTTTAGGTAGAGTGGACCCCAGTCCTATATTTACTTTGGGCTTCCAGTCTCCTTGGGTTAATTGACTAGTTCTTTGGGTAGACCCCTCCTCTTTCTCCTCCTTTTTGGGCTCTGAGTCAGTTTAACTGCTGACTTGTATGAAGGCAATCTGCCCCTTTGTGAGCAGACCTGCTGTCTCTGAAAGGGCCCCTGACCCAGCCCCTCCTTGGGGCCCTTCCTGTGTGCACGTGGGTTTAGAGAGCTCAGTGATTTCCATCCAAAGGGGCTAATTACATTACTTACAGTAAATAGCCGTCCTGCTGTCAGGTAGGGCTGCCAAAATGGGGAGGGGGGAGTCTCCAGCTTAGTTCACTTGATTGGCTTCATTTTTTGTGTGAAATTGTGTTTTATGAGCTGTATTCTGGCACCCAGAGGACTCTAAAAGCGTCCAGTCTGCAAATAACATTGTTTTGACCCGGAGGGGGAAAAAGGTGGGGAAATAGTGGAGACTTGAGTTTCACGAAGAAGCGACCCCTGGAGCCTCAGAAAGTGAAGCTTTGGGACAGGAAGTTAGGCTGCTGCACCAGGAGTTGTCTCCTCCTCCCCATCCTTCTCCTCTCTTCCCCTTTCACGTCCTTTCTTCCCTCCCTCCTTCCTAAATCCCACTCTCGTTCACACCGTTCCTTTATTCTCTTCTTTCTTCCTTTCCTTCGCTAACCCCTTTCCCCAGTTTCTTCTCAGTCTTCCTTTCAGATTGGGCTTAAAGTTCCACGTGGAGCTGCCTGGGTGGAGGGAGGCGGCGGTGCTGCGGGGTGCTGCTTCAGCTTTCTAGACTGAAGCCCCGATCTTCCCCGGCAAGGCCGCAGAGTGGTGGAGAAGCCGAGACTGGCGAGCGCGGGGAAAGGAGCGAGAGCGACCAGGCTTTCTTCCCTTTCGCGGATTAAGTTCCTGTCGCTGCTCTTCGCATCAGGATCCTAGGATTTTTTTTTTTTTTTTTCTGGCCGTTTCAGTGAATCCACAATATCAGAGTATTGTGGTATTGTGGACACTTTTTAATAGGTCCAGAGGGAGGAAAAGGGCCGAGCTAACAAGAACAGAGGGCAACAGAACAATACCATCTCTTGTGAGAAGCAGTCTGCCATCCTGCCGGTTCGTTCTCACTTCCCCGCCTCCACCCCGAGCCTCTTTCACACCCTCCTAAGTGTGTGGAACACTAGCGCTATTGCCTCGTCCTACCTAGTTGGGCGTCCAGCACATCCAAGACCTGTGCACGTTGACAAATTCCAAAGGGGACTCTAGAATCTCCAAGAGTTTACCTTCACTCTAGAATTAGGTAAAAGAGTAATCCACCACTCCACGGCCAAGGTGTTTTTAACTATACAGGTCTACAAAACCATGTTCTGGTCTCTACACTCGAAAAATTATATATATATATATATATATATATATATATATATATATATATATATATATATGAAGTATTCCTCAGAAAAGTAGGCTCTCCACTCCCTTTCTTTACTCTGGTGGGCGGCTCAGATCCTGGTGGCACCGCCTGCCCTCAGGGAGGTTAGGCAAGCAGACAACAGTGGGAAGAGTGCTTTTAATAAGTACGTTAAGAAGAGATGGGGAGGAAGGGATCACACATTAAAAGTACCGTTTCCGTGGAGTGCTTCAAAGTCTGCAGGGGGCTTTATACATTTCTGGTGACAGCCTTGTAAAATGGGGATTTTAAAAAGTCTGCAGATGAGAAGGAAACTTAAGGTTTGGAGCTGATCTGTGCACTCCTGACTGGGGTCGGATGAACTAGGATCAAATCCAGGACGCGGACAATAAGGGCTCCTTTACTGCTTTAAAACATGACTGTTGGGAACTCTTGGAAGGATGTGTGCTTGAGGGTGTGTGTGTGTGTGTGTGTGTGTGTGTGCAGGCGCGCGTGAGGAGGGGGTAAAGGCCCCCTCCTTTTGCCTCTCCCCCCCAGTCCCCCACCCCTTTGTAATGTTTGTCCCTGCTTGCCCATCACCAGGGGGTTGAGAGGAGGTATGACAGGTCTTTGTTGTCTGAATAAAAATCCGTGGCAGCTCCAGGGAGAGGACTCCTCCTACTAGATTATCAAAAATGGGCTGGCTTTAGTCTCTTAACAAATTGGACAGAGCTCCGGCTGGAGCAGTCCCCAACGCAACCTACAGGCACTGGGAACTTGCAGGCAGCCGGGGACCGCTGAATAAAGCACTTCGTTTTCTTTCTTTGTGTTCAAAACTATTTTTCTTTCTTCCTTAGATTTTGTTTTCTTCCTCTCCCCCCACTTTACTCCCCCCCCCCAGCAGTTGTTTCCCATTAGTAACTCGATCTCTCACTGCAGTTAGATTCGCCTGCTTTCCCCTCCGTCCGCGTTTGTTTGTTTTCTGCACATCTCCTTCTGGAAAACGCTGGACCTCCCCACCCTCCCGGCCCCCTTTCCTGTCGTTCTTTTGCCCCGATCTGTTTCCTCTCAAGTAGACCTATTTCTACTCTGTCGTTTACTTCTTTTCTCTCTTGTCCCCGTCCCCCACGCGTCTCTACGCTCCTGCACCGCGCAGCCCTGTGCGGTCGGTTTTGCTTCTTCACTCGAATGAACTGAGAGCCCCAGGCTTGTGTTTATGGAAATAGTGGGGTGCCGAGCCGAAAACAATTCGTGTCCTTTCCGCCCCCCAGCCATGCTCTTCCACGGAATCTCCGGAGGCCACATCCAAGGTATCATGGAGGAGATGGAGCGCAGATCCAAGACCGAGGCCCGTCTGGCCAAAGGCACTCAGCTCAACGGCCGCGACGCGGTAAGGACCAACTCCGGCGCGGCGCCGGAGAAACTGCGAGTCTCCGGCCCGCCCAGGTTGGGGATGGCGGGTCCCGGGGACTTTTGCCTAGGGATGCGCGCTAGGTTTTCATGAGAGGTGTGCTTGCTAGGCATGGTTCCCCTTCCGAATCGAGGTGTCTAGGATGTTGCAGTCCTGAGCTCTCCAGCCTTTGTATAGCCGCTGATCGGGAGCCGACAGGGCAGCGGGCCTTGGAAGGAGCGGGCGCGCTCCCTACCAGCCACAAACTCCTGTCTCCGGCGACTCGGCCGCCAGGCCGGATCCGCCGCCCCGAGGGCAAGCCTTGGTGCAGGTAATAGGGGACCACTTGCCGGCAAGGCGTCCTTAACAGGCTGGAGCAGTGGGACTCTCAGTCTCTGGGATAGAAGACCAGACCCTTCAGAGTAGATCCCAACGCGCTGGTCCGTTTCCAATTCTTCGGACTCTCAAAGCTCAGCACCCGAAAACAGAGATTGTTAGGGGCTCTGCGTGCTTCTCAGCTACCGTGGCCACAAAATTGCTTTCTCTTCCTTACGGGGCGGCTGTCTTGAATAGTGGGAAATCGAATAAAACGCGAAGGAGCGGCTCCTTAGTCTAAAAGCAAGAACATGAACTCTACAACCCCAAGAGATGCAATCAACTATTGCGGTTCCTATACCTAACAGCAGTTATGTCTTCGTGAAAGTACTAGTATCCTAAACATGCTACTGAAGTCTGCGGAGATGACTCCGGGCAAAGAGTGCAGTGTAGACCCTCTATCACAGCAAGGACTGTAGCTCAAACTGACCGGAGAGGACTCTAGACAATCAGCAAGGGTTCGAGTAGATAGCTCACTATCCCTATTTACTATTGTACTATTTGTTCAATTAATTCAGTGAGAATCCAATATCCGAGTAAAGGACGAAATATATCCTTCCCATGCCGCCAAAATGTAACAGGGAAAACCCGGACTATTTCTGCTAGTCTGGGGAAAGGGTCCAGCGGTGAACTTCTTTTCACTTTTAACGGCTATGTTATTTTAAAAGCGGCGACCACATCCTGACTGGGATTCTCATAGTGAGTCTTATTGCCTTAGCTAGCCTCATTAGGATCTAGGTCTTAGATTGGGAATCAAAATTTCAAGATAATTATCTGTGCTGTTTATGCTGGCTAGAGAAAAAAAGCGAGTGTACAGAAAAGAATGGATGGGGGTTCTTCTTTCAGGACAGGCACTTCACTTCCTTACCAGGGATAGGACGACGGCCTTGAACAGAGAGAACAGCAAGATCTGCTAAGTATGTCCGAGTCACAATGACGGTCAAATTATTCTGCCTATAAAAAATTAAGAAAATAGAATTATAGTATTGTTTGTGTAAAAAAAATCCATGTACTTCAGAATTCTAGTTCTCAATAACAGTTTCTGTTATTTCATTTTGTGTATTGTTTGAAAGTCACACAATTTTAGCCTTAGTCATGCTACTTCTGGACAAACATCAAAACATCTTGTAGGCTCTCAGCAAGGTCAAGATGTGGAGATATTTTTAGAGTCACACGGCTAGGAGGATCAGGACGCTAGAAAGGGGAGAAGTTGCAAATGTTTCCCCCCACTTTTGCTTTTACGGGCTGTGGCCCTTGAAGCGATGCACTCTGTTTTGCTCTGGGGATTCGTTCTGCCGAGACGTCCCGGGTTGTGCGGCATTGCCCCGAATCCTCCCTCAGCCTTGTCTGGTGCTTTTTTCACAGGGTATGCCCCCGCTCAGCCCTGAGAAGCCTGCTCTGTGTGCCGGCTGCGGGGGCAAGATCTCCGACAGGTACTATCTGCTGGCCGTAGACAAACAGTGGCACCTTAGGTGCCTGAAGTGCTGTGAATGTAAGCTAGCCCTGGAATCTGAGCTCACCTGCTTTGCCAAGGACGGTAGCATTTACTGCAAGGAGGATTACTACAGGTACTCTCCCTCCCAACCCCATTCACACACTCCTCTGACCCAGTACACCTGATAGAGCCACTGCGAGAATCCAGAGTCCCTTCTCTGTCCCCATTATTGGCTTGTTCGGGGTACAGGTTCTTTTGTTTTGTTTTGTTTTGTCTCTGTTTTTCTGAAATGGGAAAAATTGCCTTAAAACTGCGTACACCCCATTGGTGAGGATGGGCGAGAAGGATCCCAGGATGTAATGAGTTTTATCAGGGTTTTCAGCTCTTCACAGCTCCCCTGGAAAAATCTGGGAGAAGAGTAAGGGCAGGTATCAGGTGAACAAGACAAGATTTTGTTGTTGTTCTGTTTTGTTGGTTCCCCTTAATATGAATTGGTCAACTTCCCTACTGTTGGCCCAGGCAGCAGCAACCAGGTGGATGACAATGGTCCTGTAAATGACTATGAAAAAGTCACAGAGGCTACTGCTCCCGAAATGGCTAATCAGAACCAGACTGAAGGAAACAAAAAACAACCAACCAACCAACCAAACAAACAAATAATCAAATAAACAAAACAAAGTAAAACAAAACAGAAGGAAACAAACAACAAAACACAAACAAACAAACAAACAAACAACAAGCAAACAAACACGGGAAAACAAAAATTCCAGCAGGTTGGGAAATGTTTGCCATCTAGCTCCCATCTAAGCAGAAGCAGGAGAGGTGCTAAAAGGATAGCTTTTTTTTTTTTTTTTCCCCGGAATTACCATTTTTTCTGGGGTGCCTGGCACGCTCAATACATAAAAGAGTGATATTATTTTGTCATCAGTAAAATCAGGCTTCTTCATTTGGCTTTGCAATTTAATATTCTTTCAATAGCGCTGCGAATTGACCAGTTCAGAGTTTTGTTTGTTTGCTTAAAAAAATACATTGAAGCTTAGTCCCTGGTTCTTTGGACTTTAATGTACGGATTCACTAGGACCAGAGAAGATCACCGAGCAAGGAAAGCTGATACTCAAAGAGGCCCTCAGCCAGAACTCCCTAGCTAGTCTTTGGCCCCTGTAGACTAAGCCCTGGTGCTGCGAATGGGAGTTAGGTCCTCCTTGTACCAGCTGGCTCCCTGATTCTCCTGTTTGCTTCCAGAAGGTTCTCTGTGCAGAGATGTGCCCGCTGCCACCTTGGCATTTCCGCCTCGGAGATGGTCATGCGCGCCCGAGACTCTGTCTACCATCTGAGCTGCTTCACTTGCTCCACTTGCAACAAGACCTTGACCACGGGAGACCATTTCGGTATGAAGGACAGCCTGGTGTACTGCCGCGCACACTTCGAGACCCTCTTGCAAGGGGAATATCCACCTCAACTGAGCTACACGGAGCTGGCGGCCAAGAGCGGCGGCTTGGCTTTGCCTTACTTCAATGGCACTGGCACCGTGCAGAAGGGGCGGCCCCGGAAGCGGAAGAGCCCAGCTCTGGGAGTAGATATCGTGAATTACAACTCAGGTGGGCCTCTAACTTAACCCACCCCGACAGCTCAGATCTCACACTGCTGGAGGAGAATTTAGCAGTGCGGGTTCTGCTCCAAGACCTAGTCACCAAGACAGTGCTTTGCCTAACGGGATCCCGTTCTCACCGAAGAGAAAGAAGTAAAGGAGATGGAAGGGGAGAGAGGATGGGTTATTGGTTATTGAACTTGTGGGGAAAAAAATTTATAACCGCGAGGCCGAAGTGACTTCCCCCAAACAGGGAAAGCCAAATCCTTGTTGCCCATTAGTTAATGAGCCCATTAGTTTCTGGCTCTCAGTTGGAGCAAAACAGCCCCAGGGCAATTCCTTTGTTGGAGCCAAATTATAGATCCTGGAGGAGGTTTTCCTAAATAGTTAATGGGGGGGGGGGGGGAAGAAAAGACTTCAGAGCCCAGCTCCACTCTGTCTAGAGGGGGCAGAGGCTGTGGTCACCAGCCCAAAGTTAATCAGCAACATAGTTGGCAAGGGTATTGAAGACTGAATCTCTGATCTGATCGTGCCAGTGAGTAACTGTAGGGTGGGACTCACTTTGCACAGCTGAGACAGCTGTGCCTCTGGAGGCTCAGGGTATCTAACCTCCTCACTCCCTGCCTGACAGATCATCAGATCATCTGGACCTCAGATAACCAGAGGAATCTCCAGGTCAAGTCCACTGGGGTGGCTTAGGGTTATCTCAGGCTGCTTGTCTACCATTTGCCAGCCTTCTCCCAATTCAAATCAGAGTACAGGCAACAGTTCCTAAAGACTTCCTTACTTTGGAGGACACACCTATCATTTATCAATCTGCCACACACGAAAGTGAGGCTACTTATTGTTGATATTCTGTCCCCACCTCAAGTCAGGATGTTGGCAGACCCTGAAGACCTGGGCTCTTAGTCAGAGTAAGCACAGAGGGAAAGGAAAGGGGGTTCCAGGAAACCCAGACTGGTTTGAGGAAGTTCAAAGAACTTGACTACTGTGATCTCCCATGCCCTGGCCCCAAACTATTTGGGAACTCAGCACACAGGGGCCTTGGGCTACTAGCAGTGACATACTGGCTGTGAGTATCCATTACTTACCATCTTCCAGTTCTCAATGTCTGGTGTGGCATGTGACTTGTAGGTCAAAGATAGTGGAGCAATATTCTACTTAAGTGATCTATTTAAGTGACACTGTGAACATCTGAACTGAGAGCCCCACTCTGATTCCCTAGTTCTCAGGTGGTCCTGAGCAGGTGCATTCCCTACGCTAGGTTGTGTCCTGGGATTCTCTTCCCAATTTAAAGGAATTCGTTTTTTTTGGGGGGGGGGGTGGCGCAGAGAGAAGGCTTCTCAGAGAAATGGAAATTTAGCCCAAAGAGGTTGCATCTGTCTCTAGTGAGTTCACATCTGGGCAGTGGCTGAACCAAGGGAAAGGGGCCAATAGAGGGGCTAAGGGTAGGTCATGTGGGGGCAGCAAGCTCAGCCCAGGGGTTGGCCAAGGGCATTAGTGGCTGTGCCTGGTTTCACCCTGGCCTGGGGACCCCTGCTAAGCTGGGACAGAGCTTTGCCTAGGGTCCAGTTGCCCAGTGCACATTCTATATTTTTTAATGCATTGGCACTCAAGGACACTAATTGTTCTTTATTGATAGAAGATGACATTAAAGTTTCCAGCCACTTACTAAGGCCTGACCCTGCTACAGAGAGGGGAGAGAAGGAGAGAGGAGCAGAAAGTCAGAGGAGGGAGGGAGACAGGGTTCTAAACAACTAGTAGGAGAGGGGAGGATGCTTGCTCCCGGTGAAATCCAGAGGGGTGGTGGGGATTTCTAGTCTAGTCAAACTGGGAGTGAGCTCTGCTGTTTGCTTGTTTCATTTAATCTAATTAGCTAAATTTGGTTTTTCCTTGGATCTTACATTATGTTAAACAGACGCAAGAAGCTTTCGGAATAATAGAGTTTAACTTCACGTGGTTTTTACTTTTCTGAAGATAAATAGAGGGGGGTGGGGGGGTGGGGGAGAAAGCTAGCGTAGATTCTTAGTTTGCCCCTTAGGGTTGCTCAGGTTTTGAGTAAGTTGTTCTGTTCCAGGAGCGGGAAAGCGGCCCAGGCTGACCCACTGCACCTTCTCAACATGTGCTCCCTTACCTGGATACTCCCAGAAGCATGAGCAAATAGTACACATACTTTAAGATTAGGTGAAGAGGATCTGGAGGAATTGGTTTAAAACAATCTAACCCAAATTACCTGCATTTACAAAAAGTGCTTATGATTCAAATGATACCTTGTCACACAGTCCAGTGGAGATGGAGCAGGGGTGTGTGGGTCAGCAAGTTTAAAGCACGTTCAAATATAGATCATACGTTTTCAAAGCCCATCAGTTTTAGCATGCTCTGGGTTTTCTATTGCTGCTTCTGTTGAAATGAAAAGCTTCATAAAGAACAGAATTAATGGGGTCCAAATAAGTCCATACAGTGAGTTTTTAAAAGCACATACATAAAGCATGATCAGGATCCAAAGACTGTCAGAGAACCAGTGAGACTTGGTGGACATCAGTTAGTGCTTGCCACAGGGCAAGTATCCTTCAGTGAGAATGTTCCTAGAGGCATAGATAATTTATCAGAAATGTTGGATTGAAGTAAAGCCCTCCAAAGGTGAAAGGATTAGCCTAGGGTAGACATGTCCTCCATGGGTAACTGACCATTAACTAAGAAACTGGATTTTTGCTACTTCTCAAAACCTCCCTCCCGCGAGGTTCTTTCCTCTAAATGTGCAAGATTTCTGTTGTTGAATTAGCCTGGCACTGACCCCTAGTGGTCTCCCAGGAATTAGTTAATTCTCAGAAGGTTCCGAACCTTTCAGAACAGAAACTACTTGTAGATAGGTGACCATCTCCCAAGCAACCGAATGTAAACCATTTAGCTCCTCTCGTTAACTTCAGTAACAACAGATGTGTAGTTGCAGGTGGAGATTTGAAGAGATTTAAAGAGAGTTATTTGTTCTTATAATTCAGGGAGGAAATATCCCTAAAGCTTAGACACAGGGGAAACAATCATTTGCAAATTTACATAAAGCTTTTGCCCACTAACCACAAGCAATTTGGGATATGCTGATTTAAACTGTGGCAAAAATAGATTTCTCTATCACGTTGGAAAATGTAGAGGCAAACATAGCCACATGAATATTATATATCGTAAGACAAGCCTGATACCTGTGTTCTTACACACTGAATTGGTATGTGCCAGCAAACCCAATAACGTTTTTTCTAATGTACTCAATTGCTATATCCAGTTTGCAATGAGCAAATCCAAACTGAGAGTATGTAGAGAAGCGATTTCCTCAAATCTTATTTTAATTTTTTTCCTTTGGATTCATTTCAAATGATGAATAGCTAAATAGCTAGATTGGGGATAGTATTCACTTTTAGGAAATGTTATCCTGGGAGAGGACGAATAAGTAAGTGCATTATTTAAACATCAAGTTTATGTCTCTGTCACCATCGATGCGTTCCTCAGGAAAACTTCCTCACATAGGCTAGGCCTGATATCTCATTTGAAGAGGCCTCCGATGAATGGAATGTGCCTCTTTGACCATTTGCTGAGGGTATATTTGTAATCTGGCTGTGAAATATGGCTCAGTTTACTGGAGATAACCTACTTTTATAGTCACAAGATACTGTTTCATCCATCTGAGGATCTGAAAGTGCAATTCTGCACACTATTTGAAGCTGACATATCCCCACTGGGATGAAATAGGGTAAAATGTAAAATATGTTCTCTCTGTTATCTCTGGGAAATGTGTTTTCATTCTGGCTGGCTTAAGAAGCTTAAGCTCAAGGTTTGACACTATTCATGTGACTTGGACACTATCTCCACCGGATCTGGCTTTGTATTAACGAGAGCTTGTAATTTCTTGGTGAACAAACAGCTCATACTTGTTGAGTTTACAGCCTTGTTTTTGACTTAGGGAACCCAAAGGAGACTATGATCCAGTCCTTTCCCTCAGAGGACTCAGGGACACCTGCTCTTTTGTATGACTGCTCTTCTATAATCTCTCCGTCCCCCCTTTGTGTCTTAGGACACACAAAAGGTCATAATTCATTTTATTATATTTGGGATAATTTCTCACTAAACGAGTTTTTTTTTTTTTAAAGTAGGTTACCACAATATATGTGCTGCTTTCTGAGCACATATGTGTACATAGACATACTGATTGGCTAGAAAAATCTGAAAGAAATTCTAACCAGAGCCTGGCAGGCAGACAACATTGTAAAAAGCAGGAGAAGGGTAATGTTAAGAGATGTCTCCCTTTTTTCAAGATTTAAGCTTTTCCTTCATAATGACATGAGCAGCTTGATTTTAAATAATGCATTGAAGCACAGGATGGTCAAATGTGACATCAGATAAATATATGAAATAAGGGCTTAAAGGACCAAAGATGGTGAATTTGCAGAGGTAAGTCAGAAACTATTACTAAAATGCTTTCACCTGTAGTCATATGTGCAGAACCGGGATATGTCTTTAAATATGAAGACCTTCTACATCCCGAGGATGAGGACCTTCCCCTAGTTTAAAGTGTGACTTATTTTGCCCCTGGTGCCAAGGAGGATTTTCCAGGAGCAGAGAAGATGCTGCCGTCTCCCTGTCAGGCCAGTGAGTGGCACAGCTCACAGCTGACTCGCACACATTCAGAACACAGGGGACCAAGCTGGATAGAAACCATCAGTGTTATCTCAGCAGTGAGCTGTGGGGAGTGCTTCGGGCATGAGTGAACAGGAAGGCTAGGCTCATTTTCCTTTAGAAATATTTATTAGAATAACTCCAAGGGAAAAGTGTTTTCTTCCTGGCATAGCCCAAGCTAACCAGTGATAGCTAAACTCTTCAAATACAATGCTCTTATGATGCTCTAAGACATTAAAAAAAAGGTCATTTTCTCGTGTGCGTGTGCGCGCGCGTGCGTGTGTGTGTGTGTGTGTGTGTGTGTGTGTGTGTGTGTGTGCGCTGCTGGATAACTTGAAACTTGTGGACACCTGGGTGGAGATCCACATAAACCATCAGAAAAAGGTTCTTCCTCCTTTCCTCCTCCTCCTCTTCCTCCTCTTCTCTCCCTCCTCTTCCTCCGCTTTCTCTTTCTCCTCCTCTTTCTCTTCATCTTCTTCCTCTTCCTCCTCTTCCTCCTCCTTCTCTTCTGATGTTCTCATGTTGTTCTTCCTCTCACTCCCCACATTTCCCCCAACGTTTTTTACTGAGCATCAAGCAGAGGAAAGGACTTAACTCATGTTTTCTATTACGTAAACTAGCTGTGTCTGGATAGCCTAGGTTAGCCAACTGTAGCCAAGGTCTTCTTGTCTAGATATCACTCACCACTGGGTGGACAGCCCTTTGCTTTATGAAGGCAGCAGTATCATACACCCTGCACCCTTTAAGCCAGTGTAGAAGTTTCCACTGAACAGTTGTTCGCTCTTTATTGCTGCAACAGGTTGTAATGAGAATGAGGCAGACCACTTGGACCGGGACCAGCAGCCTTATCCACCTTCACAGAAGACCAAACGGATGCGAACTTCCTTCAAGCATCACCAGCTCCGGACCATGAAATCCTACTTTGCCATCAACCATAACCCAGATGCCAAGGACCTCAAGCAGCTTGCTCAAAAGACAGGCCTGACCAAAAGAGTTTTGCAGGTAAGACACATCCATCATTGGCTTTGTTGATATCTCCTCCCTTCCCCCTGACAGTGACTAGTTCTCTTCCCTAATCATTCGGACATGGCTATTTCCTATTATTGCTTCCTAGTCGGCTCCTTCCTTAGTTGTCTTCCTACAGGGATTTCCTGGAGGGAACTCAGGGAGGCATTCAGGATTCACAATCTCCCTACAGATGGAAAGCTGGGCTCCAAAACCACATTGCTGTATACATGGTGCTGACTTTATTTAAACAAGGATCGCCTGTAGAGATTTCACTCAAGTGGGGTTTAGTGTACTAGTTTCTAAGGATCTACTGTCCCATACCCACCCACTACATAGTTATGACTTTCCAAATTCAAGTGGCCCACCCCTAGCTCTTGTGCAGTCAAAAATAAGGTTAACATCTCAGAAAGCAGTTGGAGTAGGAATTTTTTTCCGTTTTATAATTAAAAACCTGGGGTTCTTCCTGGTGTTGAGTTGCTTCCCCAGACTTTTGGGAAGAGTTATAAAATCATACAAGGTTGCCATGAGTGACCTGCCATCTCCTCCTCCTCAGTAACCAATAGCAGATATTTTCTGCTCTCCTGTATCTCTTTGGTAGTTTGGGGTCTGTGAGTGGGAAGAGTTTTACTGTTGTACAGCATTTGTCAGGTGACAGAATAGCAAACAGCTTAAACTTTCTGCTGTTCCCTTCAAGTGAATAGTCCTACTTTGAGACACTTTTAGTGACCCTGTTTTTCCCTATTCTTTTGAGGGATGGCATATTTCCCCCTAGAATCTATGCCTTTGTTTCTGTAGTATCTCTGCTCCAGTATCAGTTATCCCAAGTGGCACATTTAATTCAGGGATATGTAAATTAAGAGAGTATAAATCTATTCTACTAGTGGAATTAGTTTATCTTGAAAGAAGTAGAAAAAGTCCACTTTCTTTCCAAGAAAAAAAAAAAAAAGATATCTAAAAGGAGAAATAGACGAAAGAAAAGAAAAAGAGAAAAAAAAGGAAGAGAGAAAAGAACTTAAAAAAAAATCGATAAAGAAATCAATTGGGATTGGTTTGCAGGTTTGGTTCCAAAACGCACGAGCCAAATTCAGAAGGAACCTTTTGCGGCAGGAGAATGGGGGTGTTGATAAAGCTGACGGCACGTCGCTTCCGGCCCCGCCCTCAGCAGACAGCGGCGCTCTCACTCCACCCGGCACTGCGACCACTTTAACAGACCTGACCAATCCCACTGTCACTGTAGTGACAACTGTGACCTCTAACATGGACAGCCACGAATCCGGAAGCCCCTCACAAACTACCTTAACGAACCTTTTCTAACATTGGTTTTTTGGTTTTGTTTTTTTGGGTTTTTTTTTTTTTTTGTTTTTGTTTTTTTTTTTTTGTTTTTTTAAAAAAAGGATTCTTCCTCTTTTTATTATTATTCTAATATTATTATTTTATTATTTACAAGACTTTTCCCCCCTTCTTCTAACCCACAAGATATTTGGGGAATAAAATAGCAGCTTGGTGTGTAGCATCTACACCACTTGGCTATGAGTTTACAGTATTGTCGCTTTTGAGTGAACACATTTGCTCTGCAAGATGGATTTGACCATTTTTCTTTAATCGTTTTTTTTTTTTTTTTCCAGTTGGTAAGGGAAGATTTTGAATCATTCTAATAAGTGCCTCTTAAAATTGTATGTTACTTATTTCCAGAATCTCAAAGGGAAAAAAGAATGGTATTATGATGGGTGAATTATATTCTTGTTCCTGTGATCAGGTTATTAATGAACTATTAATTTTTAATTGTTTTTTAAATCTTACATTAATCTTACAATTAAAAAAATTTTATATTAAAAAATTAAAAAACCGAAATATAGTATTACTGTTCTTTTTAACTTGAACTACTAATTCAAATGAAGAATATAATTAAACAAAAATGTTAATATCAATTTTAAATAGTAATGATTAACTGGGTGGGCAGTCTAACTCAGGAATGTGACTTCCTGCTGTTAGAGTTGTCCAGACCTCCATCCCAACTCTTTATTGCTTTTCAAAAAAAAAAAATCTTAAACTCCCCAAAAATTACACTTAGAATTTGAAATTCTATACTTTTGACCTCCCAAAACACACAGAAAAAAGAGAAAAGAAAACTCAGCCAGTCTCTGAAACTATTTTTTCTACTTTATCATTTTTCCTAGAGAAATGGAAATAAGCAAAATATAATTTTTTAAGAAGTAAAATTATTGGCAAAATTTAATTAATACTTGATTAATTGGCTTCAGCTGTACCATGATATTGTATCTGGCATTCTACATAATGTCTTTTCTTTCTTTCTTTTAAAAAACAACTTAGTAAACTAATACCAACAATGAGAATTATTTGGTTTTTCTTTATTTCATTTTGGCACAGGTTGATTTATGTATAAAATCTTTTTAACATTACAGATGTGAAGTTATGACTCTTTAAAGTAGATAAACTCAGAAGCCTTGTGGATGCCAAGCTGAATATATTTCCTAGTTTACAGTAGCATTTTTTTCCCTTTTAATTTAAGGTGAAATCTTAATGGTCTGGGCAGTGGTGAATGTTCATCTATCTGCTTCTGTTGTAGTTAAAAAAAAAAAAACCAACTAGATTGCGGATTTCCTAAAATAATAAAAAAAGAAGTCAAGATCTATGTCTTGCTTTAGTGGATTGTTAAGAATAACTTTGCACATACTGTCCACTTTTTTGCACCCCTTAAATCTCCTCTGGTGGTCGAAGTGGCTATTTAATAGATTTTAAAGGTGCCCTTCTGGCTGTATAAATGTGTGGTTACATATCGACACTTCACTGCCCACATTAAAGTGCATTATTGTAACTTTTGCTCAGGGTCTTTAGAAAATTAGCACAGAAAGTAGCTTATTTTTAAAAAAAAGATGATGATGGAAGAGAAGTTAACACTGTAACAGAAGAAAAGTGTGATCGCCATTATATATTTAGCAAGTGTGGTCATCTTCTATGGAGCTTAAATCTTGACCTTTCATATTTCTCTTACATTTTGGGCATTTACCACTAACCAGACCAAACAATCTTGGTAAGGCTGAGATCTTATTAACACACTTTTACAGGTAAAATATCGAGACTTATAAATTTTGTTCTTTGACAGAACAATATATGGTACTACAGATCTACTTTATTAAGTAGACTAATTATAACTCAGTTCTCCTATGTGCCTTATGATATAACTTGGAAGTGAGTTTGTGAAAAATCAGGATATATGTGTTGTTTGTTAAATTAACTGTTAACCCTTTCGACACCTCGCTAGTTTTGTACTGTTTTACCTCTTATTTCTGAAACTCTTTTTATGGTGTATCCTGTTAGAGGGGACAAACATGTCATAGAAAGCAGTTGTGCACTCTTTCAAAAATAGTTGATAAATTCAATAATCTTATATATTGAGCTTCGTGTTTATAGTACAGTAAGTGGTCTAGCAAAAATTGTCCATGTTCCTTTGTTTATTGATAAATGCATTGTATAGAAACTATTTCCCCTAAATATTTATGGACCAAACAGTTGTGATATATCCTATTAAATTTGTGTGAATAAACAATTTTGAATCTAAGGAGTTTTATTTCCCATCAGTTTTATTTAAGTTTTACTTGTATTAGTTTGTTTTCAATATCTAAGTGTGAAAGCTAAGAAATAGCAGCTCAATTAAAAAATTCAAACCGACAAATAGTTCTTAGGTTTCCAAACTTCTGATTCATATCAAATGCACACACCATTGTATATAAAATCTGATTCAATCTTGAAATACTCTTAAATATTTGTGTTTATAATAAAAGTAATGCCCCATTGATTTGACTCAGTTCAATTTTTAGAATAAAAATAAATGAGCAGATCTGTAATTGCATGAAAAGAAACCTTAAATATTATTGAGTTAATATTAGGTCTATTGAGCACAAGTGGATATTTGTAAATCTAAATAGAAATTGCAGACCCCTAAAAGCCAAGTTGCTCTGTAGTTAATAAATTGTCACTATGATTTTTTTTCAGGGAGAACAAATCTTGGGGCATTACAGCCAAACATCCCGACGTTTGAAAATTCCCTAAAGTATTAAAAGAAGGGGAAAAGTTTGATCGGAAATCCACTGCAGTGAAGACAAAGACACTATTAGGTTATGATAATCATACATTTAAAAGTTTATTGAACCAAAAGAGAGAGAGAGAGAGAGAGAGAGAGAGAGAGAGAGAGAGAAAGAGAGTGAGACTTAAATGTCATTTATTGAATGTTAACAAAACCTGTTCTTTATGATGTCCAACACAAATGAAGGCTTAGCCTCTTGTGGTTTAACAAAAGAGCGAGATAAACCATGTCTAAAACCAGAGCAAGCTGGCAGTAATATGCCCTTCCCACATTTGGAGAAAATTATTATGGAAACAATTCCCACACATTTGTCAAGCACAATAGCTGTAAAATAAAGTACAAAAACATCCATTTCATCTGCTTGCTAATGTGTATCAGTCCTACCTGTTAATGGCATTTTCCAATTGTAAATTCAGAGAATAACTTCTACTCATTAATGAGAGAATAGGGATGAAGCCCAGTCATTTTAGTACTATTGTCTCCCCTTCCTTTCTAAACAGAAGGCTCTGCATGCACTTTTGCATCTGTCACCTCTAGTGTACACCTCTGTAATGATGACTTTGCTGTTTCCTGTATGATAAATAGCTTTCATTAATAAACATTTTATTTGATGCAAACATAGTTAACTTTATGTTAAGCACATATTGTTGAAATTAATTTTGAGCACTGTCTTAAAGAGGCAGGACAGTACACTTGTAGCTTGTTATGCCCAGGGGAAAAAAAAATCCAGACTAGATAATGAGGTGAAATTATTTTTTTTCTAACTTTTTATGGCTTATTTTTCACTTACTATATTTAGTTGACATATAGATGAAAATGAAATAGTAGTCCCAAATTACAGCAAAAATAAATATCAGAATAAATTATTAGGTAAAATTTCAGCAATCATTTTTAGAACCTAGGGTAACATTTATAGATTCTCTGTGAGTTTACACGTTCACTATGCAATGAGCAAATTTATTGAAGCATACAAGTATATTCTGAGCTCTGACATTTTGTTCTTTGTGTAGTTCAGGGTGCACAAGGCATCAGAAACAAGGGACCAATGGGCAAGAAGAGCAAATATTTAGGGATGAGGCTTTTTTTTTTTTTAAACTGTGAAAGGGAATACTTGAAGAAAGAATTTTTCTAAAGCTACTTTTACTTAGCTGTATATCCAAAGCACATGTTAAACAAGTTAGCATGTAGAATACTTTCCAGAAAAAAATTTCCTTATGAAATTTTTATTACATACAAATAAACCCTATGTAAAAGATGTAAGTTTTACCAATGACAGACATTTTTTAAAAAATCCCACTTGTATTTATTCTCAGAATTTTGAATGTTTTCTCAAACACTTTCACTTCCTGAATGCTAAACAAGGGGGAAAAAGTTTCAAGGACAGGTGTCAACTTACTAACAATGCTCCCAGAATGCACCATGACAAGTGGACTACTTGAGTGATCATGGAACATGTTGGTTTTTGTCAGTTCCTTGGATGCTCATGCCTCATCCGACTCTCTTCCGTGGCACTAGCAACCTGAATGGATTTTCCAACACACTTTCATCCAGAGTGTTGAAATCTTGGTCGTGAAAGCTTTGCCTTCTTTTCCTGATCTGTCACCTAGAGGGTAGTTTCATTTTGAAATATTTTGGAAGTTGGCCTGTTTTTGCAGACTTTTAACTATTTGTCTGGTATGTGAAGTGCGGGAAGAGACCAAAGAGAGAAAGAACGTAGCTGAAATTAGACATCTGAAAAAAATAATACAAATTTGAAACAGGCACATTTGTTTTAAAAGGAGAGGAAAAGAACACTAATTATGTGTGAGGGAAGAGGAAAAAGCACGTGAAACAGACTTGGAAGGCCCAACACACTTTCCTATGGTGTACGACAGTCATCAGTCTGGGCAACTGCAAATTTATTGTTTGGCATGGAAGACTGAGGACATTTTAGATGGGTGCAGGGCACCAGATTTTATAGCTTCTACCTCCCCAATGCCTAGACAAGTCTAACTTCTGGCAAATTGATCCTAGGCACACAAACTCTTACCGACAGTATCTGTGAACTTTGGTTGAATACCACTGTAATATTGACTTACATAGTAGGTAGGCTTTTGATACTTCAAATAGGGCAAAACTTCATAACAGAGAAACCAAAGCACACAAGTCTTAAAGCCTTGGTGATTTTCATTACCTAAAAAGTCAATAGCTTTATTTAGCCAACCCCCTGTGGAATTTGCTGTACAGATTTCAGAGTGAAAGCCTCTTTTATTAGCCACATATAAGATAGCATCATTTTCTATTGCAGTTTGCCTGCAAAGAACATTGTGGTGTGAGGCATTCAAAGTGGGAAGTGCTGAGGCAAAACCATGGCATTCTATCATTTTAGGCTTTTAAGGAAATACAAAATATAATGCTGTTGTTATAAAAATATAAAGTTTTGGATAGAGTTTTCTTATTTCATTTTCAACTGTGTCACTAGCACAGTAGCTTCACTTGTAGGAAGACTATGAACTGCCAAGGAGATCCAAGATCTTTCATACTATATGGTCACTAGACATCAGGAGACAGTAAGAACACTGGGGCTTAGTCTAGATTACAAAAATAATGTTGCATTTTCCTTGAAAATGTGCATATAGAAAAGGTCTGTATTAGCCTGTGGGTGAATCTATTTTCTATTTCTAATGGGAAGTCAATTCTGAAGACTGAAAGAAAAATAACACTAACACAACAAAACTCTGATGTACAACTCTTTGCTTTACAGGCAATGGCAAAAAATTGAAACTGAATCTCTTTAGGTTTTGCTCTTGATTTTTAGGTGGTTTTTCATCATGCCTATTTTGTCTTTGTAATATTTCTCAAATTAATATGATTTCCTTTATCTTCAAAATAATATCCCAAGTTAAAATATTCTTTTTAATGCCTTCTGGGAACATTCCCATTTTATTTTACTGAAGTTCGTAGAAAAAAGAAAAAGTTCAGAACTGTGCATGATGCTCAAGGAAATCCCTGAATAGGATGTAAGCAGCAATATAATTGCCAGGATTCATTTCCTTGTTAACTGTGTTGCAAAATAGATGTTTCAACCAGACAGCACCTCCCGCTCCCTACATTTCTCTGTGAACAGAAATAAAAAAGTTAACCAACCCAACCATGTATCCATTGGCAAGTTTCTCGTCTCTTGGATTGTTGATTTTTGCTTCTCCATATTACATTTTATCTTGTGCTGAAATGTCAAGAAAAAGGCAAGGATAAAGATCCAGGCATCAGCCCTGGGTAGAAAGTTCTGGTGTCTGTTTCTGTGTCCCTTCAGCTCCCTTGTTAGAACCATCAAGAATGTTTCTTTCTTTTGGACTTTTCTGTTTATACCCTGCATGATCTCAGAAATTACTCTGAAGAATACCTGGATACATTTTATGGTTATTTGAAATAAAATTTGCTACAAATAAGATGCTCTGGTCTCTGTTGTTTCATATCATGCATGAATGTATTTTTATACTGTTTCATAGAATGAGAAAACATTAACATTTGAGAATATTTAAGTTGTTATTTATGACAAATAGACAAAAATAAAGAAATTCAAGTGAGAGACTGCATTTACTTTATCATTATTATTTTACCCTTTTCCTTTTCCAAAGTAGCAAAACCCAGGAGGAGCTGTCAGCTTTGACTTTGACATTCAGTGTTTTGACTTGAAGTCTATCACTTCCAGTTAGATTTCTTACTCAGTAAACTTTAGTTCTATAAAATGAATGCCCTTTATGAAGTGTGGTTTTTGATAAGCACCCAGGTATTTCAAGATTTCAAGCAGTTGTTTGAATTCGGCAAGCAAGAATAGTCTCTTTAAAGAAAAATTGTGGGAAATTATTTTAAATGTAATAGTCATAGCATTTTACCCAAGTGCACTAGAGACTGTAGACAGTGTTTAAAGGGATGTAAAAATATTATGGAGTAAATAATTAAATGATGACATTCCTTTACACCAAAAATTGGGATATCTTACTCTATAAAACAGGATCACAAAATTGCCTTATCTTTCTGTATGTACATTTGGAAATTGCAATGACAAAGATATGGTTATATTTCCAACAGTTCTGGCTAATTATATATTCAATTTTTCTCTTACAGTCAACAGTATTAGCTTGTTGTGTACATGTGTATTTGTTAAATATTTCCTTTTTAACACCTCTTAAAACCAGTTATTAATTAAATGTAAAACAAACAGGTAAGTGATGGCAATTATTTGATTGAGGTACACTGACAAACCCACTTTTCATTAAGTAGTTTGTGGTCGTGTTCCTTACACATTTGGTGACAGTAATTTTCTGGTCCTGTATAGGTTACTTTCTTCCTTTGGCTTGACTGTAACTTTTCTTTTTATTAGAATTGCTATCTTGAACTATTTTATATTCAAGTGACCAATTATGCTACTATATTCAATTTGACCAAAGTATGCATTTCAGTGTAAGCAACAAAAGGAATTATTTTTTTGGAAGGAATGGTTTTAATTGACTTTATCTATTATGGAGGACAGTAGAGATAAAAGTTCTATCACATTGCCAAAAGAATAATTTGATTTAAAATTAGCATTATCAATATATTAAAGTGTTTAGACTTCAATGAGTTCATCGTTAAATATTGAAACACAAATTTATTTATATATATATATATATATATATATATATATATATATATATATATATATCCAGACATATTCACTAAGGCATGTTAAATGTGCATACCATGCAAGAGAGCTAGACCCTGAGGCTAACAATGAGGATCACACATATGCGACTCTAATAGTATGAATCTTTATCACACAATGGATTATTAGCCACTTGATATGAACAATGGTAGGTTTCTTTCCTTGACTATTTTACACTGAAATATATCACCAACCAAACTTTTACTACGGAACTTACATAAAAATAAACTTTTTATTGATTCTCTGTGAATGTCACATCATGCACACCAATCCCACTTATCCCCCTGTCCCTTCGTATCTTCCCTTCACCTCTTCCCACAAAGGAAAATAAAATTAGAAAAAAATCTTGTGGAAGCTGTAGTATGTCACGGTGTGTCACACAGTAACAGTGTACCCTTCTGTCCACACATCTTTACTGGCATTAGGCATCAGTCGTTTCTGGGCCTCTGGCTTCTGCTACACTATTGCTACTGGATCCTCACGGGGACTCCTCTCAGATATCTCATTGTTGCCCCGTGTCAAGGAGACCCTGGAGCTTTGGATCCACAGGACTGGCCCTTTCTCATGCTCCAGCGATCATAGACGGCGTAGATGTTGGCATAGGCCAACTCAAAGCCCTGGATCTGGGCCTGGAAGGTAGCTGAGTTGTTCAGTCTGCCAGCTCTCCTGCCCTTGCACTTCCAGGGTGAGCTCTCCAGCACAGCCCCAGCTAGCCCACCCAATGCTTTAGCTGGCAAGGGAACAGGGTTAACTCTCCTGTTCTCATGCCCTCAAGGTTGGCCCGTTCTACTGTGCTGCCTAGGCAAGGTGCAGTGACCATTCTTCTGAGTGCTGTAACTGGTGAGGGGTGGGGCCGGCTCTTTCACTTTCATGACCTTGGAGCCAGCTCACCTGGCTGCTGCAGTGGCAGGGAGGGTATCTCTCTCTTGCCCACACCAACAAAGATCAGGGGTCAGTTCTCCTGTGCCCACACCCTCAGGGCTAGCTCACCTGCTTCCCATCCTATGCTCACACCCTCAGGGCCAGCTCACCTGCTCCCCAGCCCTCTGAGTCAGCTCTACAGTGCTGCCCAGGTGAGGGGTGGTACCAACTCTCCTGATTGTGGTGGTTGATGAAGGCAGGCCAGTTTAACACAGTGCCTCAGTCTGAGGTCCAGACCACGGTTATCTTTATGTCCTCTTGGTGGCAACACAGGTCTGGAACATCAACGCAGACTCCAACTGCCATAGGATCATGAACCTAGACATGGCTTCCAGCAGCAGCATGGACATGGATGTCCCCATGGCCTCATGTGGCAGTACAGGCCACTCAGATCAGCATGTCTCCCCACAGCAGCAGAATCTTCAGATATCCACATGGTTTCTGATGGCAGCCCAGACCATGGACCTGTTTGGCCTTTGGTGGTAACTCAGGCCACAGGCATCAGCGCAGAATCACAGCTGCAGCAGGATCATGGAGGCAGACGTGGGCCTTGGTGGCAGCACAGACCCAGACACCGCTGTGGTCTCAGGTGATGCAGGCTCCTCATTCCCGTCTGTTCCTCACTGACCCTGAGTCTCCAGTTCCACCTTTCTCCACAGTGTACAAACCACTTGGCTTCACTTTCGCTTCCATCTCTCTAGCGCATGCGTACTTCATTTTTCCCATCTCTCCATCACACATTCGTCCGTCGTCATGGTACCTGCAGCAGGTGCTTGGATGTCTTTCTTCAGGCCAACCCAGCCAGCGTGGTCTGGATGAACTTTAGTATTTATTTATTTATTTATTTATTTATGTATTTATCTATTACTCAGATATGGATAAACTCAGAGAATCATTTTGTTTGCGGCAGGGTGCCACACTAGATTGATTTAAAATCCTTCCTTTTTTCTCCCTTCTTTCCTTCCTTCCTCCCTTCTTTCCTCCCTTTCTTCTTTCCTCCCTTTCTTCTTTCCTCTCTCCCTTCCCTCTCCCCCTTCCCTCCCTCCCTCTCCTCCCTGACCTTTTCCTTTCTTTCTCAGACAAGGTCTTTTTTCTGAGACACGGCTGGCCCCTAAATTGAAATGTAGCTCAGGATTGCCTTGACCATGGGCTCCTTCTACCTTTGCTCCCAGGGTGCTGAAATTACAGGCTTCCATCCTGGTTGCAGGTTTTATTTATGTAGCACTGAAGACTGAACCCAGGGCTTGCACATGCTGTGCAACCACACACCAGTTCAGCTGAAGCTCTGCCCCTTCTCTCATTTCTTAAAAGAGAAATTACGAAGACAGATGTGTATTGTTCCTAGTTTATACACCATTACAATCTGCTTTGTTTTGTGCCAGGCATTGAACCCAGGGCCTCTGGTACACTGGCAAGTGCTCTACTACTGAACCACAGGTCTAGGTTTGGTAAGAGTTTTCTTTGGAAAAACAAGGAGGAACTTTTTTTTTTATTTATTTTTTTATTTTTTGTTATCCCCATTCCCTGTCCTCTTCACCCCAAACCCCCTATCCTATCCCTCCTCCCCCTGCTTCTATGAGGGTGATTCCCCCCCCCCACCTTCACACTCCCACCTCCTCACCTTCACATTCCTCTACACTGGTGCATCGAGCCTTTAGAGTACCAACGGCCTCTCCTCCCACTGATGTCCGACAAGGCCATCCTATGCTATATATGGAGCCATGGGTTCCTCCATGTATACTCCTTAAGGTGTTTTAGTCCCTGGAAGCTCTGCAGGGTCTGGTTGACATTATTTATTTATTTATTTATTTATTCATTCATTTATATTGGTGATATTTATTTATATTATTGGTTGATATTATTGTTCTTCCTACCGGGGTTGCAAATCCCTTCAGCTCCTTCAGTCCTTTCTCTCACTCCTCCACTGGGGACCCTGTGCTCAGTCCAATGATTGGCTGTGAGCATCCGCCTCTGTATTTGTCAGGCTCTGGCAGAGCCTCTCAGGAGACAGCTATATCAGGCTCCTGTCAGCATGCACTTCTTGGTATCCACACCAGTGTCTGGGTTTGGTGACTGTATATGGGATGGATCCCCAGGTGGAACAGTCTGTGGATGGCTTTTCCTTCAGTCTCTGCTCTATACTTTGTCTCTGTTATTTTCTCCCATGAGTATTCCCCCCCCCCCGAAGGAACTTTTGTTGTTAAAAGTTTTTGTTTAGTCCCTCCAGATAGTCTTCTTTCATTGTTAGTGAAGCAGTATCATTGCAACAACATGGTTAATACCAGCGCCTCTGCTTCCTTTCTCTAAAGTGTTGCTGAAGGTTGCATTCCATTTGGAGAGATTGCAACTAATACACCAAAGAATGTTCCAGAACCTTTATCTCAGTACCTCAGTTACCACCATTTTCTCTTAAATTCTTTGCTCTCGCTTTGAGCTTCTATTCCTATCGCACTATGAAAAGCACCTTCGTGAGATCTTTCCTCTCTCACAGTGTTTTCCCTCTTTTATTTACTTTATCTCCTGTGTCAGATCGCTTTACCCCCATGGCTGGCTTCTCTTGAGATGTACTTTCCTGCAGGCTTTGCACCTGCTGTTTGCCCCTGCAGCTCTGCTGACTCAGAGCGAGCCCACCAGTCAGACCTAGGAGCATTCCTGGAAACCACATCCCTTCCTAAAGGTTCAACTTCTTCAGTAATGACTCCAGATATATTTCTTGGGACATCTTCATCTCTGCTATTGCTGGAAAGGCAGTGGAGGTGAAATTCAATTCCTGTTTTCTCTTCAGAAAAATGTCTGGACTTTTTCATTTCTGTGAACGGCATTTCCGAAGTGTCCTTTAATAACCAAGAGGAGGAGGAGGCAATTTCTCCATAACATTCTCCTCCTGCCTTTCCTTTTAAAACCATTTCTTGTTACTCACTTACCAAATCTTATTGATTCTCGATCCAATATCTTTGACCTAGGTCATATTCTACCTGTGTTTGGCCATTCCTCTTTCTAGGAAGTAACTGGAGTCATGAGTGACTGCGTATTGTTTGATATCAGCAGTCATACGCTTTAGCCCTGTGAGAGTGACAAACCCTTCTTGGGGTGAGGCTCAGAGGGATGGGAAGGCTGTCACTGGGTCTGAGTGGTAATGTTGACCTTGTGTGCAGACAATGATCTCCACAGCTTTCTCCCTCTGGATGTTTGCAGCCTGAAGACTGCTCCTTTTCAGAGACTGCTCCTACCAAGATTAGCTAAACCTACTTCCTGCTGTGCACAATTACAGATGTATATAATAACAGCGACTCCTTGTTTATCTGTATTATAACCTCTCCTCCTTGTTCAGCTATATGTAATAACTATGCCTCCTTCCCTTAGGCCAATTCCTGGAGCCATGCAGGATGCAGCACCTCTCACCACCTTATTCTCCAGGGCTAGGCTTTCTCCTGATTACAGGAAGGCATCCTTGTTAGGAAGCTGTATGCTTTGTTCAGATATTGTGCTGCTCCAGATTCCCATTTTCTGAATCTTTCTGAGAGCACAACCAGTAGCTAGAGATTTTTTAATAGGTAATATGTAAGTGACGGTGAATATCCTCGTTCATGATGCAGTATTATGTAATCTGGGAGAGTGTGAGCCTTTTCTACAGAAAAAGACCTTTACTTTCTGTTATTTGGAAAAACCAGGAAAGCTTTCTGAATCTCAGCAAAACCAAAATTGCATATCTTAATTGCAAAATTAGCAATTAATTCATATCACAACAAATGTGAATACACAATACAATAACATACAAGAACAGCTTGAATTATAAACTTAAAGCCTACTGCTTTAGGGATGTTTTGGACCACAGACGGACCTCGTAGAAGGGGTTCCCAGGTGCTAAGGCTACTTCTGTGGAGAAGGTGGAGAACAAGAAGTGAAGGGACAGGGTTATTTCTGCTTCTCTCTGGCTGTGGCAGACTCCATGAAGAAGACTTGTGAGCTTTGGAGAGACAGACCTGGGTTCACATCCTGCCTCTCCCACTGAGGTTCTGGTGCAAGCTCTCATCTGCCCATGGCATTCACACCGTGCCCTCTTGGGGCTCTCCCTTACCCAGGACTGGAAAAGCTGGACCATAGGTCATTCTAATCTTATTTTTTAAAATTCTATAGTTCTCCATAAAAGCTGTCCTGATTTGCACTCCACCAATAGTGTATAAGAATTCGTTTTTATCCAAATACTGACCAATAATTGTCATTTATTTATTTTTGGTAATAGTCATTCTAACTGAGTTGAGATGGTCTCAGGATATAGTTTTAATTTGCATTTCCACAATAGCTAATGATACTGAATATTTAAATATATTTATTAGCCATTTTGAGAAGTATCTATTCAAATTTCTTACCAATTTTTAATTGGATTCATTTTTTTTTGTTAAGCATGGAGTTCTGTATATAGTCTGGATATGAACTGCCCCCCCCCCCCTTTTCTTTTTGGTCAACTTTACACAAACCATGTTCATCTGATACGAGGGAACCTAATTTAAGAAATGCCTCCATAAGATCTATGCATTCCTGTGAGTTATTTCCTTGATTAATAACCAATGTTTCATTAACATGAACCATTTTTCATCCTGGAAGATCTCTGTGAGTTTGAGGCCAGCATGGTCTACATAGAAGGATAGCCAGGGCCTTCTCTCTCTCTCTCTCTCTCTCTCTCTCTCTCACACACACACACACACACACACAAACACACACAGAGACATACATACATACAGACACACACACAGACACACATACAAACACACACATACATACACAGACAGATAGACACACACACACACACACACACACACACACACACACACACACACACACACACACACGCAAGCACAAAGCAAGCTAATCAAGCACAAAGCTGTCAGAAGGCAGCTTTCCTCCATGGTCTCTGCCTTAGTTCTGCCTGTGGTTTTCTGCCTTGAGTTCCCGTTTGACTCCCACCACAATGGACCACGATCTAGACAAGTCAGCCAAAATAATCGCCTTTGTCACCACGTCGATGTTGAACATGGTGTTTATCACTGTAATAGAAACCTAAGGTATGAGGTAAACCCTAGGTCAGAGTTGGCAAATGTTTTCCGCATCCCGTAGGCTGCCTTCTCACTGGGGACCGTTCCCTTCACCTTGTAGCAGCTTTGTGGGAAGACAGCCCTCACTCGGCAATGCTCACTTTGGTTGGCTGAGCTTCAGTGTCTTCTTCAATCTCTTTCATTAACATGAACCATTTTTCATCCTGGAATTTCTTTTCCTCCTCGGTTAAACCTCTTCTCAGGGAATATGTAAATTTTTATAGGTGGTTGTAAATTTTTTGTTAACTATTGTTGAGATCCTTCTCAAGATTTCTTTGTAAATTTGTGATTGTATACAGAGAAGCCATGATTTCTGTACATTTATTTTGTATCATTCCCGAATTTCTCAGTTCTAATAATCTTTTGACTCAGTCTTTAGTCTTTTGTGCTCGACAAGCATCACTAGGAAACCCTGGTATTAGTGAAGCGGCTAATACTGGCGCAGCGACTGCAGAGGGTTTACTCTCTGCGTTCTCTCTTTCTCTCTGTGTTCGAATCCTGCTCATCCCGCTTGTCCCGTGCGACTCCACCCCAAGTCTCATGGGGGGAGGGGGAGGAAAAAAAGGAAACCCTGGTATTTTCTCTCCCTCTTCCCATTTGAACGCCTGCCTCTTCCTTTCCTTCATCAGGGGCTGTAGTGAAAACACTATTACATTAGGCATTTAAAAGTTTGGTATAATTTCAGCCAGATGCTACCTGGCCTTAGGCTTTTCCTTCGAGAAATTTTATAACAAACTTGATAGAATTACTTGTAACTCATCTACTTGTGTTTTCTATGTCCGCTAAGTTGAAATCTATTCATTTTTCTTAGAATTCATAATTTATTAACATACATTTATCCAAATAATCCCTAATAATTCTTTTTATTTCTGTGTTATTTATTTTAAAGTTATTTTTTTTTAATTAAAGTTTGTCTATTTGGTCATTTTCTCGTTTTTTTCTAGTTTAGTTAAGTTCATTATTTTCTGCTTTCACCTCATTAATCTCTTGTATAGTTTTATCGTTTTGGAGGGTTGAGGGTCTCTCATCACTTTATCTCTGCTCTGATGATTATTATTATTTCTCTCCTTCTAATTTTATGTTTGGTTTATTCTTGCTTTTCTAATTCCTTGAGATATATTGTTAGGTTGTATATTTGAAATCTGTTTCCCCCGTAGAAGTACAGCTTGACCTTCATGCTGGCCCTCCAGCAACTGAGGTGGGGCCTGTCTCTGAATCTGTTGACTGCCTGTGGATCCTAGTTAGACCGCACCTTGTCTGACTTCAGTAGTGACTTGATGTCGGGGCAGGGAAGGGGGACAGGAGGTGAGGTTGAACACATGGGACTCAGGGGCTCTTCTCAGAGGATAGAGGAGTGGTGTGGGGGGAAGATCCATGTGAGGGGTACCGGGAGGAGAGGGGGGCTGATATTGGGATGTAAAGTGAATGCATAAATTAATAAATTAATAATAATAAATATATTCTCCTTCTTTTAAAAATGTTTATGTGTGATCTGTGTGTGTGTCCACATGAGTATGGGTACTACAAGGCTGGAGGCATCTGATCCCCCTGGAGCTGGAGGTACAAGCTCCAGGTTGTCAGCTGCTTGACTATTGTGCTAGACACTGAATGAACAGTATCTGCTCTTAACCACAGACCCACCTCTTCAGGCCATTCTTTTTATTTTTCTGGTAGGCACTGAATGAGACATGAATTGTTTTAATCTTCATCCCACTACTGATTTTGTTTTGTCCCTAAATTTTTGATATGCTGTTCCTGTCTTTTTCATTTGTTTTGAGAAAATTTAATTTTTTTTCTCTGACTTCTTCAATGATTCACCTTTTCATTGAAGAGCACACTGTTGTTTTATTGTCTGCTTCCTGTAATTTCTTTTGCTGTTGATGTGTCATTTCCTTCTACTGTGATCGGAAGGGACAGACTATGATCTCGGAGCATTTGAAGTTGCTTGTAGCCTAATAGGTGGTCTGTTATGGAGCAGCTTTGTGTCTTGATAAAGGAATGTTGAGGCTGAAGTCGTTGAAGAGAATGTTCTGTAAATGCCTGTCGAGTCCATGAAACCCACAACACAGTCAAATCCTAATGTTTGGTTATTATTGTCATTTGTTTGTTTGAGGGATCTGTTTGATGATGAGAATAGGTGTTTGGAATCCTGCCTGTAAGAGCCTCTCTCTTCATTTAAGTTTAGTAACATTTGCTTTTATAAAATGAGGTGCTTTGACATCAGGTAGCTTGACTTAACTCCTTGACTCTTCTCTGCTTGCTCTTTGCCCGTGTAGCCATCGTTAAACAGAAACTCCTTTCGGAGACTTTCAGCGTTCTTGTCTTAGCGCCATTTTGCCTTTCCGGTTCATGTGTATTCCCTGCCAGCACTGCCTCTCACTGGTCACATCACAGCTCACTAATTCTGTCATGTTTTTATACACAGTATCTTCTCTAGTTATGAGACACGTTAGATTTACTTTTTCATGTACCTAAATCTCTTTCTTCTTTCCGTCTTTCTCTGTCAGGCTCTACTGTGCAGCCCAGATGGTTGAATCTCACTCCGTAGCCCACCAGAGCTCATGATGGCCCTGCCTCAGTCTCCCAAACACTAGGATTACAGGGTTCTATCAGCATTCCCAACTCTAAATTCTTTTCTCATTACTTGTTGCATATGGGATACTAAGAGTAAAAAATTTAGGAAAAAAAAATCTTCAAACTATCATATATCATATAAATTTTATATATCTATATACAGTTATATAATATTTCATTTCATTATATAATATCTTATAAATTATATAACAATGTAATTATATTATATAGTAAATTATAAAAGTATTTTTATATATCATATAAAGATATATCATACAAAATTGCCAAGTTCTATTCCAGTAAAATCATGGTTGTTTTGTTAAAGCTTGTAGTCTGGTAACTACAGCTAAAAATGCAATAATGCAAATAGAGTTAGAATCTCTATTTATTATTTATTATTTATTACTATTATTTAGTGTCCCTCATTTATATTCATTCTCTTCCCATGAATGTTGTCCCTATCAGTACTTGTTGTAATTGATTCATTTCTTCCTGACTTCTCCATATGTGACATGAGTAATATTAGGGCTTTATCATATCCATACCATAAATCTAATCATTTTCTAAGTATTCCCAAATATTATAGCACGCCCCTTTTCTCTTTTGAGGCAGAGGCTCATGTTCTTCATGCTGATACTGAACTTGCTATGTAGCTAAGGAAACTTGAACTTCTGATCCTTCTGCCTCATATTACAGTTGTGTACCACACCCAGTTTTTGGTGATACTGGGATTCTAACTTCAGGCACGCTAGGCGAGCACTGTGTTAACTGAGCTATGCCCTTAGCTCACTTGCTTTCTTGTCACAGAAGATGTGTTCCTTTTCTCCTGCTGGTACTCATCCTTCTCAATGATGTCTCTAATACCAGTAAGCGCTTCATCATGTTAGCCTTCTTGGATGAAAGGAAGGATGCTTACCATTTTACCCTACTTGAAGTATACAATGACATTATCACATTTCAATGGCTGGTCCTGGTGTCCTTACAGGAAAGGGAGGATTTCTTTTGTCTTAAATCTTAAGAGTTGTATTACCTGGGATTCTTTCCATTTTTATGAATTCTTATCTCTGTAGATCATGCTGGAAAAAAATTAAAAGACTCAAACAAACATTAAGCACAAATGGTGACAAGACTCAGCTATAGTAGTGCCCACTGGTAGAATTTGCTGAAGGAGGATCACGAGTTTGAGGCCACGTGGGCTACATAGTTTTGCTAGACAGTGATGGCACATGCCTTTAATGTCAACAGTCAGGGTGGCAGAGACAGGTGGATCTCCATGTGTTCAAGGCCAGCCTGGCCTACAGAGAGAGTTCCAGGAGAGCCAGGGCTACACAGAGAGACCCTGTCTTGAAAATTATAAAAACAAAACAACCTTTCTCCTCAAAACACAAATGCTGATAAACCATTTACTTAAAAGCTGAATCACTATGCCTTCCATTAATGACAGAGGCATTTAGTAGTTATTTCTTGGCATCTCTGTCCTACTTTCATGAATATTGGGTTGAATAAGATTTTGGGCTTCCTCAAGTAGACTTTCCAATATATTCATAAGGCAGAATTTCACATTTTAGTAAGCATAAATGTTTTTGGATGACAGGTTAGTGTTAAGCTACATTTGACCCTTCCCAACTTGCAGCTAGCTAGTATCATACAACCTCAAACCAACGGCACTGGCTAACACAGGAAAAAAAAATAGATTTTACACATCGACCAAACAGTGGCATTAAACATTAATGCATGCAAGCATAGCTGTGAAGTATTGGCAGTGCTTCTGCAGACTGTAGCATCTTAGCTGAGAATTGCTGTGCTTGGGAAGGTGCCTGCTGGGCCCCTCCCCACCCTGCTGTATCTCCTCGATTACATAACTCATTGTTTTCCAAGGATGGCTGTTGATTTTGTATTATTCACATTAGAAAAGAGGCACTAATTTCCTCCGCCAAATTGATGCTAATTGTCCTTATTAAACACGACCTCTCCGAGATACATGGTGACCAATATAATTGGTCATTTCTACATTAATAGAATAAATATGACCTTTAGATAAGTATGTGAGGATGTTGCTAGCTGTGGGGATTAATGAACAGGGTATGAACTTTAAAATAAAAGGCTTTGAAGCATTTTTTTTTTAAGACAGGTGAACTTTTAAAATATAACCAGGCTCGCAGATGAGAATATTTAAAAAAAATTCTCACTCACAATTTTTTTTTTATAAGCAAGAAAACTCGCTTGATGAATTTTTCACAGAAAAGAATTTATGAAACAGATCAGAATAAGGTTTTATTGCTGTTGAAATAAGAGGGTGTTGTTCTCTCCTGTCTCCAGCCCTGCTATGACAGGTATCTGTGTATACTGTCCTTTATCATCCCTGTTATAATTTCAATGTGAAATGTCCTATACAGCTTTATGTGTTTCAACACTTGGACCCTGGTGGATGGTACTGTTTCTTAAGGTTATGGAACCTTCAGGAGAAAGAACATCACTGGGGAAAGTGGTTTACTGGTACTTTATAGGTGAGTCTCACTTCCTATCCACTCTCTGCTTCCTGTTCTGACAAGAAAAGAGGTGAAGAGTCCCACACATCTGCTCCCTAGACTTGCCTGCTGTGTGCTTTCTCTCCTGCTGTGTGCTTGCCTTCCAGAATGGCTGTCTCCTCTCCAACTGTGAGCCAAGATACATGCTCCCACCTTTGACTTGTTTCTGGTCAGGTGTTTGGTTACAGTAAGAAGGAGACAGCCAATTCAAGCCTCAGGGAGAAGCCTCCAGATAACTGAGTCCTGCAAGTTTACTCTTCTCAGGCTTATCCATTTTTGCCAAACATATTTGCATCTCAATTTTAGGCTTAAGGAAAGAGGGCTACTGTGTATAGTTCCCTTGGCTGATAACTGCTTCAGACAGTCAATCCCAGAGTGCTAATTAATGAATTAATACACCTGTGGGAGGTGTCTAGGGGCTTGCTCAAGGATTGAATTATTTTCAATGTTTTTATTACTGAATTAGTTTAAGGACAGAGCTGTCAAGTGAGTCACCCCTGCAGATGGCACAAAGCTAGGAGGGACAGAAACTGCAGTGATGGCACAAATCAGAATAGAAATGACACCAGCTATCAGAATGCTGATCTGAACCTATGAGATAAAATATGGGCAGAAGAAAATGTACAACTTCACAGGGACCCAAAGTTCCCCCTGCTCAGATATGAGCTACGGTAGTGGTATGAGCTACTTTCCTTGGGATGTTCCCAGCATATGAAATTTTGTCAGTATTCTCATATGTAAGAAAAATCTGCTCTGGTTGCTATGGGAGGGAAACAGTGTTGAGCCCCATCTCTCTTCTTCCTCATCCCTCTCTATGACCTCTGTGGGGATTCTGGGAAACTGCCTGGAGACTCTTGGGCTCTGAGTTGGTGGAAGGAGCGGAAATGAAGAGAAATAAAGGAAGACTTAACGCACTCAAGCAAGAGCATATTGGGAAAAAAAAAACCTGAGAAATTTGAGATGACCATAGACTCAGTATGAAGCAGTGGTGTAATGTAGGTCTTGCTCTGAACATAGGTAGTATTTTCTTTGGTATTTGGGCCAAGTCCATAGGATAGTAAGACTGAGGAAGATATCTCTCCAGGACAGCTTCACAGAGCTACAGTATTGCTATCACTCATGATCATCTGAAACTTATAACTTTGTGTTTATCCATTAACATTTTATGATTGTATCATATGTATTGCCCTTGCTATGTAATTATTATTTGTAGTGACTGTAAACTATACCAGAATACAGTTATACCACTGTGGTAGTTTGACTCAGAATTGCCCTATTGACTCAGAGATTTGAATACTTGGTTCCCAGTTGGTAGAACTGTTTGGGAAGGATTAGGAGGTGTGGCCTCGTTGGAGGAGGTCTGTCACTGGTAGTTGTGGCTTCCAAAGCCCAGACTATTTCTGGTTACCTCTTTCTCTGCCTTGTGTTTGTGGAGAAGACAGATATGAGCCCTCAGCTACTGCTTCCATGTGATATCTGCCTTCCTTCTGCCATTGTCCCTGCCATGATGGCCACAGACTCTAACCCTCTAGAACTGTAAGCCTCTATGAACTCTTTGCCCTCTAAGTTGGTTTGGTTATGGTGTCTCTCCACAGCAATAGAAAAATAACTGACTAAATGCACCTAGAAGACAGTTGTTACAGAAATCACAATGGTGTTTGAAAATAAAATTTAGAAGCCTTTAAAAAATTAATTCGGAATGGCTTAAAAAACTTTTTATGCCTATAGAATATATAATTTTAAAGGTATGACTGTAACTTGACTTACTAAGTTTAAGGCAGAGCAACCATTCAAAAATTGGTTTCTTATTGTTTTATCTAAATGTTTCATGGAACCATCTCTATGCACTATACATTGATAAGAAGAACATCCAGGTATTTCATTTGAAACTGATCCCTTTTTTAAAAAAAGATGTATTTATTTACTATGTATACAGCGTTCTGCCTACATGTATGCCTACACACCAGAAGAGGGCACCAGATCTCATTATAGATGATTATGAGCTACCATGTGACTGCTGGGAATTGAACTCAGGGCATATGGAAAAGCAGCCAGTGCTCTTAACCTCCGAGCTATCTCTCCAGCCCTCGGATATTTAATCTGAAAGTCCACTAGTATAAAGAAAACAACTCTTTTTACAGGAGGCTTTCATTTTTTTAAACCGCTGTGTAACACAAGCACTTGAGACTGTGACAGGCATGTGTCATTAATTAACAAAGTATTTTAAGGTATTTTATTGGGAAAGTATCTCTATTTTCTTCTTTTTGTTTGCCATGTCACATGTATCAAATAAATAAGTAGCTCCAGAAATATAAATGCTTTATTAAAATATTGTAACAGTGTGTGTTGGGGGGGGGGAGGGAAGTAACTAAGACAATCACAATCCATGAGGGCATTTCCCCCTGATAGGAGATTGGCCAGGAGTGCTGTACATGGCACGAGCTGAACCCTGCTCAAAGCCAAGAACATTATTCTCAGAGACTACAATGTCTTTAAGAAGCCCTTTTTCTTGTTTTATTCTCTCATCAGTTAAGGTTGCCTGGCATTTGGACTTCTAAGATGTTCTTTTTTAAGGTCAGATATATGCCAGTGGTATAGAGGAAAAAATGGCATGAGTGGAAAAATAAAGTGTTCTTTGGGGCTTTAGGGAAGTCTGTTTTTTTTTAAAAAAAGATTTATTTATCATGCGTAACAGTGTTGTGCCTGTGTGTCAGAAGAGGGTATGAGATCCCAGTACAGATGCGTGAGAGCTATCATGTGATTGCTGGGAATTGAACTCAGGACATTTGGAAGAGCAGCCAGTGCTCTTTACCTCTGAGCCGCCTCTCCAGCTCTAGAGAAGTCTTTTTAATATTTGGCGTGCTTTAATCATCTTATTGGCCTATATGGTGAGAAGAGTAACTGAGGGGCTGGAGAGATGGCTCAGCAGTTGAGACAGAGAGAGAGAGAGAGAGAGAGAGAGAGAGAGAGAGAGAGAGAGAGAGAGAGAGAGAGAGAGAGAGAGAGTATTACTCTTGCAGAGGACCCAAGTTTGGTTCCCAGCATCTAGTCAGGTTGTTCACAGTAACTCCAACTTCAGAGGATTCAATGTCATTTTCTTACCTCTGAAGACACCTATATACCCATACCATTCACTCACACAGAAACACTTGTAAATAAAAATAAGTAGTAAGAAAATAACCAAAGCACTAAAAATATGCCATAAGATGATGGATCCCAGTGTTTTATAACCCAACAATGAGATGAAGTTCATGTTTGACTCTTTGATTAGCAAGATGGCTTCTGTTCTACCTCTGGCCTTGTGTTGGGAATTGGTTCTAATGCTTTGTCTTGTTTTGGATCCCAAAAGCCATGCTTCCAGACCTGAGGGTCTTTTCCCCTAGATGGCTTTGATTCATAATAAAGAATTGTCATACAGGCCATGGCTATATAGAGAAACAAGAGAAAGATAGATAGATAGATAGATAGATAGATAGATAGATAGATAGATGAATGAAAGAAAGGAAGAAGGGGAAAATCACCATGATGGGTGTTGGGAGCCGCAGTGAGTGTGTCAACATTCGCCATTACAAGATGGCTCAGGCATCCTGTCCTCCCACTAGTAAACAACTGACTGCGCAGGTGCAAAAGGCAGAAAGGCGCCAAAGTCACTGCCCATCCCGGGGCGTAATATGGGGTGATGAGTGAACAGCCAATCAGAAGTGAACATGCCACTCTAGGGTACATATAGCAGTGCCTTTCCCGGGCTTTGGCTCTTTCCGCTTCTGCTTATACAAGAAGTAAAGCCTCGTTGTAGTAACCACCCGAATTCTGCCTCTTGTGTCTCTTTTCCAGGGGCGAAAGGGGACACGGGAGGTGCGCGGAACAGATGGGGAAGCAGAAAGATGAAGTTTAAAGGCTTGGGTCTGGGGTAGCAGAGATGAAATATAGATTTTGAAAGAATATTAACTCAAGAATACTTAAGGGGAGTGTTTGCTAGTGGCGAGGAGGTTTAGCAGTGCCTAACCATTGAGCTAGTCAAGGCATATCAAAATTAGCGTGTGTGTGTGTGTGTGTGTGTGTGTGTGTGTGTTTCATTCACAAATCCAGAACTCTTTGGTGGGAGAAGTGCGTGCAACCCGCGGGAGCCAAGAAGTTTGACTAATTCACTGCTACAGCCTAGCTTAGTATTCATTTCTTAATCTGAAAAGTAAGAATTTAGGCTAATCACATCAATGCTTCTTTCACTATTCTATCATAGTTTCTAGTCATTGAAAATATAATTAGGATGTACACAGATGATACTATGTAGCTTATTATGTTTTAGTTGGATTTTTCCATGCACATTAGTTATTCAAGTTTCTCATGAGGATTCTAAGGCAATGTTTCTCCAAGTGTGGCTGTAAGACTGTAAAAGGTTCCAAGGGTAAGCAGCAACTCCCCCCAATCAAATTACTTCTTTCTAATTCTAAGATGTGATTTGCCATTCTCACATGAGTGCAGAGGGTGAGTTGCTTGCTATGTTTCTAGATTACATCATGCTGCAGCTATTCTTTATAAAAACGTAGTTCTGTATGTACGTGTGTGCACTTGTTGAGTTTTGATGCAGTGCCAAATAAGAAAATTCACAATTATTTGACTTCTTTCATTAATGTACTTATGGTACTAGAAACTGAATCTCTTACATTCTAGATAAGCATGCTAGGTCCATGCTAGGTAAACCGTATATCCCTGGCCCTATTCATAATTTTCTGAGAGGTTTCAAAAAGGTGTCTTTCTCTCCCCAAATGCACATTCCCCAATTAAACCAATTTTTTTATATAAATTTCATCCAAAATAATATAACAGATTAGAAATATAAGCAGATATAAGAGAAGATTTAATTTCTTATATAATAAACATTGACATAAGCAACATGAAAAAGATCCTTAATAAATACTAAAGACATAAAAGGTGCCCTGAAGTTTAAGAACACATGCTTTAGAGGTTACTATGGGAGCCAGACCGACTTCTCCTGCAGGCCAGTTGCTGCTGCTACTTTCCTCCAGTCCCAGTGTTCTGTCTTCATTTGTTCCCGTGAAGGAAGAGTCACCAGGAACTTGAAAAGCAATTATCCTGTCATAGTCTTTGAATGTTTAAACAGCACTTATTTGTATGTGTGTCCACGTGTTGCATGGCGCAAGTGTGTGTGTGTGTGTGTGTGTGTGTGTGTGTGTGTGCCGTGAAACATGTGGAGATCAGAGGGTAAGTGTGTAGAGCCACACTTTTATGTGGGTACCAGAGATCAAATTCAGGTCATCTTTGCCCACTGAGCCATTTCTGTAGCCTCCTGGATTCAGGTTATGATGGTTGCTATGGAGTCAGAGCAGCTGTGAGGGGAATATGAACACCCCACTCTCTCAGGAACCTTTGTTCACTGGAAAAATAACATAGAAGATTCTCTCTCTTTCTCTTTTTCTCTCTCTCCCTTCCTCCCCCCACCCCCTCAGATATCATTATCCTCTTGAACCTTCACAATCCAGGCATCATAAGAGAAGGGAAGAGGAGGGATAGAGAATATAAAGAATTAGAAGTTTTTACTTTTATGTCATTTCCTAGTGCATTCCAGAAGATGCCTGGCCTTCTGTGCTCTCCATCTCCACCCACTTTTTCTTTTAGCAACCTTACCTAGGCTGTGTCCTGACTCAGAGTAAAAATGCTATCATGCAGGAGAGGTAGATTCAGGCTGGGCTTGACCCTGTCAAGGAGCAGGCAGGGGGGAAGGAACACAGAGGCTTTTTATCAGTGCCACAGGCAGAACTCAGGCCCTTTCATCCCCAATCAGGTCACCAGTAATGAGATCCTGGACCCTTTCCCTGAGGTTAGCCCCTGATGGTACAGTTAGGCCCCATGCAATTTGGGCTCATCAAAGGGAACATGGAAAGAGAGAAAGTGACAGCCAAAATTTTGAGCAAATGCTGGAATAGTTACGCTAGGGCTGCCTTGAAGCAAGGTTAGAATTAGTGTAACATTGCTATGATCTATAATCCTATGTAAAATGGTCCAGTTATGATTATTTTCATACATGGACAAATCCAAGCATTTCATAGAATTCATTCATAACTTACCACCCACTAAGCCATTTATGTACTACTATTAGGTTCTAAGATCCCCTCAGCCTTTCGTCTCGTTAATGATTAAAAACTCAAATGCAGTTAGTGTAACTTCATTCACTTACTCTATGACCATGGTAAGACAATGGGGCCTGCAAGAGAAATTTGCATCCTAGGTCAGATAGGTATTGTGATGAGTTCAAAATAGTAACTAACCTCAACATTTCTCATGTGATACCCTTTCTCTGATGAAATAAATCTCATCCCTTGCAACAGCTTTTCAGATCTTCTCCACTCATTCACAAGCTACCACCAAACACTGCATCCCACCTCTAAGCACGTCACATGGTTTAGTCCCTGGAAGTATAGGATCTGTTAGATGAGACCTACATGATCCTTCTTCTATAACATCTCAGCCTAGTTACACCAGACATCAGCCGCTCTTTGTTCTATCATGTAAAAAAGGTTCACCTTTC
Source organism: Arvicanthis niloticus (assembly GCF_011762505.2). Taxonomy (NCBI): domain Eukaryota; kingdom Metazoa; phylum Chordata; class Mammalia; order Rodentia; family Muridae; genus Arvicanthis; species Arvicanthis niloticus. Next base: position 27,795,713 of record NC_047667.1, on the reverse strand, counting down.
TGAATACGTCTTCTCTTTCTTTCTTTCTTTCTTTCTTTCTTTCTTTCTTTCTTTCTTTCTTTCTTTTCTTTTTAAGAATTATTTATTTTATGTATGTGAGTATACTGTCACTCTCTTCAGACACACCAGAAGAGGGCATCAGATCCCATTACAAATGGTTGTGAGAGCCACCATGTGGTTGCTGAGAATTGAACTCAAGACCTCTGGAAGGGCAGCCAGTGCTCTTAACCACTGAGCCATCTCTTCAGCCCCTAAAAAAAGTCTTTTCATTGGTGTTCTATACTCTTTAGTGTTTTCAGGAGCCTCCTACACCTACCTCACTCATTGATTCTCTTGCCAACCGATCTACTGGTTGTCCTACTTTTTCCATCAGTGTTTATTACTTTTGGGAATGATGACATCATTATTCCATCGTTCAAACTAGAGAATCCTAGAACCATCCTTGACACTTAGTTTTCTTTATTTGTAATATCCATTCAACCATCAGTTCTGCTAAGTTTTAACCCCCAAGTCTTTGTTTTCCCCCAAATCTACTTCTTTTCTTTGCCACGCTTATAGTCTAGGCTGGCATCTGTCTTTTCCTGCACTGCAGCAAAAGCTAATGCCTTTCCAAACCCTGTCCTTTCCTGTTTGATTCACTTTCACATTGACATCTGTTCCAGACAGCTATAGTCATGGTATGCCCTAAATGCACCCAAGCTCCTGTTTAGATATTTCTTCAGTTGCTCTCCGTACTTTTTAGAAGGTCATGGGTTTTTTTTTCCATATATAGTGGAACTCCATCATTAATTAGGTTTCTCCTGACTTGCTGAGCTCTGAGCTAAGGCCGATCACAGCCTCCTATAAAACAGGTCGTTGCACAGGTGTCTCCCCAGTCAGGAAAGTGCCTTGGTTTCTCATCACAGGTGAATACATAGTCATCCTTCATTTGCACTTGAAGTGATACTCTTTTTCAGAGGCATACCTCAGACATGATCACTCCATAAGATTTCATAGCATTGTGTGTTTTCATGTGTCTTTCTATGTACAGCTTATGACAGCTGCCATTTTATATTTATTCATGAGATTGCTTAATAGTATCTGTCTCTTCTCTAGCCTACAAATGCAGGGGAGCAGGGTCCATGTCTGTTCTTGTGCTGTGTACCTCACCTAATGCCAAGCAGGTAGTAGGCAACCCATAAATATTTATTGAATGGATATGGAATGAATAAATATTCAGGGGATTGTTTTAGATGCTCTAGGGCATCAGTTCCCAAACTTTAACAACCAGATCACCCAAAGGCTTGTTAAAGCACAGATTGCTAGGCCTCAACCAGAATTTCTGATTCGGTAGGTCTTAGGAGTCACATAAAAATTTACATTTCTAGCATGTTCCAAGACGTTGACATTGGCAGTCCAGGGATCAGAATTGAGAGTCATTGCTTCAGGGAATTGAATAGATTATGATTGCTCTTATCAAGAAATTTACAATTGTATTCTAGATGAAAATCACAAATGAGACAAATTTAAAGAAAACATTATAAAAACATCAAGGAAACTGGACTTAGAGAAGACAAGGCATAATCTTGTCTATTCTTGATGCACATAATTGATTGATAGATCAATATTATGGTCAACAGTTGCTACTAGTTTTTGAGAAAAATAAATATTTCAGATTGAATAATTAAAAATTTAGAGGGTATAAAGTGGGTCTTAAAGGAGACTTAAAAGGACTGAGGTAATGGCTCAGGACTTAAAGTGCTTGCCACATAGGCAGGAAGACCAGTATTCAAACCCCCAGAGTGTTCATAAATGAATGTGTTGGCTCATCTAAAATTATCCTCACAAGACAGAGACAGATAGATGATCCCTGGAGCAAGTTGGCTAGTGACACTAGCCATATTGGCAAGCTTTGGGTTTGACTGAGAGATATCTCAAGAATAAAGGTAGAGCAAAGAAGATTTGACAAGTTTAGGCCTCCACACATAATATACACATGTTCATGCACCAGCACACACACACACACACACACACACAACACACACACACACACACACACACACACACACACACACACACAAAACATTTGGAACTTACAGTTTAAAGGATTGAATTATCAGAGCAGGGTAGCATGTACAAATATCTGAGAGACAGCAGTAGGTCAGACGAAAGGATGCAGACAATGTGCCTGGAGACAAAGGGGATGAAGTAACCATTCTCAACCTATGATTGCTGTAAAGGTAGAATGTAAAATTAAGTAGTAAACAGAGAGGTGCTCCTCTTTGGCAGTAGTAGCATAGGAAAAAGGTGGACTAGAAATATCAGTGTATATGTTACTAAATTGTATGGGTTCTTGACCTCCATATTATCTGCCTCACAAATAGAAGGACAATGAATGGTTTAGGGAAAACACAAAGGCTGCTTCTATAGAGCAGCAGATGGTCCCTGGGTTGGCCTGTGCCTCATCACAGTTTCTGCTATGACTCCTGCATGCCCCAAAAGGAGCACCAAGTAGGCCAGCCATTTCATAATGCTTGGTTCTCTGCTGATAAAAGTAGGTCCTTACGTAAGTTACCATAGTTTATTAGTGTTCTTTTTTTTCCTGTGAAAAATGCTACCAGTGTTCCTACTGTCTTGAACTAATTCCTCAGTCATTGTCTGAGCCATTTCCACAGATAGTGGTAGCATATTCAGGGCTACAGTAGAGAGCTTACTGCTCACCATGAAGAGCTGAATTGCGAAAAGTAAGACAAATGCCAATCACCCTGGCCAGGTGGCAGAACTCATGCCATCTTGCCTGTTGTCATTGCAGAAAACATGGAAACTCAGCTGACTACTTACATGCAGTAGCAGCTGTTCATTTCAGAACACATCAGTTTCTGAAACAACTTGCCTTCAGTATGGTGAAGCACAAATGCTCAATTAAAATACAACTGAATTCTTCAGAACTCCTTTTTACTGACCAGAAAATGTATAGACATGGTTTATGTCACATGTTGACGATGCTAGACAATGAACATTATGTTATAAAGTCTGCCAAATGTTTACACACACTTCAAGCAAGTGAGAAAAATACTGCTTTTTCTCTAAGAGATTGCAAAAAGCCCAGTGTCCATGAACAAACATGAAAGCAAAATTTAAGAAAAAAAGAATTCTGCATTGCCATTGTCTTCTAATATTAAATTCCTCTGATGACTCCAGATTTTGCCTCAGCTTTAAACATGGTGATCCATGGAAGGCTGGAGGACTGACTCTCTAGCTGTAATGTAAGAATGACGTATTGCCCTTTGTGTCAACATGGTGAACCTGAGATTCAGAATGTTTAAGTGAAATAAGCCAGGCACTGGACGACGAATGCTACTCAACTCTTTACTGAATGCAGTATAAAATGCTGAGCTCAGGGAGACAGAGTGAAATAGGAGTTTCAAAAGTCTAGGGGGAGGAGGATAGGGTGTTGGCTGATGGGTACACAGACAGAAGGAACAGGCCTTTTGCAACAGCGCATAGAAGGATATAGTTGGCAGTGTTATATGGATTAAAATGACAAGGAAAGAGAGCTTTGAAGATTCTCATAAAAAATGTGTATGTGTGCGAGTGTGCAAGTGTGTGTGTGTGTTTGAGATGCTAAGTCATCTAAATACCCTGAGTTGATCATCAAACAATATCCATGTAAACTGAACTATTGAACTGTGCCCCATAAATATGTACAATTATAATCTGTGGTTGAAAACTTAAAAAGATATTTTAAAAGTAGTAAGCCCATGATCAAAAGGAAGCATTTTTTTAAAACAACCCCCAAGCCTTTCCTCTTGTTTCTTGAGTGTGCCAGGGTTGGGAGAGAAGGGGTCTATTTTCTCCTCATTAATACCAAATACAGCTACAATCATTTCTTTTCCTTTCTCCTAATCAGGGTTGTTGCTATTTGTTTGTTTTTGTTTTGAATTCATGCATCACGTTGGATTAAAGTTCACTGAAACGTAAAAAGCTAACAGTCTTTCCATCCTTAGAAATGCCAGGGCTTCATGTGGTTTACCTGGTAAAGAAAATGGCTGACTTTCAATTGTTTGTGCTGTGTCTGGCACCTTGCCACTCGACTTGTCAAGGCCTACATTATTTTAGTGTCATGGCCTGTGTTCATCTTTTCTCCTGAGAGTGAAAGCTCCCTGTATCTGAGGACAATGCCGTATGATTTGTCTGTGATTTTTGGAGACTCTACCTTCATGGATTTAAAAAAAGCATTTGGGGCTGGGGTACAGAGAGATGGCTCAGTGGTTTAGAGTATGCATTGCTTTTGCAGAGGACCCTAGATTGGTTCCTTGCACACAAGTTGGGGAACTTTAATTGCCTATAACTCCAAGTCCAATAGATGACCCTCTGACTTCTAAGAGTACCCATACATATGTGTATATCCCCCATACAGAAACATACATGCACATAATTAGAAATAATAAAAAGAAATATTTTTTAAAAAGCACTTAGAAATTCTAAAACATTTGGGTATTGATTGGGAATCTTGTAATGAGTAGAACTTTAAAACTCATTAAGTAATTTTTTTTTGTTGTTGGTGGTGTTATTTTGCTTTGTGAATAAAACACCAAGATGCTTTGACTATTTTAAAACAGATGGTTAACAATCCTATTTAGAAAGAGAAACATAACCCGAAACCGTCAAGATAATGTGTGTGAGAAAAAACAATGACCATTCTAAGAATTGAAAACCCCAAATTAGTTTTCTTTGCATAGGACCTGAGGCAAGAGGATCCAATGGTCCCTGTTCTGTGTTATGGAGTCTCTCCCCCCCCCCCAATTCTGTTCATGAATACATACTGGTCTCCCAGTATGGTATTCGGAGATAGGGTCCCAGGGGAATCTGTTAGCTTAAATATCAGCATCATAAGGCTGTTCCTTGGGTTTATGTTCTGTTTTCACAGTACCACAGACTGGTAAACACAAAGACATGAGACTTATTTTGGTTTATGTTCCCATGTGAAGTTCAGTGACTACATTGGGGAAGGGCTTATTGCTGGCAGAATATCCCAAGCGGCACAGGGCATAACATGGTGTCCTACTTTGCATCTCTGTTGTTATAATAAAATACTCACCAAGGAGGAAAGGATTTGTGTATCCTACAGGAGTCCACCATTACAGGAAGCCAAAGCAAGAACTTAAGCAAAGACCATGGCACATGTTTCTTACTGGCACGCTTTTCATGGCTTGCCATTAAAGACTTTCTACTTTTCTTTTATAGCCCAGGCTCTTATGCCCGCCATGGCACCACTTAGAGTGGGGTTGACGCTCTCACATCGATGCCTCACAGGCCAGTGTGATAAAGGCAATTGCTCATTTGACTTTTCTCTTCCCAAACTTGTCTCAGTTTGTCTCAAAACAGAGTCTCTTTTGCTGAAGACAGTTTAATTCAATCACCTTGCCCCCAAACCAGACTCAATTAACTTTCTGTCTTTGATATCTCACAACTCTGTGGATGTGCTAAAAAGGGCCAGGAGAAGACAGAGAGATGGCTCTGAAGCTCAGGATGATCTCACTGGAAATAACTTGACTGGGACTGGTCTTGGACTTCCAGCTCCCCAAACTCTCTCTCTTGTTTAAGAGAAATCTCTCTCTTGTTTAAGCTACCATTATTTTGTTATGTTAGCCAGATGCTAATACTCTGCATCTCCCTTAGTCAGCAGTTCTTTTAGACTGAAGGAGAGTAGGACATTTTGTCTGCTTGCTTTACATACAGTGAAAGGAGAAAGGATACCACCTAAGGCAGGTGCACTTCAGGATAAAACAGTGAGGAGTGTGGTGGTTTGAATAAGAATGGCTCCTGTGTTTGAATGCTTAGTCATCAGGAAATGGCACTACTTTGAGAGATTAGGAGGCGTGGTCTGGCTGGAGTAGGTGTGGCCTGGCTGGAAAAAAATTTGTCTCTGGGGGTGAGAGCTTTGAGGTTTCAGAAGCCATAGCCAGCCCCAGTGGCTCTTGCTGCCTGGGGATCTGGATGTAGAACGCTCAATTACTTCTTCAGTACCATTTCTGCTTGCAAGTCACTGTGCTCTTGGCTATGATGACAATGGGCTTAAACCCCAGAAATTGTAGGCAACCCCCCCAATTAAATCTTTTCCATTATAAGAGCTGCCATGGTGGTCATGGTGCCTCTTCACCTCAATAGATCACTGACTAAGACAAGGGGCCTGGCAGATGTCATTCTTAATTTATTCCACAAACAAATTTGAGGGCTTCCTTTGTGTTTGGTACTGATCCAGGTGCCTGATATTGCAGTAGACAGACAATGTATCCTCCACTTTCAAGAAATTTTTGTTCTGGTTTATTGTCAACAGTGGCCAAAGAGAGCATATCTGTTAGCACAGGCACAAAATAAAAGTGTAGTCCTTGGCCTGGTGGGCACAGGTCTGTAACCTCAGCTACTCAGAGCAGCTAAGACATCCAGACTGCAAAATTAAGGATTGCCTGAGCTAAAATGTTCATGTCCAGTTTAGATACCTTAGTGTGATCCTGTCTCAAAATACAAGTTCAAACAAACAACAAATAACTTGGGACTGTGGCAATAGCTGAATGATGGAGTGCCTATTTAGCTTGGGCAAAGTGTAGAGTGAAAAATTATAAGACCATTTTATGAAATATATGTAGACTTTTTCTTTGCCCTTAGACCTGAGCAGAAAAAGTGCAAGTTCCAGAATGTGGAACTGAAAATAAGATTTCAGGCCTTCACTGCCCTGGGACACATTCCGGGTAGAGGACATTATCCCTGAATCAGAGGACACTTGCTGGATTACATTCCTCAAGCCTCAGGCAGTAGACCCACCTGTGGGTGGGAAAAGCCCAAAGCAGGAAGACACATTCCTGACCGTAAAAATAAAAATACAAGTCATCTAGGTGGGGTTGTGACTGGAGGAAGTGAGAAATATTTAACCTGAAATAGTTGGTAATGACAGAGTAGGGCACAGTGACATGGTAAGGCTACATTTTTGAGAAGAATGAGTGTGCAGAGTGATTTTCACATGACTCTAATAATTTAGGGTGAGTACCTCTGAAATGTTCCACTATTTTTATGTTTTGTATCCTTGACAATCCCTCACCCCCCTTCCCACTCCCCTGGATTGTGGTTTTTCCCTTTAAAACACTCCTAAGATTGGCTGGCGGGGTCGAACTCTACTCCTGCGAGAGTGTGTAGTTAGACCGCTGGCTGCCAGCTTTCTTCCCTAATAAACCTCTGCTGATTGCACTCAGGTATGGTTTCTTGTGGTTTTTGGGTGGTCATGATTTCCTGAGACTTGAGGAAGGGTCTCCCGAGTTTGGGGGTCTTCAAAAGCCTTAGGTTCAAATCCTATGGGAGGGAGGGAGAAAGGGAGGGACTTCTCTCTCAACAATGACAGGGAAAGTAACTGAGCAGGGCCTAAGAGAAGGGAGCACTGGGTGATGTAGGGTGATTTCAGGCCTCACTTAGACAGCTATAGAGTAACATCCCAGTAGGGCATTGGGAATGTGTTAAACGGTTTTCTGCCAAGATTTCCTGGTCTGAGTGGTGTTTGAGGAATAGAAAAGACCAAAAGGAGGCACAAAGTGAGATCCAGAACAGAGAAACTCAGAGCTGAGATCATGCAGGGTTTTGTACTGTATTTACTGGATAATCTTAATTCTGTGAAGTGAGAATCCTGTGTGTGTGTGTGCTCGAACATGCATACAGAGGTGGGATGCAGGATACCAGTGTCAGCTTTTGTGTTTGTGTGATGGTGTAGGGATGGAAAAGATGGAACCTTGGGCCTCCTGCATGGCTAGGCAATGTCTCTATCACTGAGCTAGCTGTCCAGCGCTAATATTTAAATCCAGTCCCTGTGTTGTGGGGTTGAGCCTTGCCCAAAAGAGATAACTGACTTGTTAGGAGTTGAGATAATACAGTTGAGAAATGGTGGTAGCTTCAACAAGATTTGAGCAAAGTAGTGGTACGAAACAGCCACATTTAGAATGTCGTAGTATATTGAAGGCAATAGTTTTGCTGACCTGTTATGGCATATGGATAAAAGAGAGTTATTTCAAAAATTTTAATCTCAGTAGCCAGAGAATGGTGACACCATTAACTGAGGTGTAGGTGTGGGAGGAGACAGCAGGATCTTGGTTTTAGCCAAATTAAATTTGACACAGCTCTTATGTAACAGTATGGAGTAACGAAAAGGGAACAATTGACAAAATACAGTTCCTGGTGGGAAACATTTCTCAGAGATGGGAAATTGATAGTGGACAGGCTGCTGAGCGTGTTCTCAAGTAGGGTGAGCCGGCCTGGGACTGGGTGCTCTGAGGATTACAGGAAGTTCATTCACAACAACAGGAAATAGGTGGAGCTTGTCTCACAGCTCCAGATGGTTGCTACATATGATGCTGGGCACCTGGATAAATTTGCAGTCTACTACAGTGCTCCCAGTGGAAAAGGAAGTGACGTGGCAGCAGAGAGAGAGAGGGGGGGGGGGGGAGAGAGAGAGAGAGAGAGAGAGAGAGAGAGAGAGAGAGAGAGAGAGAGAGAGAGAGAGAGAGAGAGAGAGAATAGGTATGATGGTATTGGAGGCACAATGAAAAGAAGATAGGAAACTTTGGTTTAGACTAGCTGGGTACAGGGACTTGGCAATGACAGCAGAATTGCCTGCAACCGGAAAGGGCCCCCTCTAAGGTTCCGGTCTAGAGCATAAAGAGAACTGGCTGCCTGTCTCCAGCCACAATGGGCTCAGCAGGTGCAGTGCAGATTAGGCAGAGAACTGGAGCGCTGCCAAGCCGGGAAGACAAAGTGAGAGAGGGTCTGAATAGTGAAGGGTCTGACCAAGGGAGCAATTACCAGTGATGGACCACGGAGGCTGAGCTGTTAGAGAGGAAGGGTGATGACAGGAAGGGGCCGTGGGACCTTGAAAAGGTGGTAGGATCGACAGATTGAGGTTTTCTTGGCCAGCAAAGGATTGTGGGGAAAGTGGTACCAGAAGAAGGGAGCGGGTAGGAGAGCAGAGCTGGAGACAGAGAGCAGTTCATAAAACAGACGATGCCCACCATGTCCCCAATCTTGAGATCCAGGTAAAATCTACTAATTAATATGACTTTGAAATAAAATCTAAAACTGCCCCCCAACACTTCCTGTTTATTACAGTTTCCACAAAGTCAGACTCATAAAGAACGGTAAGGAATTCCTAAGAGTTAATAACAAACCCACATGCCTGGAAGCAAATTCAAGAGGTCCCAGTGCAGATGACTTCAGTCTCCCACCAACACAGACCCTCTAGGAGGAAATGCTACCACCAAGGTGAGCTGGCTATGTGGACGCTCCAGAGCTCTCTGAGGTTACCGGTTTTGTAAAACACTTTCATAGAGTTGAAGGCCTTGCTTGCATTTTCTTTTTCTGGTACGAGTAAGAGTATCAACGTGAAGAGGTGGTAATGGCGTGTGCCTTTACTCCCAGCACTCGGGAGCTAGAGGCAGGTAGATGGATGGATGGATGGATTAGGAGAAAGGGCTGAGAGGAGGGGGAAGAAGAGAGGGAGAGAGGGAGAGAAGGAGAAAGGGATTGTGTGAGAGAGTCAGTGATACTTGTTTTACAGCCTTACTGGTGCTGGAGGCAGTTTTCAGTTATGGCTTGCTGTATGTAAGCAGTTACTTGTGAAGATGGTAAAGAAGAAAATCCGCATCTTTCTGGTTTTGCCGAGTTTGTTAGGGACTTGCCACACAAGGACATGCTGAACCAGGGGCTCTGGAGAAGGGTTTGGTTCTGAAGAGGAACACTAATTGTCAGACCTTTGGCAGGTCAGGGCACTGCATCTCTAAAAACTACAGAAAGTCAGAGAGTAATCTCTCTCCTTTTTTTTTTTTTCTTTTTTTTCTTTTTAAGACTAGAAACAAGCACACTGGGGAGACCAGCCAGATGTGACAGTGCAGAGAAACAGCTGCTTCTGAGGCCCGGTTCCCAGTACTGTAGCTACGAACTCCTGATTATCCACTTCTGGTTCTTATTAAAGGCAAGCAGGATTTTAGAAGGAAGTGCCCTTTAACAAAGGGCTCTCCCAGCCCTGTATTCAAGAGTGAAGGAGAACAAGGCTAGATTATTTCAAACTTACCTTGTTGGCTGCAGCAATTTAGACCTACAGAAACAGTGTCAAAAGAGTCTAAGTGAGCTCAGAGAGAAGGAAGAGCCTTTGGAAAGAAATGCGGTCCTTTCAAGGTGTTGTGCTTCAGACGGTGGGAAGTAGGCAGGAAATGATCAGATGGCTGACGGAGGAGGGATCAAAGAGTTGTTGTAGGCGGAGTTTAGGAATGGCCTCAGAGGAGCTTCCAGGAAAATGGAGGCCACAGCCAGCCCTGAGTATTTGCTACTCAGCATGGGATACCCACGCGTGTGCCCAACACCTCTTTGAAGCGTGCATTCTAACATCAGGGGCCAAAGGGCCTGACTTGCCTTTATACAAATTCTCACTCCTTGAGAGAAATTCTGATAAGCACCATTATGGTCAAGTTGGGCTCAGTGGTTCAAACAAAACCAAGTTTCTCCTTCTGTGCATAGAAAACGGAAGTTGTCAGCGAAGACTGTAGGCTGGGGTAACATCCCTCGAGGAATAGGTATGGAAGAGTTTATATCCTGGGGTTGATTTAAACAGGACTCAGATGCATGTGAAGTTGTCACAGGGCACAGTGTTCTGTAAAACTGTGTCCCCTGACATGTTGGGTAGTTTCCCTTCTGAGAAGAGGGAACTTGAGAAGTATCATTTCATTTGGTTAATTGCTGGTTCAGACTGCTCTACTTCCCAGAGCTGTACATAACCAGTCTGTTACATTCAGAAGTCTTTAGTGACAGTGTGGCATGACTGCTTAGTTCTCACTGCTCATAAACAAGACTCTAGCTTTCCACTACCTCTCTTTCTCTCCAGCTCATGGAAATGGTGGGTAAGACATTTAATGAAGACAGAAGTCACTTTTTCTTTTCTTTTTGAATACATTAACACTATTTTAGTAACTATGCTATTATAATGTATCAGTCTCATTAATTGCATCTTTCAATACTTGAGGAACTTTTAGTACAAAAAAAAAAAAATCTCTTAACACATCTCTGACCTCAAGCTCACTGGCTGGTATATTTCTGTGCTGTTGAGTATGACAGATAAAGAGAAAAACCCGTGTTCTCGGGGAAGTGCTCTGCATTTTACAAGCAGCTGAGAGAGACTTCACTGAATGAACGGTTGTGCATTTCTGCATCTGTTTGGGCTGGTAGTGTTACAAATGTGTGAAGCATGTTGTCTGCTGCATGTCAAATATCACTCTCCAGGGGCTGCTGCAGCTCTGCATCCATCCTCCTTGTTCAGAGCAAGAAGGAGAGAGTCTTTTTTTTCCTTAATAGAATGTTTGTGTTCGGTATATTTTGGAAATAAAATTTAGAGTTCCTTCTTTTTGTTTTTGCCTTTCATGCTTTGCAAACCTCTCAGCATATATATATATATATATATATATATATATATATATATATATATATATATTTATCTTGCCAAGAAGCTTTTAAACACTAATCTATATTTTGAGATGCCATCTCCAACCAAGAGGTAAGCTGTGAAATTCTTTGCAGTGCTTAGCTTTAATTTCTTGGAAGTTATTTGCTTTTTTTTTCCTTGCTGGTGTTGATGTGACTCTTTTAAATATAAAATACAAAATTCTAGTTTTATTTAAAGAAAAGAAAAAAAAGCCTTTACTGGTTTGTGCTTGGTGGAAAGGCCTTCCTCTTACCAGAATCTTCCCTGAATCTACCAAGTCTTGGAAACCACTTAATCAAGGTAAACATTTTTATAAACATTATTAATATCCTTCTTGCTGTTAGTTTGTAGATAATATTTGCATAGGAGGAATTGAATATAGGCACGGGCATGGATTTAGCATAATTGCAAGATCTATAGTGGCACCAAGGCTTTTCATTCCTGCTCTGGTAAGACCTGGATGTGTGTGATGCATGAGATACTGCATACTCTGTGGAGTCTTTCTCGTACAGGTGACAGAAAATAGTATCTCCTGACCAGTCTTCTCAGGGATGGAAATCTGCAAACCCAGTCATTCTCACTATACTCTAGTAAGAGTTGGTATAAAGACTTACTGTGATAGTGTGTATCGGTCATGGTGCCTGTGTGCCAGCCAGCTGTAGGGAGCCTAGGAAGCCCTGAGTGTGTGAAGTTCTGAGTGAATGTGTAATGTTGCCAGGGGCACAGCTGTGACAAAGACCAAGGACAAAGCCTTTCCCTGTATAGACCAGGCTTGAAATTCTTCTTAAAGAAAACTGATCACTGTGTAGAAAAACTAGCAACTGTAGCTTCTTCCTCCTAGATGTTTACGGCCCGAGACCGCTCCACTACAGAGACCCCTCCCCCATTGAGACTATCTAAGATATCCCCCTCCCTCTGTGTTGTATAAAATATAAACACAGTGAGGTTTGGGTAGTGCTGCTCCCCAGAGTATGTGCATCCCACCTGACCCCAGCTCTTTAGTATATGCATCTGTGTGTCTGTGTGTCTGTGTGTCTATGACTTCTTTATCCCTTGACCGCTCCAACCAGGTTTCCCAGTGTAAGCAGAAAACTAGACAAGAGTCACAGGGAAGCACAAGTTTTTATCAGGTTTTGTTACCCAGGCACTGGGTCCTCTAGTGGGAAAGCAGTGGCATTTTGATTTTTGTGTCTTTCAGACCTTCTAAAACACTGATCTGTCTTATGTTACTAAAGCTAACATCAATATGGATAAATACCTAATATTATATTAAAAGAGATAGTTGACTTCTAGAGAGCATACCCTTCAATATCTAGGCATTTGGCTCATTATTATGGGATTTCCATTCCTGGAGTTAACAGGAAGAACATTTAACAGTTTGGTTGAGTTGGAATCATAGCAAAAGGACTAGTTTGGATGGTATCACAGCCTGTCTTGTGCCTTTTGTGTGTATACTTGTTCTGTGCTTAGAGAAAACTAAGGTAGGTCCTAACATAGGTGCTTACTGCACAGGAAGAGGATATAAAAAAGAGAAATAGCACATAACATAGTCCCAAGAGGCCTGGAAACAAGAACACATAAAGCCAGTTACAGAGGGAATTGAGATGTATTCCTAGAGAAAGCCTGATTCAGGAGCTGATGGGTACAGAAAAACAAGCACTGGCAGCCAGACTGGCAGTCAGATTTGTAAGAGTGCATTGGGGTTTGGGTGCTGAGGCCAATGGGGAAGAACAGAGTATTTAAGGGTCATAACGATGTGACTGCTAAGGTGTGCATTGAGAATGTGAGTTCAAAAAGGAAAGACTAATTCAGAAGTGCAAGTGGATGATAATACAGGCGAGACTAAAGGATGGATGTCTAATCTGGAAACCCAACAAAGGATTCAGAGATTGCAAAAGTCAGATACAGAGTAAGTGGTAGATGGAGCCAAGGAACCCTGGGGTTTCTTAGTTGGACAATAAAGTAAGTAGAAAAATTTCACTTTGACAGTGATGGTCATGATGCTTGCTTTCTGAAACATCTTAAGTTGCAAGGCATTTTATCTTACTGTGCTTTTTTTTTTTTTTTTTTTTTTTGACAGACTACTTTTAAATAAAAATCGTTCTAGTATAGTTCAGTGAATCAGGCTTTTATTGAGTACCCAGCATGTTTCCTGAATGATTGACAAAGATTGCTATTCATTCAGTCCTCAGGTAAAACAAAGGCTGGTTACAGTTGGGACACTTCACTCTTTCAGTATCGAGCCTGTAAACTTGAAAGTTGCTACAAGAAAAAAGCTGATGTCTTAAGACCATTTTTTGAAAGGTTTTGTTTAGGTTTTTAGTAATTTAAAGATATGTGCAACCTTCAATTTTATAACACGATTTTATAACATTTGCTCACTTAAAATTGTTTTTGACTAACATTTTATTTATTCATTGTGTGTAAACCGCATGTGTGTGTGCCCACATGTGTCACAGGACATGTGTGAAGGTCAGAGGACAATCTGGGCACTCTTTTCTCCTTCCATGATGTGGATCCCAGGGATCAAACTCAGGCTGTCAGCCTTGGTGTCTCTCAACAGTCTCAACAGTCCCTTGTTATTTAAAAAAGAAAATCTGTGTCCTTTAGCTACAAGGGCATTATTTCCACCCCTCCTCCCATACACAAGACCTAAGCAACTATTAACCAGGTTTCTTTTCTACAGATTATCTTTTCTTAACATTTTGTGTAAATAGCATCATATAGGGTAAGGTATTTGGTGACTTGCTTCTTTCACTTAACATGATTTTAATTACACACACACACATACACATCAGCATGGGTCAGTGGTTTGTTCCTTGCTATGGGCAAGTGAGATTACGTTGTGGCACTTGGTTATTTACTCTTTTGTCTAATATAAATAGTGCTGCTGTAACATTTATATACAAGTTTCTGCATAGACACACATCTTCATTTCTCTTGGGCATATACCTAGGAGCAAAATTTCTAGATTCTGTCTTTGCTTAACTTTTGAAGTAACATAAACGTTTCCCAAAAGTAGCCAGGTTGTATTACATACCCATCAATGGCAGAGAAGCCTTCCAGTTTCTCTTATGTCCACTGACACTCAGACCCTTGTTTTTATCTGACTTTTTGGTAGCTATCTTAGTGGGTGTAAAGGGTTATCTCATTGAGACATTGATTAAGGTTACTATTATAAGTGCTGTCCAGCGTGGTTTTATATGCTTATCAGTCATTTGTGTATCTTTGGTGTTTTTTTAAAAATTTTTTTTATTTTTATTTTTTTATAGATAGAAAGATTCCTTTTCTATTTCAGGACAAATCCCAACAAGTGTCTATTTGTACCCACAGTATGAGACTATTGATGTTTCTTCTCAGAATTGTATTCCCTGAGGTTAATTTCACAAGTATTTGTTATGAATTTATGGTATTCTTGCCACCACAGAGGTAATAATAAATATGAGATGAAACCTCATTGGGAGGAATTAAATTATGATTTCATCCTATGTGATAAACTCAGAACTATTTTCAATCAGAGTTTCAAGAAGCAAATTGTGTCCCATAACATGTTAAAAGACAATTTACTAAAGAAAAGTTCTGACATATAAATAACTTTGAAGGCACGGGGCTAACTGTTCTTTGCATTATCTCTGGACATGTTCATGTAATAAGCACAGCTTCTGTTGATTTTCATGGGGCTGATTTCATGATTGAGATGACCTAGTGGTGTTTACAGCACTTACTGCTTTTGCAGAGGACCTAGGCTTGGTTCCGTTTTCCCCAAAGATAGCTTACAATAGTCTGTAACTCCACTTCCAGAAGTTTCGTTTTCTTTTTCTGGCTTCTTCAGGCACTGCATACAGATGATACTCATGTACACATACAAGCAGAACTCTCACACACACATCAAATCAAAATACAAAAATAACTCTTCCAAAAATTCAAAGCAAAAAATGTCCTGAGGCTGAAGAGATGTCTTAGTGGTTAAGGGTACTTGTTGTTCTTCCAGAAAACCTGAGTTCAGTTACCAGCACCCACATCCAGTGGTTCCTAACTGCCTGTACCTCTAGCTCCAGGGGATCCAATGCCTTCTTCTGGACTTTCCAGAAACCCCACACAAGTTGTACACACACACACACACACACACACACACACACACACACACACACACTTTAAAGACCCATAGTCTCACAATTCTTCTAAATAAAGGTTGACTGCTTTACACTATTATTTAAAATGTAAGTACCAATTAACCACTCGACTATTTTATGCCATATGTTGACACTGTTTCTTCATTGAGAAGAAATGATTTTCCCAAGTCAATTATCTTGTGAATTAAACTCATTTATGATGTGTTCATAATTTATAGTCTACAAGTAAATGAAGGAGTGAATACATTTTGATAAATCTCTTCAAATTAATTTTTAGAATAAGATTTAGATGTTGCATTAACATATATGTTGAAGAAAAGGAATTTTGACTTGAAACATGACAGTCCTGAGAGAATTCGAGAGTCTGACAAAGCAGTTAATATTTATCATGTCTAAATCCATAGAATAATTTTAATATTTCAAATAAAATACATCTTTGTATTGATCTCACCTTTTTCAATCGTTTCCCTTTTTGTACATAAGTGTCTAGCTTCACCCTTAGAAATAATTCTGTGTCATGTGTTGTGATCTGATGTGTAGTAGACTATATGACACCTCTGTGGCAACCATCTTGGGCAAAACGTTTTCTGAGCTGAATGGTAGTATCAGTACTCATCCCTGACAAGAGTTAGATAAGATGGTATGCAGGCTAGGAGGTACCTCAGGGATTTTGTTCAAGGTTCTTTCTTTCAGTGGACAACCTGAGATCTCTCCAGAGAGGAATCTGCATGTGAGCATCTGAGAGACTATGATAACGTTAAGGTCTAGAATAGCTCTCTTCCCTCTAGTTCTATGTAATGAGAAATACCCAATGTTAGGTATGTTAGATATACTCAGTGGTTTGTTTTATATCTTTCTGTGTTTGGGTTACTTCAAACAATGTTAAGTAATTCTTTTGTGTAATTTTTTTCTTTGACAACTGTTCCCTTTCTGAAAATATAATTGATGCTTGCTATCAAGATCTCAAAAGTGGATAATGATGAAATAAAAAAAGAGGGCTGGGGAGATGGCTTAGTAGGTAGAGTGCCATTTAAGCATAGGGACCTGAGTTCAGTTCCCACCTGTAACTTACTTGTAAGGTTGTGAAGCTTTCTGGTCCCCTGGGAGCACACAGACCCCTAATTAAAACTAAAATATTTCTCAAAGCAATCTTACTTTTCCCTATTCTGATTATAAATACAAATGTATTATAATGTATGAGGGTGTATGGCAACTACATGTCGTCTTTGTACACATTCTAATTGTACGTTAGATTTCAGATTTAAAATATGCATTGTAATTGCATGTACTAAACCACAACTGAGACCATAGGAAACATACTACTCAGTAAATGCCCTTTTAAAGAATTTATTTATTTTGTGTGTAGGACTGTTTTGCCCATATATATCATGTGAATGAGTGGTTCCAGTGGAGATCAGAAGACACTATCAGAGATGCTTTGGAACCGAAGTTACAGATAGTTGTGAGCTGCCTGCCCTGTGGGTGCTTGAAACCAAACCCAGGTCCTCAACAAGGGCCTGTGGGTGCTTGAAACCAAACTCAGGTCCTCAACAAGGGCAGCGAGTATTCTTAACTGTGGAGCCATCTCTCTAGTCCCTATGTGGCACTTTTAGTAGACACATTTGGAACAAATCAGTTTACACAGGGCTGGTTTTAAATGGCTTCATGACCATTATCATCAATTGCTCATCAACTATCAGTTAATGATCAACTACCAATAGGTATACTTTGTAATTGGTAGTAATTTTACTTAGTATAAAGAATGCCAACTAAAAGCTGCTCAGGTGTAATTGGCCATTGTGCTAACATTTTAACTAGCAAATTCAGCAGTTTTCTTAATTTGTGGAATATTTGTTTCTTATACTTTCCATGACTCACAGCACATTAACTAACTACTATTTTTATTAAATAATTTTATTTAAATGCTAAATACCACATCATGTTTATGTGGATGTTTAAATCTCTAAGTTGACTAAATATAGAAAATAAATGTCTACCTTTCAGCATATCATGATAAACACGTTTGCCCTTTATTCAAGTGATGTTATTGATTATGACCAAGGCTTGATCTAAATTTTCCCCAGATGAGAGGTTTTTGACTCTCACTATTGCACAGTGTGAGTGACTGCAGCAAAGTCAGAGACCAGATTCAATGTTAGCTGTGAAAAGAGAAGCCTTGGATTTTCAGTGGTAGCCCAATACAGTGCTACATATCCAGTTGGCTGCCCCGAAATCCTTGCGGACTCATGATGGTTAGTCATATACAGGACTTTATGGGAAGAGGAGAGGAAAGAGAACACTGCCTCATTCTAAGTGCTGCTAGAAGGGACCATTTCTGATGGAAGCAACACGAACCCAGAAGAGGGGCTCTTGATAGTGACTTGGGCTTTCTAAATCATAGCCATCTCTGCCAAGGCCATGCCTGGAATCCCTCTACTGTTGCAGCAGGCATGGCTTTTAGGCCTGGAGTCAAAGTCATGCCTGCATTTTCTTTAGGGAAACTTGAGGCTCCTTGTCTCCTTTCCTGAGGTGTCTAAGTCCCAGGGTGTCAGTGGTACAGACGATGAGTTATGGGAAGAGCATTTTCTTTCTGCTACATATCACTTAGTGCTGTATGCTATGCTTCTCTGATGGAAGCAAAACGCTCTTCTAAGCAGTCTCTCTAGTGCACAGCAAGTTGACTTACAAACAAAGGCTTTGGTATGTGTATAATTAAAATGACTGTATTTCTTTATTGATGACTTATGTAAAATGCTGCTTTTGTGGTCAGAACCACAGCGCTGCATGTTTGAAACATCTCTGTATGTATTTAAGATGGGAATAATGAAAGGTATCTTAGTAACTTAGGTGATATTCTCAAGGCAGTACATTGTAATTCCAACATACGCTGGTCAGAGCTCTTTGATGAATGTTATTCTTAATTATCATGACCCTGAAAGAGAAGAGTTAGTGAAAACGTCTACTCTTTGAAGGTTTAAAAAAATTAACCTCCCCTCCTCAGTAAAAATATAGACACTTTAGATTTTAGGAGCCTCTTGGCTCCAAATCTAAGTGATGCCTAAAAAAATGGCCCTTTCAGCTTCTAGCCAATAGCCACTGCTTAAATCCACAAGGGAGATTCATAACAACTCTGTTTTAAATGGATGTCTGCCGTTTCAGAAAAGTGTAGGTTTTTGAAAGGAGAGGAGGAAGAAGAGGAGGAAGAAGGAGGAGAAAGAAGGAAGAAGAAGGAAGAAGAAGGAAGAAGAAGGAAGAAGAAGGAAGAAGAAGGAAGGAAAGCAGGAAGAAAGGAAGGAACAATGAAGGGAGGAAGGAAGGAGAAGAAGGCAGAAGAGGAAGAAAAGAAAGAGGAGGAGGAAGCAGAGGAAGTATCTTAGTCATTTAATTTATCCTTTGAATTTAGACATATAGGAAAAAATGGTGAACAACAACAACTTCTAATTCCTACCATAAAACTCTTCCAACATTTGTTAGAAATGGAGTCTATAGTCATAACACCCAGAGTGGCCGTTAATGTAGAATAATTTTACAGTGCCTGTTAAAATGGAGAAATATAGATATCACTCTTCCACTTCTCACATGGTGAGAGTCGGCTGACCACCAAAGAATGGCCCATTATACAATGACATGATATGTCATCTTGGTGCAAGTACGTAACTCATCTCAAAGTTCTTTCCCCTTATTTGCATGTGTATCTGATTATTTGTATAGACGTGTTCATTCATTAGCTAATATAAAAGAAAGCCTCCTAGGATGGGGCGGTGTGCTGTGGAATGCTAGCCCAAGTGCTGACAGCATGTGTGGATAATCTTCACTATAGTTATCTCCCCCTTATCCCTGATATTTATGGCCTGACGACTCCTCCCCTACAGAGACTGCTCCTACTGAGATAGCTAAACCTGTCTCCTTGACCCAGCTGCATATAACCCTGCCTCCTTGTTCATATGTGATAACGCTGCCTCCTTGATTAGCTGTCTGCAATAAACCTGCTTCTTTGCTCAACTCTATATGAACACCCGAGCCTAGCTTGCTGTCAAGTGTCCATCTGTCTTTTCTTCATTCTTCTGCTACCCCCAGTCAGATCCAAATACCAGGAGCTGTACAAGGACACAGTACAACTGAAGTTTAATACCTTAAAAGGCAGAACCAGAATGTCTAGAGTTGTACTTTAGTTTTCTGGCCAATATCACTGAGATCAGTCACAGAGTTATTGATAACTTGGCATCCAGAGGACTTAGCAACAAGCATAATGTCAGGAATGAGAGGGTAAGAAGACTCTATAGTCTTCATTCAGATGTCTGGGCATCTCAGAATGTTCTTCAGTGAGAATGAGAGCATAGGCTAAAAACAAGCTTGAGGTAAAATAGAATTTAACAAAAAGTGAAGTCCAACAATAGATAGCTGGATAATACAAAAGTCATTGGGACTAATATTTTCAGCATGAGAGATATGGATTCATAGAGAGTATATAATTTAGCTTACAGGGTACAAAGAACAGCAAGTGAATAAAGCTTGTCTGTATAGTGTCATGAAGGACCATGACTTATTAGAGAAGACCCTGAAACTGATCACTCTGATCACTCTGCCATTAGCTATACTTACACTGCTGTGTGTTAGAACTCAAAGGATTTGCTTCCTCTTTAACTGGTTAGCATCCTTCCATCTCCAAGCCTTCATCCCTGGCCCCAGCGACTGCTCTGTTGTCTAATTATATACTTCAACGTTTTGCACTGGCAAGGCAGGACTTACTTAGTTTTCTGTGCCTGGCTTATTTCACTTAGCATAGGTTCACTTGTGTTGTTAAATGATAGAATTTCCTTCTTTTCAAAGGATAATCCATTTAAAGGCATATATATGTACTACTTTTCTTTGATCCATTTATCCACTTGTAGAGACTTTGGTTAACCTCATATCGTCATTATTATTGTGAGTGCATCACTGAATACAGGAATGGATGTATTTCTGACCTACTCCCACTTTCCTTTGTAGAGATACCTTGAGGGTGAATTTCTAGTCATGTGCTAGTTACATAGTTAATCTCTCAAGGATCCTCTGCTGTACTTTTCATGATATTTATCATACTTTGGATCCTCATTAGTGTAGGCTTACCTTTTTCTGAATCCTTGCTAGACTTACCATCTGTCACTTTGGTAATAGCTTTTCTAACAGGTACAAAGTGGTATTTTACGATTTTAATTTTAATTTTAAAATTTCTTTGATGATGAGTGATGGTGAACATTTTTCATATACCTGTTGTCTATTTGTATGTCTTCTTTTGAGAAATATCTATTCAGGTCCTTTGTCTATTTTTAATACTGTTAGTTTGTCTTTTCTATTTTTAAATTTTTAAAATTTAAAAATTTTAAAAATATGGATTTTAAAATTCCACACACACACACACACGATATACTTTATCAGATGTATAGCTTTAAAATCTTTTCCTTAATTTGATAGGCTATTTCTTGAATACACAGTGATGAAATATAAATAAGTAGAAAACTACTATAATGGGACATGTCTGTAATCAAAACACTTGTGATACTGATATAGGAGGATCATAGTTGAAGGCCAGCCTGATCTACAGAGCAAGACACTGCCTCTGGACAATGAATTAATGAATAAACCATTCAACCACCCACTCACTCATCCAACCAACCCACCAACCAAACACAGGCATAAGAATGAAATTGGTTCCATATTGCAGACTATATGAAAATATCTCTAGGTGATTTATAGACTTAAACATAAAGTCTAAAACTATATGACTCAAAGAAAGCAAGTAACAGAAATTCTTTATAATTGGCAAGGGTCATGATTAGTTTTAAATCTGATTCCAAAGATGCAGGCAACAAAATTGGAAATACAAAAAGGGATTGTACCAGACTAAAAAGCTTCAGCCCTTTCTTTAAACAAAAGATTATTAAATAATTGCAAAACAGGAAGACAAGAAAAACATGCTGATTTCTTTCTTTACTTTGTGGCTAAACACTTAATCTTACATATTCAAAAAGGGATGGGCAGGACACTAGGCTTCCTATGTGGATGTGGACAGTGTGAGTATCTCATTCACATTCTTGTTGATGCCGCTATAGCCCAGCACTTCTCTAACCGTGCTTTCTTAGCTTTCTCGTGCTTTTTTTAGTTTCCCACTGCTGCTCTGGCCTTTGTGGACAACTGGAATGGTGGATTTGTCCCTGTTACAGAACTCCACATTCCCCACCTTTTCTGCTGTCTGTTCTGTAGGTCATAGCAGAAGGCCAATGAGTCCTAAGTCTAGCTTCCTTAGGGGAACTCATGGCGTAGTATTTGTAACGCAGGGATTCTCTGCAGGGCCAGATTGGTATGAAGTGGCGCTTTACTTGACATCCTGGCCTTCCCACTGGTGGGTTCCTCTCCATTTCTCATCCATCTTCCTGGCATGCCCTTTACCCATGCTTCCTCATTCCACACAGGGTCTGCTTCCATGGTACCATCCATAGCACGATACTTTGGGTGACTAAAGGTGTTTTTAAATCCACATCTCTCATTCTAATCTCCAAATATTTTGATTTAAAGTCTAATTTATTCACAGAGTTTGACTTTGATTATTGTCACGACAGTATACAGAAACCCTTGAATGGGTCATCAGCTGAGTTCTCTAAGAGTTATTTTTGATAGTTTTGAAAGCTTAAGTTTATATAACCATGCAATGTGCTAAGTGTCTAATGCCAATTTTGTTTGTTAAGGCATGGTGGGTGTCAGACACTGTGAAAGCAATTTACAGGTATTACCCTATACAATCTTCTTAGCAGCACGATTAGCTTTATTGCCTACGATTTACAGATGAAGAAATCATGGCCCCGATGGTTAGGTAACTTATCCCCAACTACACTGTACATAACCGGACCTTGAATTTGAGCTTGCAATTAGCTCCAGAGTTCATGTACCTTTGCCATCAAATTCCACTGCCTTAAGATAGAAAAATGAAAATAACAAGAAATAACCTACGAAGTTTGATATGAATTAGAGTTATATGCAGATGCACTGATTTCTTGATTAAAAGTTACTTAAAATTCGATCAACTCATATGTTTACTTGTAGAAGATGCTTTTGTGTGGCATAGCGTTTGTTTTTGGGGGAAATGTTGTCCTATAGTAATGACAGATCCTTTGGGAAAAGGCTCCTATACAGTTGTCTAAATGAAGGAACTTGTCTTTGACAAATGATCATTTTTATATGTTAGGCCATTTAAAAATATTAAATCAGCTTCTTTTAGACATTTGACTAATGAAATGGCAGAAAGTAGTGAGTTAAAAAAGAGTCACGCATATGACTAGGTTCTTTGTGTCTCCAGCTATCTGGAAGATGGATGGTGTAGTGCTTTCCTTTAGGGAGTATCTTAAGAATTGTTAAACACACCATTTTCATAGTTCCTCATCAGTCTCCATATCATTCCCTGGCCTAAGAAAGCATATTGATAGGACTCACTCAGGCAGAGAAAGGGCAGATACTTTTGCCAGGAGCTGCTTGAAACTCTCACAGGAGATGTGGCCAGATCTGCTTTTGTATGATGACAGATGGGCCATACGTTTCTCAAAGAAATTAGCTATTGACTGACCCCAAGACACTAAGTCAGAACAATGAGGACTGCATGCGTTTGTGCAGAGGAATGGCATTCAAGCTCATGACTACATTATAACTAAATAAAATAGTGTTGTGGGAAATGTGGGGAAAACCCAGGCTTGTGCCCTTTGAGAAAAAGAATAAAGAAGAAAATTGAATTCAGGTACAGCCTTGCCCCCAAAGCCTGGTTTAACCTCCTCCTTGGGAGTACATAAATGAAAGTGGCTTGCCATGCAGCATACTGAGAAGGGAGAATTAAGAACATCTGATTTTCTGTGAGAGAAGACAAATCTTCTGAAAGCCATTCATGTCTGTGGGACGTAGATGTACAAATACTGTATCATTCAAGGAGAATTCTCGTACGCACACTGTGTCTGTTCTTTTTAAATGTGAGGATTGAATACTATATCTGAAACAGCTTCTGTGGTCTGGAGTATGGTGCACACACATGCAGCACATGTGGGTGTATGGTTGTGCGTGTGTATGTGTTAGATGGAATCACTTATGGTGGGGTAAAGGTGCATTTGTGAACAGGTACATGAATATGGATCATTTGAAAGAATGATACATCCCCAGCCACGGAGGCAAACACGGCAAGAGGAAGGTGAAGGAGCTTACAGAAGAGACATGGCAAAGCGAAGGCTAAAGGTGAGAGAGGGAGGGCTTTGGAGAGATGCCAACTGTGTAGTCATACTTGTGAAAAACTCCCAATCTCCTGGCTTTTTAGTTGTGATCCTCTCTCCCTGCATTCATTCCAGGCCAGGTTTATTGTGTTGTCCATGCTCATGATTGGTTCATTCTAAGTCTTAGCCTTCCAGACTCAAAATTTTACAACTGTTTAACCTGAGGTTTATCTTGTTCAGGGAGAAATGCATCCAAACTTGTATTGATGGTTTGGAATCATGTTTATTTAAATGGACACTCCGTGTCCTTGAGAACTCTCTGGAAAATGGGAGTGGGGTGGGTTGGAGTGTGTTCTCCTCATTAAAATATCTGCCTGTGTATTAAAATATCTGTGCCGAGACTGTCAAGTGGCCACTGCGTTCTCCTTCAGGGAGTTCATAATCAAACCCAGGACCCAGTTAGATGAAAAAAGAGCCCCCTTTTAGCCCTAACAAAGTCATATTTTTTCTTCCACCAATCCTTGCCCTCTGTAAAACATAAAATAAAAATTTTAAACCTGTTTATAGAAAAAATGTTTCCAACTATTAGAGCATAATAAGGAAATGGAGTTTTTTTTAGAATATACTCAGAATAAAGTTATATGCTCACCCTATCATGCATGCATGAATAGGCAGCTCTCAAGCAGCCCAGGTTTCTTTTATTGGTGATCATGTCGTTCCTTGACTATTAAGTATTTGTGAAGCCCTTAGGATGTTCATTTTCATAGCATTTAGGTATTAGAAAGTGTGCGGTGGATATAAGGATTCCTCTGCCCTCAGTCTGCAGTGTAATAGACATAGACCCTCTCAGGTCAGTAGGCAGATTTTTTTTTTTTTTGCATAAAATTCAGATATGCAAATTCAGATGTTGAAGATGCTGGAAAGGTAAGAGGAAGGTGAGATTATTGCCTTTGGGGGCATTTGAGACTGGTGGGCTTGATGGGAAAATTGAAAACATTAAAATGTAAGCTACAGTCTTTGACTACATGTAAATTTACCATATCTGGTCCAGAGGGATTATGTGATTATATGAATTCACAAAGGGGAAATAAGAAAATACACTGGAAATAGTGCCAGCACTCTGGTGACTGAGTGGCCTTTATTAAGAGAGGTTTTCCAGAAAGGAACATTAGTGCTGGTCTAAACTGAGAAAGAGAGACAGTGGGAGTGCCCTCCTGATGAAGGGCTGGTTCAAACTGGCCTTTCTTCATAATATCTTCCCAGATCATTACTTTATATTCACTGTTTCCGATCAGTTTATCTGGAGACCGGGAACGCAAAAGAGGTGGGGCTCAGAAAGCAGAGTGGAGGTCTTCCCCCTGTTCCATCAGCCATAGCGGCTGGTGCCGAGTTGGGTGGCTTCCACTCTGAGAATTTTGCTTGCTGTGGGTGTGGAAAAATAAATTGCTGTGAATTTCAGGGGGGAGAAAACCAAATAGCCAAGCACTGGTTCCTAATTCTGCGATGATGAATCACATGTATTTATTTCAGTGTCAGAGAAAAATTTCCCAAGAACCTTCTGTGAGTATTAGGATGCCATTCCGAGGTATATTTATCTCTCCGAAGGCTTACCCTTCCCCACCACTTTAATTGGCTACGTTAGATTGATTTTTGAAAAATGACATCTTACTGAGGAAAGTTTGGTTTCCTGGCACAATTATCTTCACCACACTTATCTTCCCAGTTAAAAGTTCTACCCCGCCAGCCCTTCAGTGGCTACCTCCGGTGAAGGTTTTTAAACACATCTTAAAGTGACGTTGGGAAGGAGAGATAAGGATGGCTCTGTTGAGGATTTAAACCTTTCTTTAAAGGAATTCTAGGTGTTAGCAACTGCCTGAACACCAAAGGTCTAAAATCAACGAGTAATGTCTCTAGAAAATCAGACTGCAAGTCTGCTAAGCAGGAGACTCCAAGGATGAAGGCGCCACAGACAAGATAGGGGCCAGTTCAAGCCATGAGTTTCTCCTGTGATGTCCCAGGTGGTAATCCAGTTTATCTTTGAAGTTTCCCGAGACTGAGGGATTTTGCTGTCCCCCCATGAACTGCACTCCATTTTTCTTGGCTTCTCTAGTGATTTGCAAACTTTCCCTTAAAGGCAAAAAATATACTTTTTCCCCCTTTTTACTTCTACTTATATGTTCCACACTGTATGAGTATGAATTCTCCCATAAATAGGTTTTCATATATTGGAAGAAAATTATATTCACCAAATCTTGATTTCTTTTCTATTTCATTTTCGTCACTCATGCATAGTTTTTGCTAGTTCAGAGGACGCGGGAATGTATTCCATAGACAGAAGGTTATTTCTTTACAATTAACATGGGGCAGGATGGAGTGAGCACGCAGAGTGTGGACCTCCTGGATTATCAGTTTGGGAGGGAATAAAATTACTGATGGGTTTGATTTCTTAGGATATCTACCATCTCAAGGAGGAAGCGGATCACACTGCTGAGAGCTACCTCATGAGAGAATCTGAAGGCGAGTACTAGGTACAGGATCTGGGACGGGGCTGGGGGAACATTATGAAGATGCATGGGGACTCAGGAAATGGTGTGGTACAATGTTACCCCAAGTTCTAGAACAGATGTCAAACGTCATTCAAAGTAGTTGACTTTCTTGTTTCCTGTTTGAATCAGAGACAGGTTAATACAATAGTGACAAATTTAGACACTACCAAAATACAGTGAGTGGCTACTAAGTGTGGAGAATTTAACTCTGAGGCAAAATGTATTCCTTTCCCTCCCCCACCATGCGAGAAGAGCACCCATTCCTGAGGTGGGCTGTGGTATGTTGCAGCTGATCACAATGTTTAGTTTCATTCCAAAATTTCTGTTTAAGGATATTTTAATAAGTGTTTCATTGGCTGTTTATTGTGTCCTGTGATCAATTGAGTGGGATAAGGTTTATTCCTCAAAAAATTATTTCAAAGGCAAGTAAGTATAGCCAGTATTGTTATTCTGTAGATACAGCAATATAATCTTAGAGTGAAAATAGACCTCTCTTACTTATTTGATGATTTTCTTTCTGTGTAACAGATCCAGGTAGGGATCTACCTACCTGTTATTGTAAATATATCTTCCATGACTTTGTTTTCCCCACATAATTTTATCATGATAAAATTAAAAACACTTTTTGCCTCCATGGATCAATAGTGTTCGCTAAACATTTTCCCTACATCCTCTACCAGTATTTCCCTGTTAGGCTAAAAGTAGGCATGGAAAATTTCACCTTTCCCGACAGGCCCTTTTCGAAACCTTAAGCAGTGGGAAGGGAGGTTAAATTTATATTTAACTTCATTTTTTTTTTAAACCACAAATGATATAATACGGGGCACTGAGCAATCATTTTTTTGGTATAATTGAGCTAGCTTGTTTGTCGGTTCAATTATTTATGAGCCATTTACAGATTTATTTAGGCATTTCAGCCCACCTTGACCTCCATCCCCCAGAACTCAATATCTACACAGTTTGTTTTCCCTATTTGGAAACATAAATAAGAAGGCTTCATGTCAGCATAAAGCATTTTCATGTTACAAAACAAAAAGGTGATTATGTACTATGTGATGTTACCCCCCCAAATAAGAAGTTCCTCCCAGTACTGTGTGAGGGGACCCCCAAATATGAGGAATGTTGAAGCAAGGTGACCAAAGAAACTGTCTATTTTAATATGACTCGATAGTGCATTAAGCAGTGAGTGGGACCAGTGTCGGGAGAGCTACATGTTTGCTGCTTCTCTCATAGAATTTCATGTCTTTATAAAAGGTTTTGTGATTAAAAAACGGGCAAGCTAGGCATCTGGGAATTTTGAAATACTAAATCAAAAGTGACAGACTTTCTCAGAAGAAGTATTCAGGATTGAACATGGAACTTCAGAGCCGACATAGGATACTAGTGTTTATGTATTTGGGACTCTGTCAGTTTGATCACTACAGGATGCAGACTAGTGTGATACAGAAATTGAGACTAGAGGGTGAAGCAGCAAGCAATGAAAGAGACTAGTGAAAGTGTAGAATACTTACTGTGAGATCCAGGGGGCGGTGGGAAGCTGTAACTTTGACTGGGGCTGCCTTCTTGCTATAGGCGTCCTGGAGTTCTTCGGGAAGGTGCAGACAGAGCGAGGTCATGGCAGTTGTAAGTATTTGGGATGAAATGGGGGACAAGGCTGGCCGCGCAGTTGGCTCTTATAAAAAGCTGGAAGGCGTGCCCTGAATCTGTCAGCAGCTTTTCTGTTTGTATTGAGTTGGATAAACAGCAGAGCAAGGAGATCAAAACCAACTTACTTTTTTTACTCTGGGTCTTCGTGGGACCCTGGAGAAAGTGACCATCTAACTGACATTATTTTCCATTATAACTTTTTGGCCTTAATTCTGTTGAACTTGTTCATTGTTAGTATTAGTGTTGTGCTTAGCAGACCATGTACAGGATTATCACCGCTGTCCACCTATGCTTTTCCCCGAGCTGCATCAGTTACAACTAGTTAGTTACAGCTGCATCAGTTACAGTTAGTTGATTTCAGAAATTTTGATCTCATAAGTGAAGGCATTTCGCTTGCTAGCTTCTGGTATATATCCAGTTCTTTTTTTTTTTTTTTTTTTTTTTTTTTTTTTTTTTTTAATGGTGGACTCAAGTTGTGGTGTCGAGGTCCTCCAAACTTCCCTCCCTATTCCGTGGCAAGTGCAAGCTCTTTACGAAGAAACAGTGTAACACAAAACCTAAAACCCACCCTGGGCTTCTCAGTAGCAGAGCATGAGTGAAGTGAGTTTCAAACAATGAGTATTTAAGTAAACCAGAAAGAAAGGGGTACAATGAGAATAGCAAAGTGAAGCCTGAAGGCAGGATTTCAGGAGACTGGTTCATAGTGTATTTTAGAGGTTTAACTTACAGATGTGCCTTATGGACCATTGGGAAGGGAGAGACGATGGGGATTGCACTCTCCAAATCTAGTTGACTATCCTTTAGATTGTAATATCTGCAGCACAACTCGTTAGGAATGCTGTTCTGGATTTGTTGATGGTACCTTCCCCCTCCCAAGAAGATTCTCGTGTTTCTGGTTAGCTTTGTTTTTGGAAACAGGTCTTTCTATGTAGTATAGACCACCTTCCAGATCTTAAAGCCTACCATTTCAGCCTCCTGAGTTCAAACTCCCGCCTCTATGTCCAGTCAGTCTTGTTTTTATTATAAGAAACCTTGTTTTGGATATTTCAACCAAGTCCTAGGCAGACATTTGAATCTCTGGAACACAAAGATTCAAATAATGAGCATATGAGGAGATAGATGTGTTTCCTCTTTGCTTGATTATCACTCGGTACGGACTTGTCTTGAAGCGTCAACTGTGCGACTGCATAAATAAAATCAACGGAAAATAAAATGTAAAAACTAAACACAACCACAAGAAAAAAAAATAAACAAAATCCAGTCCCAGGCAGGAAGCTGCCATGCACGCACATTGTGGGGTCAGCTGGGCTCTGAGCATAAAGGTCTCCCTTCTCCTCCTTGAGCCTGAGGCAGACCTCCAGCACTGTGGATGGCCAGTGACTCTGCTCTGAGGCATATTTTCTGGCACATGCATGACTCTACTGGTTGCATCTGTCAAACCTAGAGGCACCATCCTATGCCTAAGAATAACAGAAGCCAGGTTTGCAAGAGAGATCTCATCCATGAGCCAATGCACCTGAGGAACACTTTGCTGAAGGCACCAGTTTCTAAGTGCTTACTTCTTGTAAATACTCCTAAGCAGTGTGCTCTGCACAGCTTTACTCACATCCCGAGTCTTACAAAGCTACTTCCTGAATATTAGGGTTTTGTTCACAGTTAATGGTTCCTAGCACAGTGCTAAACCCGATGGGGAAAAGCAATGCACATTTCTTGAAGAGTATAGGCTAGACTAAGCAGATGAAGCTAAGCCCCAGATGACACTGATATGGCCTAGTTTCACCAAACATACTTCATCAATACTTATTCAGTGGTCACAAAGAGACCCCTGAAATAAGGTCTGAAAGGACAGGCATGCTGGGACTTGAAATTTTTCAAGTGCCTATGGAAACTAATGGCTCCGGTCATTTCTCACCTTGCCCTTTCATGTTGTATCATTAATAGAATTCTTTGCAATCCATTGGTAACTAATTGCTGTGACTTCTGTACTTTGGCTTCTGTAGATGACTTTATTCATTTTTTTTTTCCCCAGTCAGGATCTAGTAATGTAGCCCCGGCTGGCTTCCAACTTCTACTGCTCCATTGGTTCCTTGTTTAAAGCCCCCCAAATGTTGAGATTGTAGGTTCAACACCACTGGTTTAAGGAATTTAATGGTGCTGGTCAAACTGGATGTCTGCATGGAGAAGAATGCAAATGCATTCCTATCTATCACCCTGCATAAAACTCAAGTCCAAGTGGATCAAAGACCTCAACATAAAACCAGATACACTGAACCTGACAGAAGAGAAAGTGGGGAATATCCTTGAATGCATTGGAACAGGAGACAACTTTCTGAACAGAACACCAACAGCTCAGACACTAAGACGATTAATAAATGGGAAGCTGAAAAGCAAAGTCCACCATCGATCAGACAAAGCGTCAGCCTACAGAATGGGAAAAGAGTTTGACCAGCTCCACAGCTGGAAGAAAACTAATATCCAAATTACATACAAAGAGAAATGCAAACACCAACCCACCCAGAAAACTTTTAATCTACAATCTGTCTTTCATAAAAAATACACTAGGGCAATGGTGGCTCAGAACTTGTGGGAGTAACCAATCAATATCTGAGTTGACCTAATGCCCACTCCAGGACATGGAACCCATGTCTGATACTGCTAAGGTGACCAAGAATTAGAGACCAGATAGCCCAGAAACAGGGAAAAAACAGATACAATTGGTCTAAAACAAAAGTTTCAATAAAATGAGTCCTATTGATATTCTGCTATATTTAGACATTGGTGCCTTAACTAGTCATCATCAGAGAAACTTCCTCTCGCAGCATATGGGAACAGATGCAGAGACATACAGCTAGACATTGTATGGAGAGTTTTAAATGGGATGTCACCATTAAATGCCCCCCCAAGAGTTCAGAGAATCCCACAGAAGAAGAGGCAGAAAGATTTTTTTAAGAGTCAGAGGAGATGGAGGACGCCAGGAGAACAGGGCTTTCTGAATCAACTAAGCAAGGCACATAAGAACTCACAGAGACTGAAGCAGCAAGCACAGGGCCTGCATGGGTCTGCACCAGGGCCTCTGTGAATATAGTATAGCTACTGGCTTAGTATTTTATAGGACTCCTGACTGAGAACAACTGGACCTCTGACTCTTGTCCCTGCTTTGGAGACTCATATCCTCCTGTTGGGTTGCCATGACCAACCTTGCTATGATAGTTTGAATTTAATTTTATGTTGTTATGTTTGTTTGCTATCTCTTAGAAGCCTGTTCTTTTCTAATAAGATACAGAAAGGGGGTGGATCCAGAGGGATGGAAGGAGGTGAGGAGCTGGGAGGAGTAGAGGGAGGGGAAACTGTAACCAGGAGATACCGTATGAGAAAGTAATATACTTTCAATAAAAGCAACAAAAGCCCTCTTTTATATTAAACTGGATCTTGTGGCTGAAGCTTTTATTTATTCATTTACTTTTATTTTAAGATTTTTAATTATTTATTTATATGCTTGCCTACGTGTCTGTGAATGTGCCCAAGGAGGTGGGAGATGTATCAACTCCCCGAAGCTAGATTTCCAGACAGTTGCAAACTGCCTGCTGTGGGTACTGGGAACCAAACTAGCATCCTGTGTGAGAAACAATATGTGCTTTTAATAACCACTGAGCTATTTCTCCAGCCCATGGCTTCAGGTTTAAACATGAGTCACACCCAGTGTTCTGCACTTGAGTGTGCTTTTATCTAGTCATTGACATTTAATTTTGTACTTCTGGTGACTGCTGCTACTTACATTTCAATAGCACAAACTATTTATGAAAGAAATGGCAATTTTTGTAATTATATTTATAGTTTTAATTGACACACAGTGGTTCTGCTTATTTATGGGGCATGGTGGGATGTTTCTACATACACACACACACACACACAAGGTGGAATGAACAGATCTATCATCTCAATATATCTACCTACCTATCATCTATCTATCTATCTATCTATCTATCTATCTATCTATCTATCTATAACTATGTATCTATTTCTATATCTATGTATAAAATGAAGGTGGAGTAAACAGATCAAGGTAGCAGACATCTTTGTCACCTCCTGTGTTGCAAAGCTTCAGAGGCCCCTTTATTAGCACTTTAGTGCTATTCCAGCAAATGTCTACCTCCTGCCCGCCGGTGGCCTGTTCCCATTGCTATCGTCTCTCCACCGCTCCTTCTCCTGCCCTTCAGGCCACTGGTAACTACTGTTCCATTAAGAAACAAGATTTTATGTGTTACAAAATATGCTATTGTTATATGGATGTGTGTATATGCAAATTTATTTCACAACGAACTGTTTTGCACAGTTGCACATACTAGGTGGCAATGCAGGATGCTGGCATGCAGGGACTATTTTTGAAGCAGTCTGTTTTGAAAAAATCCTTGTGATGGCATTTTTTTTTAAAATAAAAAAAACCCTACAGTGTGTTCAAATTTTGGTTCTATAAGATGCTAAACAGGTTTGACTGTTCATATCTAATTTCTGCTCATTTAATCCATTCTGGTTGAAATATTTAAATGTTAAATATTTAATAGGCTTATTTCTAGACCTCCACAGCCCAAGAGATGATCTGGGCTGACAGGTGTTTAGAAGCCTTTGTTGTTACTGTGCTGTCTGCAACCGCACTAATTGTGCTTGTTCTCATTAATTTGATGCAGTTGCACTGCAGGAATTAGGGTTAATCTTGTGAGCTGCTCTGATGGTTCCAGAACCCAAGTTCTGAATCCGTTTCAGTTTCGTTTTCCTAGTGAGGAATAATTGAATGCCACCATAGCACCAGGGCAGTAGTTGGAACCATATTTATCTACGGGGAGGGTTGTTTCTATCTGTGACTCCGGGGCAAGCTTTGCAGACTTTAATTATACCCAAGGGAAATGGATGTGCTTAGCAATATATCAAACTTTTGATGCCTCTGGACTCCATTACCATACAATCAGCACGCTCTCTGTCACACTTTATTGCTTAATTTTTGTGTTTCAAAGACTCTTTATTGGCTGCACAAAACCAAAACGGGCTGCGATCATTGTAAAGCTGACTTCTATGGCAAGCAGAATACCAAAACAATGCTTTTTAGTATTCCAGCTCAAAAGATGGTGGTATTTTTCATCTGCAGCTGCTGTTACCTTTCAGTCTTTCAGTATAGGTATGACACACTACTGTAGGGATTATTCAACGTTCTATAGAAAGACAGAAGCTACCACACATGTATTTACACAGAGAGTATGTATCCACACACATGCCAACACATGCACATTGCACACGCATACCTGTCTGTTTATTAGAACATGATTCTGAAGGCTGAGAACTTCCACACCTGCTTCTGCAAGCTGGAAGCCCAGGAAGGCTGGTGGTACAGATTCCTGCTGCACTGTGCACCCCCTTAATTCAGGAGGGGGTAGGTAAGTGCTTCACTTCACTTACCAGCTAGAACTCAAAGCACTTCCAGCCACACTGTTCCAGAAGAACTCAGAAATAATGGTCAGGTAATCACCTCAGAAGTTCTCAACCTCTGGGTCAGGACCCCTTTGGAAGGATCAGATGACCCTTTCACATAGTCACCTAAGAATTGGAAAACACAGATATTGCATTTTGATTCATAACAGTAGCAAAATTACAGTTGTGGGGTAGCAAAAAAAATGGTTTTTATGGTTGGGGGATCACTACATGTATAACGGTATTAAAGGGTCACCTTTAGAAAGGTTGAGAACCACTGAACTACCTAGTCACCCTATGGCTTAGAGCAGTTGACACAAAAGACCACTTATTACACTCTAGTATTAGTTTTGCATTATGCCTCTTGGGGTGGCACTTGGGAATTTTGTGAATGTAGGTTGTATTCATGTTCCTTCTTAATGAATATGTATTGATCATTTACTATGTGCTAGGTACTGTTCTAAGCATCCAATAAGAAGAATTACAAGAGAGGGTGACATCACAGCAAGAAAACAGGAAGAAATCTGTAAGTTAGAGAACGTACGTACAACGGGAAGTCTTAGGAAGTGTATGGGGGCAGTTGGAGGTAGCATAGCGGTAGCCACTGAAGCAGGTCCCAGGGAGTTAGCAGACATTGCATGTTGATAAAGAGCCAGGGAGCAAAAGGATGAGACCTAGGAGAGTCCTGGGACTGCAGGAAGGCAGTGTAATAGGACTGGGGGAGCAGAGAGCATCAGTGTTCTGTGACTGGAGGTTAGCGGCAGGCAGCATCCAGAATACCGGTATGGAGTCTAGGGGGAGTTTGGGTCAGTTCTAAGCAGGGCAGGTGACGATAAGATTAATTTTTTCCAAGAGTTACCCTGCTGTGTTGGGGAGAACAGTCCTGTGAGGAGAAGCACAAGCACAAGCAGGCTGCTTATTAAGAGCCCAGCTCTGTACTCCAAGCACAGAGCCACAGTGGAGAAACTGGAGCAATAGTGAGCAAGAACCGGTTACTTAGGAAACACGAATGCTTAATTAGCAGGAGGAAACGCAAGATCTAGGCTTCCTAAGAGGTTGTCTTCCAAGTACTTTCTGACATCTTTCAGGGAAAGAGACAAGAACAAAACCAGGGAGGGTGTTGGAAGAAGTTAAGGCAAGGGAATGCAGAATTGCCACATGGGTACCAGGCACATATACAGAGAGAAACTATTTTAATGCCAGAAAGTCTTTTTATTTTAAATGTGTATGAATGTTTTCTCTGGATGAAAGTCTGTGAAAGGGGGCTGGAGAGATGGCTCAGTGGTTAAGAACACTGACTGTTCCTTCAGAGGTCCTGAGTTTAATCACAGATACACACACACACACACACACACACACACACACACACACACACACACACACACAAAGGACAAAGGAGGGCATCAGATCCACTGGGAGTTAAAGGCAGTTTTGAGCTGCCATGTGGGTACTAGGAACTGAACCTAGGTTTTCTGCAGGAAGAGCCGATATCATCTTTGGAGTCCAAGATAGGTATTTTGATATCCTCTTCTGACTTTTTTCAATATTTTATATATATTAAAGACTACTAATGCAAATTACAAAGTTTTGCCTTGATGAAAAACACTGGCTGACATGCCTAAACTCTTGCAGCACCCATAAGGGAATGGTACAGTAACATCTGCTATCTTGCAGGCCACAGGCATAGTATCAGAGGCATTTGCCAAAGACTATTAACAGACTCTGTGGGCATCAGGTCTTAACTGTGGATGAAGACAAATCATGTACTAGTGACATAATTCAAATACATGATTAGACCTCAGGCATTTATCTGTAATATTTTTTAGGCTAGGCTAGTTCAGTGGTAAACTACTTGTCTGTCACACAAAAGCACTTCGGTTTGACCCAAATTCTACGTTTAAAATAATCTCATTATACTTAAAGTAATTATTTTGTTTTTTAAAAATTAGCATACAGACTGGTGAATTTAATTCCTGCATGTTCATTCCTGGTTTACTTCTGTTGAACCCTCTCAGCCATTGCCCCTCCCCAGCTCCTTTTGCTGATTTCCCATGGGCCCCTTTCCTTCCTCAGCAGGCCCCACTCTGCTTCCCTGTAGACTCATTCTATTATCTTCTTGTTCCCCCTTCCCTCCCTTCTTTCTTCTTTCTGGGTCCTCTCTCTAGTTTCAAGACATACATACCAATACCTCTACACAGTGTGCACACATACATAAAAACCAAAATCTATACTCTACATGTGAGAGAAAACATGGCCAACTCGTCTCTGTGCTTGGGTTGCTTCACTTAGCCTAAACAATTTTAGTTCCAATTCTTTTCTTGCTAATGCCTCGGTCTCACTTTAAAAAAAAAAAAAATAGCCAAATAGAATTCTGCTGTGTTTATGCACCATGTTTTCTTTCTCCATTAACCTATCAACAATTAGTTTCCTTTTATTTTCTGTCTACGATGAAGAGAGCAACAACAAATACGGATGTGCAAGTGTCTCTGTAGCACTCTGAGTCCTCAGGGTGATTGGGCCCAACAGTGACTGCTTCCTGCGTTTACAGAACCTCCACACTCGCTTCCACAGCACTGGGCCTGTTTACATCATACTGAATAAATCTTTTTTTTTTTTTTTTTTTTTTTTTTTTTTGTGTGTGTGTGTGTGTGTATGTGTGGCATCTGCACCAACGTTTGCAACATTTGTTTTTGTTTGTTGTATTAGATTGCCCTGGGCCATTCTGACAATTGTGAGATAGAATTCAAAACAGTTTTAATTTGCATTTCACAGATGCTTAAGGATCTTGAAAACTTTAAAAAAATTACCGACCAGACCATCTATATTTCTTCTTTTGAGAATTAGCTGTTCAAATTCGTATGGCCCAAAAAAATATGTGGTTTTTTTTTTTTTTTTTTTTTTTTTTGTATTTGTTTTGTACAGTTAAAAAAAAATACATTTTAAATACTAACTCCATGCTTGTCTGAAATATAGCTGGCAAGGGCTTCCTCCCATTCTGTATGCCGTTTCTTCGATTTTTAGTTGTACTTTACACAGCTTGTCTTTGCTGTGTGGAGAAGCCTTTCAGTTCCATGCTGTCCTATGCCTTTGGAGTTCTGTTCAGAAAGTCCCTGACTCTAACTATATCTGAGACTGTAATAGTTCCAGCATTTTTGATTTTAAACTAAGGTCTTCGATCCATTGTGAGTCACCTTTTGTGTAGGGTGAGAGATACAGATCTAATTGGCAGGCAGACATCCAGGTTTCCTGGTATCATTTGTCATAGTTTCTAGTGCCTGTTTTTGCCAAAAAATAGGTGACTGTAACTGGGTTTATTTCTGGCTCTTCCAGTCTGTTCCCTTGGTCTGTATTTTCTGTCAGTCTCTTGCTGTTCTCATCCCTAATGGCCTGCGGTATCCTGAGGGTCTAGATTATGAAATTTTCAGCAGCCCTCTTTCTACAAGGATTATTGTGACTAGAATGATGTCATCTCCCCTTCCCCTTTCTCTCTCTGAACCCTCCTATGCTTGCTTTCAAATTCATGCCTTACTTTTTCATTAATTTCTGATATGTTCACACACAAATACACACACACAGAAAGAGAGAGAGAGAGAAAGAGAGAGAGAGAGAGAGAGAGAGAGAGAGAGAGAGAGAGAGAGAGAGAAATATAACTTGCTCAGTCTGTAGAATGTTACTTGTGTGTATGTCTTTAGGGATGTCTGATCCATTAGTATCTGATTAACCAAGTAGTGTGCTTTTCTAGGGAAGACTATCTCTCTCACTCTCCGCATTTATTAGCTGCCTGTAGTTTGTCATGTAGGCCTGTGGGCTTCCCTCATGCACCTGTCTAAGGTTGTTGTTCTTGTTCGGCTCATGTTTAGGCAGTTAAGTTAGCAAGACTTTATGAGTGCAGCTTTTGACATTACTAAAAGAAACAATGTAACAGAAAACTCCCTGATCTTCTGGCCTTTACCATTTTTTTTTTTTTTTTTCTGTCCACATTTCTATGATGTTCCCTGAGCGTTAGGTGCAGGAGGTTTCTGCAGAGTATCCCCTGGGACTGGACTCCACAACTCTGCATTTTGATTGGTTGTGGTTCTCCATTTGGGTCTCAGTTTGTTGCAAAGAAAAGTTTGCTTGATGAGGGATGAGCACTAAACCTAGCTGTGGATATAAAGAGAAAGATTTAGAATGTGTTTAGGGATTACATTGGTTTAGTAAAGTGGTTACTATATTTCCTCCAAGATTCTTGACTACACTATCCTCGGGGAAGTTGGCTATGTTTCTAGTACCAGGCATGGCTTCCTTTTTGTTAATTGGGTTTAAATTAAGTCTAGTTGGAGACAGCATGTTACTATATAGGGTTATTGTGGCATGCTGGTCACTGTTGTGGTTCACAGCTGTATAAGACTATTGGATGCTCCTCTCCTTTGGAAGCTTCCATGGAGCTTACTGGTACATGAAAGCTAGTACTCAGGGAGGAGACATTCAAGCCATCCAGGCCCTGTGTTTGAAAGGCATGGTGTTTTCAGTAATGGGGATTTATCTTGCACCTCTAGGGGGCAACAAAGGGCAATAGCAATAGCTTGTACTATTTTGGGAGTCTCTTGGACAAACATCAACTCAAAAGAGAGCTTCTTTCTCTTGCTTGCATTGGGGTGTTAGAGGGTCTTGTCTTTTGGAGGAAACATTGTTATCACACATGAGAAAATGTCACTTAAGCTATATATGTATATTTATATATACACATACATGTGTATATGTATATATTCTACAGGATTTTTAAAAGGTAGACAGTTAATAAAATGGTTCTTTCTGACTTTTTCAGATTCCCTTATTTCATTTACCCTCTTCCTTTCATCTTTTGTACCTCCCTCTCCCTCTGTTTTTGAGCCCCACCGCCTCCTCTCCGTTTCTCTAGTCAGATCTCTCCTACCCTGCTATTGCAGTTTTCTCCCCTGAAGCACTTCCTTAAAATATGGTGGGAATCAGTGTGACTTTATCCAGTCTTGTGCTTTTCTTTATGGGAGGCTTTTAGCTCTGCCTCAGTCTGTTGCTTGGATTGCATCTGCTTAAGTGTTTTTGTGTTTCTTGTTTAATTCTGGTAAGCTGTATGTGTTTAGGAATTTATTTCTTCTTGGATTTTCAGCTTTTTGGACTATATTTCAAAATACTCTTTAGTGATTCCCTGGAAATCCATTATAATAACTACTGTTTCACTTCTGATTTTATCAGTTTGAGTCTTCTTTTTCTATTGGGTAGTTTGCCTGGGATTTGCCAGTTTTGCTTATGTTTTAAAATACTCACCCTGTGATTGATTCTATGCAATGTCTTCAGTGTCTTTCATTAATTTCTGTCCTATCTTTATTATCTGTTGTCCTCTATGGCGTTAGAGTCTGGCTTCCTGTTTTGTTTTGTTTTTTTTTTTTTGTTTTGTTTTTGTTTTTGTTTTTGTTTTTTTTTTTTTTTGGTTTTTTTGTTTTTTAGCTTGAGGCACATCAACAGGGATTAACTTGGTTATTTTTTGAGGGAGACTTTTATATAGCTGAGACTTGCCTCAGACCCACTATAAAGATCAGGGTAGCCTTGAACTCAAGACAACCTTTCTGCTTCAAGGGGTGTTTGTTTGTGTTTGTTTGTTTTGTGTGTGTGTGTGTGTGTGTGCATGTGTGCACTGAGATTACAGTGTTTCCCCACAGTGTCTGATGTCACTGATAATTTAAGTGAGCACCTATGTCCTCTAAAATTGTCCCATACACATTCTAAATGTTCTTGTAGGTCATATTTTCACTTTTCATTTGACTTTTTTCATTTGATTTTTTTGAGGATGTTTTGAGGATGTCCTCTCTGATTGTTTCAATCATCCACTGTTCACTTAAAAGTATAGTTTTCAGTCACTGAGAAGAATGTGTGTCACGTATTGGTAGGATGAAATATTCCACACATATCTGTTAACCCCCATCAATATAATGAATACATTAGCTATGAAGTTACTTGCTGACTTCCGTTTTGGAAGTCTTATGTAAAGGTGACAGCGTGGCTTGAAGTCTTTCACTGATGTAGTATTAGAACCTGTCTAACCTCTCATATCCGTTAATGCTTGATTTGTAAAAGTTGAGAGCCCACAGATCTGGTAAATAAATATTTAAAATTATCATATCATTTGTGTGTGTGTGAACATGTCCATGTGTATGTGTGCATGAATGTGTATATGTATGCATGTATACGTATATATGTATATGAGTGAAAGCCCAGAGGCAACTCCTATGTACTGTTCTTCACATACTGTTCAACACTTTATTTTCGATACCCTCTCACTAGCCTGTCTCTATGACCCAGATTGCAGGTGTGCAGCACCACATGTGTAATGGAATTGGCGGTTCTGAGCTTCATACTCAGGCCCTCATGCTCACAAAGCAAATACATTAGCAACAGAGCTATCTCCCCATCCCCACCATCGTGATGAATTGCTCCCTTTATTCATATGTTATAGCCCTCCTTATCTCCTTTGACTTTGACATGTTTTGAGTTCTCCTTTGTCAGATATGGAAACTGCCATATCAGCTTCTTTATGGCTTCAGTCGGTTTGGTAGGTTGATTTCTGTCCTTTGACGCTCAACTTTTTGAAGTCTTTGACACTGAAGTGTATTTCATGGAGACAGCAGATAGCTGGATCTTGTTTTTGAATGTGGTCATTTAACTTCCGCCTTTAATTGGTGAGCTAAGGACATTTGAGATTTTTTTTTTTCTTGCATTTGAGGTTATTATTGTGCTAGACCTTTCCACATGCAGGGCTTTCGTGGCTGAGGCTGTGGGGCTTGGGTTGAAGGACCATTCCTCTGAGATACCTTGGCACACTGTCAGGCCAAGTGCTATGGAGCACTCTGGGCCCCATAGCATTTCTTCCAGTGAGCCTGTCTAAGTCACTCAGGAAGTAGAGGGAAAGAGGGTGTTTTTTTTCTGGTGAATTTCTTTCTGGTCTCAGCGTTAGTTTCTGCAACTACACATCTGCTTCTCTCTCTAATGCCTCCTCTGCTCCATTGCTCTTTGAACAAGCATTTACCAGACTCAGGCTGAATCTCACAACCAGAATCCTCTCTCTGCCTTTCAGGGAACGTTCACAAGGGAGCATATTGTTGGCAGCTACAGCTGGCAACAGTTGGCAGGAACAGCATGGCGGGGCTGGGCACTGTCTGCAACTTGGCTCTGTGTTTGAGGAGAAATTTCTTCCCTCATTTCTGTTTTTTTTTTTTTTTTTCCTTTAGCTCCTTCTTGACATATGAGAATCATCTATTGTATTTTCATGTATACATTTTTAGGTGTAGCTTCTAGTCAGCCATTTTACTTGAAAGTTCCCCATTATTCTTTCCAAGAGCCTAAACATTCTATCCTTAACTCCTTTGGTATCAGCTAATGTTAACTGGGATTGCATAACAGTTCATAGTTAACAAATATATTCAGTGGAATTTATTTAGTCTTCCCTGTTATGCTGTACTTCCATAAATTTGTATTCATGGTTCATAAGTATGAAAGCCAACTCAGATACCTGAAACACTTTGCCCATTTAAAGCCACCTAGTTGAAAGTTGGCTTCTGGGCTGCTCAAATTCCAGATCTTGCTCAGTGAAATCAAATTATTTTTTTTAAACTAGTCTAATGAAGACCTTGTGTAGTTTTTGTCATGTTTAATGTAACTCATTAATATCCATGGTTATTTATATGAAATTAGTTTCTATACTCTGGTAAGAAAAAAGCCTTTAAGTGTTGAGACAGGTTTAAAAGATGTGGGCTATGGGGATTCTGAGTGAGACTGATATTTAGATGC
Organism: Arvicanthis niloticus; assembly: GCF_011762505.2. NCBI lineage: Eukaryota > Metazoa > Chordata > Mammalia > Rodentia > Muridae > Arvicanthis > Arvicanthis niloticus. Next base: position 27,754,411 of record NC_047667.1, on the reverse strand, counting down.
CTAGCTTGATAGTCTTACAGGTATCTGGATCTACTTGAGGTCAGATGGTACCATCTAGATCAGTGGTTCTCAACCTTCCTAAGGCTGTGACCCTTTAATACAGTTCCTCATGTTATGGGGATCTCCAGCCATAAAATTGCTTTCGTTGCTACTTCATGGCTGTAATTTTGGCACTATTATGAATCATAATGTAAATATCTGATGTGCAGAACACCCGATATGAATCCTCCAAAGGGGTCACAACCAACAGGCTGAGAACGACTGCTCTGGATGCTCACTGAGAATCAGTCCAGTGCTGTGTGACCATTGAAGATCACATTCAGACCATTATGGGACTTGTCCAAAGAGGTAGGAGTGGGAAGTGAACACGAATCTCATTCATTTTCTTAAATACCAAATCAAAATATTCCAGTTTATATAGGGAATAGTTGAGGGGGTTCCTTTAGTTTTTTGATCATACTTATGAAAACACTTACCATGGTGGAAATCTGCTTTATTCTTGACAGTATTGCTGTTGGTCTCTGCCCCTGTGATGGTTTGAATATTCTTGGCCCAGGGAGTAGCACTATTTGGAGGCGTGACCTTATCGGAGTAGGTGTGGCCTTGTTGGAAGAAGTGCGTCACTGTGGATATAGGATTTAAGACCCTCTTCTTAGCTAACTGGACTGAGCCACTCTTTTCCTGTTTGTCTTCAGAACAAGATGTAGAACTCTCAGCTCCTCCTGTACCATGTCTGCCTGGATGCTGTCATACTCTCACCTTGATGATAATGGACTGAACCTCTGAACCTGTAAGCCAGCCCCAATTAAATGTTGTCCTTTATAAGAGCTGCCTTGGTCATGGTGTCTGTTCTCAGCAGTAAAACTCTAATGAAGACAGCCCCCTTCCCTATTTTTGGTGGTAGCATGAGGACAGCAGCAATGGAGATGTTAAGTGTTGTGTGACAGCATTACTGTACGCTCTCTCCCCAGGCTACCCACGTCTGAGCCAGGTGCCTTCTCAGATGGCTTTTATTTTCAGCTTGTCCTAGGTCACTTGTTAAATCTTATTTGAGTTTTCCTCAGCTGTTGAGTCTATTTATGGGAGATATGTCTGCTTCTGATTTTTGGAGTTTTGAAATGTTGCAGGGTTCTGAGGTGTGGCTTTTGTGAGACACGGGGCCATGTTTTCGGTGCTCCTGTGGGTTATCTCAGTCTAAACCACAGCTCCAGCCCTCCACGTTCTGGAAATTTCTACTTACAAATGCTTTTGCTCTGGCTCCTTTGTGACATCTTTATAAATATCATCATTGTTTTCTAAAGCAGTTTAACGGTTATAGTAGCTGCTATTAGGGGCTTTTGATGTAACCAAACTTGTTTATCTGAAATGTGCCTTGGAATGAAATAGAAAAACAATTTCAAATATCTCTCTTATGCTGGCATGAAAACAAAATTCAGATTTCAAAATCAAATACTTAATATATTCCAAAGCTATCTCTTTCACATTTTTTTTTTTTTTTTTTGCTACTCAGACTCAATAGCTTATAGCATACAATGACTGTGGTTCTCTTTTCCTCCTCTCTACACTACTGTTGTCCTTTGCCTCAGTCTCCTTGTGGAACCAGCTCCTCATCCCTCTTCTACCACCTTAAAGATGAACACTCTTCAAAACAAAGAACGAACCTCTTGATTGAAGCCCTGGCTTCCTCAGAGCCATTTTATAAGGCTTACTAAGCGGCAGAGAACAATTTTAGGAGAACATGGCGTGATTTTCAGACCCTTTCAGCCAGGAGTGACAGAGCTTTACCAGCTGGTGTGTATGTTAACATGAATCTCGGGTGTGATAAATTATAAAAGGCAGAATGAAATGAAAAAAAAAAAACAAAACAAAACCGAATGAGTTGTAAGGAATACAGGGGACAGAGGATGGGCTAAAATAGATTAGATTAGGGCCAGTCTATTAGAGGCTATCTCCAAAGTCATTTTCATGAGGTTAGACCTGATCCTGTCCTGAGAATATAGAAAAGATGAGCCCGTGGAAGTCTTCAGACTCCTAAACATGTTTAGAGGCAGCTATGGACTTATTGCAAAGCAAAGGTAGTTGCAACTTTCTCCTTTCTTTTTGTAAATGACTTGAATCCCAAATAGAAGATTAAAATAGTAAATGTAAACTGATGAGAAGAAGCTCGCTGTCGGAATTCTGCCGTACAGTTTGGAACAGGTTAATGAACTTAATCATTGTATTTCGTTAGGATTCACCAGAGAGATAAAACCAGTAGCTACACTGACTTATGGTAGGGGATGGATCCATTTGACTATAGTGGCTAAACACTCCCAGGATCTATTACCTAGAGACCTAGGAAGGTAGATTATGGGTATGAGATGGCATGTCTATGCCAAAGGAAGTTAGGAAGCAGAAAGGAATGAAGCCTTCCTTCCACCTTGTCTTCTACTCAGGCCTTTGAAGATGCATTAAGTGAATCTTGGTTCAACTTGTAACCTCATGATGAAATATCTTTACAGATACTCGAGGCATCGCAATGCAGCCAGTCAAGATAGCACATATATAAAATCAATAATCCGGATTTCGGAGTAAGATGGTGGCTTAGAAACTATGTCCGAGCAAGTAGATGAATATAGGGCAAGAGACAGGCCAGGTTTGCTGTGCCTCAGACCCCACACTGTACCTTCCAACTCCGCAACTCACGGACTGACCAGTGCTTACTCTGTACACCAGTGATCTTCTCCCACAATTTGACTCAGTCCCTGTAAGCTCAGCTGCCCCTGCAGCCAGTATAGGCATAGGCAGCATGGGGTTCAGCCTTAAACTCTGATTCTTAGGAACTGCCTGTAGAAATCGCACTACCAGTGATCTTATACAACATAGGCATCCCCAGTGACCACTGCTCCTGGGGTAAGCCACCGCAGACATGGCTGTCACTGCAGCTACTCCCATCATGATTTTTTATGGTGGCAGCTGCCATTGAGCTAGGATCACCGCAGCCACCCAAAACCATGGACCAGCATCAACAGTGTTTATGTGTGTCTCCAGCAGTCTGGGGGAGAAACACCTGAATGGTAAGCATCGAGTGCAGAACAAGTTAGCAAGAGAGCATGGCAGCATAAAGAGGGGGGGCACACGAACTAAACACAGACTGCCAGGCAGATAAACAAACCTCTACTCAGTCATTCCTAGGTCAAGTTACAAGGGAGCATTGTGCTGTGGAAACCAGACTTTGCCAGTACACAACGGTACTCTGGTGGGACGGTCTGCCATATTCCTCCAGAGCATGAATCACAGAGTACTGACTGTGGAAAGTTTGATCCCTAATTTATAGGGGGCTGGGTTGTATCTGGCTGAGAGTTTAGGTGACCCAGGCCAGGAAACTCTGGCAGGAATAAGTTGGTGCTTACAGAATCCTCTCATCTGAAAGGGCGCACAGGCTAATTTATTTGAACTGCTCATTTTAGCCATCCTCTCTGCCTACATGGAGACTCAAGCAAATGAAAGTTCTAATAGAGGGAGAAATCATGTATCCAACTACAAAAAATATTAGACCGACATCTTCTGTGTTGACTGCTTTCGTCAACTTGACATCAACCTAGACATACATGGGAAGAGAGAGAGTCTCAATGCAGCAAATGCCTCTATGAAATTGACCTGCAGCAAATGTGTGGAATGTTGTCTAGCTTAATGATGGATGTGGGAGGGTCTAGATCCTTCTGGGTGGTGCCAGGTGGTCCTTTAAGAAAAGTTGAGCAAGCCGTGAAGAGCAAGTCAGTAAGCAGCATTTCTCCATGGCTTCTGCTTCTGTTCCTGCTTCCAGCCTTGAGTTCCTGCCCTGATTTCCTTCGAGGATGGCCTGTGGTGTGGGAATTTACTATGAAATAAATCCTTTCACCCCCAAGATTGCTTTTGACCATGGAGTTCTATCACACCAATACAAATCCTAACAGATACCTTCCATCTCACGGTGCTGGTCCAGCTTCAGGGTTTTCTTTCTCTTGTTTGTCTTTTTTTTTTTTTTTTTTTTTTTTTTTATCACTGCTTGCAGTTTTGTAGGTAAAATGTTTTATCTCTTTGCACCAAGAAGGTCCTTCCCAACTGGCTGTTACTGTGCTATGCCTACACACATTTTTACTACATTTTATGTATGTAGTGGTCTAGTTCTTTCATACTTTCCATACCTTCAGCCCACACACTTTCCTTCTCATTCATATTTTACCCTCTTTCCTCCTTCTCCTTCCTTTCCCATTCATGAGTCAAATGTTAAAACCTCTGCTTTTACAACCCTACACACCACATATGCACCAATGCTTCAATTCCATTGTCTTTGACCGTTAGTGGGGACACACAGGTGATATAGAAAGGTCTCCTCAGCTGGACAAAACCAGGAATGTCCTCTCCTGCCAAATAACTGCAAGAAATGTAATTTCTCATGAAGACAACCCTTTAATGAGGCCCACATACAACAAAACAAACAACCCAATAGAGTTGGGGAAAGGGAGTGTTAACATTACAATATCCATTTATCCCAATATATTCACCAAACACAACAAAGAAACAGCGAGAGTCTGAAATAATAACCCGCCAGGATACAGTCCCAGCCTCACAGCTCTCCTAAGTAGTTGAACTGTCTAGGAAAGAATTCAAAGTCCTACTTTAAAAAGGATCACTACCATGCAGAAGACTCGGTGAATGAACTGAAGAAATCAATTCCTGATCTTGACAAGATAATCTTCAAAGTGAATGAAACAGTGAATTGGAAAAGAAAAGAAAAACTATATATAGAGGAAAAATTCAGTAATGAAGCTGAAACAATGAAAAGGAATCAGAGAGAAATTTGGGAAAGGAAAGAAGCAATCAGTCCAAAAAAAGTTAGAAAACATAACAAACTGATGATACCATGAGAAAAATCTATAATAAGGATGAGACACAAAGTCAGGGTAATCACATGCTCAGTTATATATAAAGAAAAAGTGAAAATATCCAGTATTTCCAAGTGCTTGGGGATACCTGCAGGCACTTGCAATTTAGTAACCTATGAAGAAGAACAACTGATATCATAGCAAAAGGAATACAGTCTAAAGAAACCCAAAGAAAGAAGCTGACATCTAAACACAGGAGGTGATTCAAGCCCTTAAATAGTTATTACCCAAGAAGAGCCCCTCTGTGACACCTCATAGTTAAGGTGTCAAAAGCACAAAACAAACAATTCTAAAAGGAGAAGTGGAAAGACCTCAGACAAAGGCAAGAATGTCAGTTAACTTTAACTTTTTCATGAAGACCCCTCCAAATTCAGGAAGGCACGGTACTCTGTATTTCAAGTCCTGAAAACAAATAACTGCTAACCAAGGTTACAATACCCAATGATAGTATCCTTCAAAATTGATGGCTAACTAGGGGTATTTGAGGACAAACACAAATGAAAGAAATTCATGATAAGCAGCCTAGTACCACAGAAACTTCTTAAAGGAATACTACATATTGAGAAAGAAGACAGTCTTATACACATGATCTCATGACAGAATGTACTCCATGAAATGAACAAATAAGCAAAGGAGAGATGGGAAAGGGCCAACCATGCTCAACCCAGGAAACCAGTAAAATCCCAAGAATAACAAGAGAGGAAGAAAAAATAGCAATAATCTAATGAACTAGGTCCCCGATTTGTACAAAATAGTAAGTCTTGTTCAGTGATGACTACAAATGCCGATAGGTTCAACTCGCCAATAAAAATATACAAACTAAGAGACATTTGTTTAAAAAATAAGAAAAACTATTTTTTTTTTGTCTCCAGAAAACAAATTCAGATTCCAAAGACATCGAAATACTGAATGTCAGATAGAAATAAGATGGGAAGGAACCTACCAAGTGAACAGAAAGCATAAACCGGTAGGCGTGGCTGGTAATATATCTGGTATTGGTCTAATTATTTGGATAGTGCATGTGCATGTGTGAGTGTGTATGAGTGTATGTATTTGAGCATGTGAGTGTGTGTGCATGCACATGTGTGTGTATGAGAAGGTATATGTGTTTGTGTGTGTGTGTGTATGCACGCATATGAGTGTGTGTGCCCATGTGTGTGAGTATATGTATGCATCATGAAATATATGTAGAAGTCAGAGAAGTTTCAGTTGTCATTTTCTCCTTTCTACCTTATCAAAGCAAGATCACTCTTGTTTCTTCTGTGGTGAAAATCCCAATCTAGCTGCCGTGTGAGCTTCCAGAGGATTATTGTGTCTCCTCCCCCATCTTGCAGGAGAGTGCTAGGATTGCTGCCACACGCCACTGCATCTAGATTTTTACACATGGGCCTGAGGATCAAACTCAGGTTGTCTGGCTTATGTGGCAAGTCTTGTGCCTATCAAGACACTTCACCAGGACAAAGTAGATTTAAAACAAAAGATCCAGAGGTCAATTAGATATTGGCAAAGGGAACAGCCAATGAAGAGGATATAATGATTGTAAGCATTTATGTACCAAATTGGGCGTTTCTAATTTTATAAAACAAACACCAAAAGGCACAAAGTGTTGCATTGGTTCTGCCACACAACAGTGAGAGATGATAGCGCCCCATGTTCTTGTTTAGATGACTTTCAACAGCTATCTACAAAACATTCCATCCAACAGACAGGGAGTACATACTCCTCTCAGTAACAAGCGGAACGTTCTCTAAAACTGATCATAGACTATGAATAAAGCCATAACAAATACGAAAGTCAGAGACAATTCATTCTTGTATCTCATCCAGTCATAGCAAAATAAAACTGGAAATCAACAGCAGGAGAAACTTCAGAAACTACACAGGTATTTGGAGAAGGAACAATCCACTTCAGAATAGTCATTGAGTCATTGAAGAAATCACGGAGGAAATTAGAAATGTCCTAGAAGCACATGAAAGCAGGAATGCAACCAGGTCCTCTGAGATACACATAGCAGTTCTAGAAGCAATCAGAGAAACCAAGAGAAATAACCAATGAAAAACAACAAGAAGCCATTCTAATAAAAGAATAGGGCTGAAATAAATGAAATAGCAATGAAAGCAACAATGCATAGACTCCATCAAGCAAACGGTTTGTTATTTGAAAAGAGTAACAAGATCTAAAAACTCCTAGCCAAACTAATACAGAAAGAGACAAGACAAAATTAATATAGCTCCTGCCCATACATATATCAGTCACTGACTATAGCCCAAAAGCCGAAGAAACCCTTTACTCCCAAAATTTGCTTTGGTTGACGTTGTATACCAGCAGCAGAAACCAAACTACAAAACCAACTCTTCATACAAACTCAGTATCTTTCTACTCTACTCAGACTCTGAAGGTATACTTTCTTAAAATTTATTTTTACCTTTTTTTTAACCCATGAAACTCCCGTGGAGCCACACGGGACGAGCGGGATTTAAACACACACAAACACAGAGAGCAGAGGGCACGGGTCGCTTAAAATTTATTTTTAATGTAAGCACCTTTATAAATATTCACGGGTATATGTCATTTTTACCTCATATACATACTCCCTTGTACTCCCTGCAGATGGATGGTTCCATTCTTCCTCTCAGATACTCTTCTGCTTATGTGCTGTATGTATCTGCATGTATTTATTTTTTTTTACAGGAAACAGAAAACATATTTATCTTTCTTCATTTCCATTGCCACTCCTATTCTCTCTTTTCCCTCCCTTTTGCTACCTTCCTGGTTTTTTCCACAGAGCATATATGCATATGCATATATGCATATGACCAACACAAGCACACACAAACACACACACACACACACACACACACACACACACACTTCTGCATATGGGAGAAAAATGTGATTAATAAGTGCCCTCTGATTCTTACTTACCTATCGTCATGATCTCCAGTTCCATCTATGGTCCTAAACCTTACATCATTTCATCCTTTATAGTCAAATGAAACTCCATTGTGTGTATTATATTCTCTTTGTTCATTCATTCATTTATGGGCGTGTGTGCTGTGAATTTGTGTTGTGAATAGTACTACACTAAACGTAGTTGTGCAAGTATCTCAGTGGTACCCTAACTTACATTCCTATGGATAACCCTGGAGTGGTAAATGTAGATTACATGGTAGTTTTTGAGAACCTTCCATATTTATTTCCATAGTGGCTATATTAATTAATGAACACACCCTACTTGCAATTTACTTACCCATATATCTCTGTCAATATCTGTTGTCTTTTGTTTCCTAGCCATTCTGATTGGGATGAGATTGAATTTCAATGTAGTTGTAAATTGCATTCCCAGGTGGCTGAGGATGTCAAACATTTTGAGCAAGAGTCTCTAGATACAGATCCTTTAACTATTGTAAGCAGATAGGACCTAGAAAAAGAATTATCTTTTATAGTTAATAGAAAAGAATCTGAAGGAAGTAGAGAAGCAATTAATCAATAGTGGTACTCCAAAAGAGGAAAATCGAACCCTCAGTTCCCCAGTTTGACCTTGAATGCACAAAGAAAAACTTGTCAATGTGATAAGGCAAGCTTGGAAATTCGTTTACTGACATATGTACTATGGGACACTTACCATACTTAAAAACTACAAGCATTGCCCACTCCTTCCCTAGAAACTGACAAATCATTTAAGAAGTAGGTAGCTCCAAGAGTCCTCAGACATTTCTGTGTTCCAGCTGTCACCTTACTGTGCAGATGGAATTGGCAGGTTAAGGGTTAAATATTTTCCTCATAGTTCTTCCGTGCAGCTCCTGAAATCAGAGTTAATTGGGCTGATTGATTTCCCAACACCCAGTTTTGCAGCAGGCTCACACAAAAGAGCTCAATGAAGTGCAGACTTTTGGGCAGGACAAAACATTTTACTGACACAGGCAGGTTTCTTGGGAGCAGAGCACATGAAAGCTGGAGTAGAGTCACTGAAATCTCTGCTTCAACTTACATCAGACCAAAGGAGGCTTAAAAGCAATTGAATACTAATGGATGAAATCCTCATCGATAAAAGAGTCATCAGATCTTCCACAGCCCTTGTTACTCATTTGTTTTTCCAGGAGAGAACAAGCAAACAAACAATGTATGTGCACATAGGTGGATTTTTAAAAATGACTTTAGGATCATAAATAGAACAGCCATTCTCCACTTACCTGGGTGATTTACATTTAATCCATGTATTATTTCATTTCTGGTGCTCCTTGGAGTATTACTGTACCCATCTGGGCAGGAAGGAAGATATTCTGAGTAGACATTTGTGTCTCCTCCCTTTGGCTATTAGGCTATTGGAGCAATGAATCTCAAGAAACTGGAATTTCTCAAACTGTCTTATGATATGAAGATCGAAGCCTATGCCTCTGATGCATCCAGAAGGGAAACTTACCTGCTGGTAAGAGACTTCACATAGGCTGACAACAGACAGGCTGGTAACTAAGATTACCTTTCAAGAGAGTCTTGAGCTGAGACATGATGAATCAGTGATGGCACGAGTCTCATTATTATCAGGATTGATTAGCTATGCCTACCTCTTGCCCTCTCTTTAAACCTAAGCCTCATGTCACTACTCAAGAGATGGTTGGGGCGGGGTAGGTGGGGGGAGAACAGAGGACGGGGGCACTTCATCTCTTCACTTGTTCCTCTTCATAACATGACCACATTGAGTTAATCTTTTTCTGATAACCACATTTCTTGTGTCATTAGCAGTCCCCTTGGGAATGTGTGTGTGATGGTCTGCCAAGACCCTGCTCTGACACTAACAACTTCAGTAACAATGCATTTTACAGTTGTGTAATTGTATTTTGCTTATGATTATATTTATGAAATGTCTTTAGTGCCCTTTTGGTATCTAAAATTTAAGTGAAAACAGTTAACTCTTTTCATTTTATTTTATTTTGTCTTCTGGGTAAAGTTGAGAATATTTCTGGACTATCATACTTCCAAAATTTATTGAGGCACCATGGTCTTTTTCAGTCTATCAACCAGAACCTCAAAGACATTCAGTTTCTTTTGATTCTAGTTTTGTTCAATATTTGCATGCCCTGTATCCTGTTCTAAAGATGAAGGAAGCTCCAAGATGGAGTCTATTAAGTTGCTCAACTATCAGTTGAGAAATGTTAGGTTTCCAACCAGAGGGTAAGATTTTCTGAAAAGGAAAGTTTTTGCCTAGAGCAGAATTTCCCTAGGAAGACAAAGTCTTTTTTTCTGATAAAAAGCATGTACTTTACAGTCTTGCTCAGCTTTCCTGAAATCACTTATGACTTAAGTCCTTGAAGATGCAACACCTTCACTCAGATTTTAAATGTAAGTAGGACTTCAGTGACTTAAAATTATTGTGCTTACTGCTAGCTGCTTGGGACATGACCTGGTCATTCTTTGACTATCAAGTTTGTTTATGAAAAACAAGGACAGTCCTGTGTGGACAATGGACCATGCCAGGAAACTTGGTAAGGTAGAGCAGGTATGAGACCCCAGGAACTCAGGTACACACATCTGAGACAGTAGGTGCCTTCCTGCTTTCTGCCAGATTCCTGGCCTAGAACACAGGCCACACCTCCCACACAATTCCTTGAACTTCTATTCAATTTCATGGTGACTATCAGAGATCATTAATTCTTGACCAGGTGGCAGGAGCCTCCTCCCTACATGCAATACCAGGAACCACTAAAGCATTGGAAGCACATGTTAACTTGACCTTGGACCCTCCTTGAATGTCCTGATCTTTTATGAAATGTTTAGCTAGTTGGCCTACCACCTCCTATGAAATTTAATTTTGTTTACATTTTGTTATTGGAATACTTGAACGTCTGTTATTCTTCTTTCATAACCCAAAGAATGGGGAGATTCATGAGCACCTGACCTTGGTTTGAACTATTATTTATTTATTTATTTATTTAGCTCCAAGTGTATTCATTTAAGATGACATTAATGAATCCAAGCTTACTTTTTACTCCTGGTGCATCATGTCTTAGGAAGGAAAGGAGGAAATTTCAGGGAGAATTTGCCATCGCAAATCTCATTTCACTCCTGGGATATGGCTTCTTGCCAAGTGGCAAGATCTGCCCAGATGGCAGAACTTATTTTGCACACCAGATTTTTGTCATTATCTAGAGGTTGAAGGGTTAATAAATATACAGACATCTTTTGGGAACATGATTTTGTAATGCTGCGGAAATACAAAGGATTGCTGATCTAATTAGGAACCCCTATTAAGAATGTGCAGGAGGAAGTTAAGTGTTAGAATGCTAGGCTGCTCCTGGAAGAAATGACTAGGCATTAGTCTAGTCATGTGCAGACAAAAAGCTGTCATGGAAGCTAACACACTTAAAATGGCATGACTGGTCACTGTAGAAGTGTTCCAGGAGGCCTAAGGACTACATCTTTAGACAGGTTCAAAGAAACTTTGAGAGAATATTTTCAGCCAGTGCTGGCCAGAACCCAGGGAAATCATGGATGCATGTCTGGCTGTAGCCAGCTGCCTTGTTCCCTCTTGGCTCACTCGGGTACTTTTGTCTGTGTTAACTGTAGGAACCTGCGTTTAATGCTGCTTCATGCATTCTTGGTGATTCCTTGATATGAGTCCAATACCTGGATAAAATTGGCAAGTGAACTGAATAAGCATCCAGTCTGTAACTGTTTGGGTTGGTGCACATTGTGACTTGAAGATGTGGTCCTTCCCTGTGGCTGTAATAAGTGATAGTCAGTTGATGTCCTGGGTAAATAAACTCAAATACTAATGCACTAAAATTGTTATGTCTAGGTGACGTTTTAGATGGGAAGCAGGTGAGGTGACCAAAACTCCAAATTCCCTATCATGACATAAATAGAAACGCATGCTCCCATCTCTGCTGAAAATGGTGATTTTTTGATAAGGAAAACATTGTCACTAGATTGTCATTGATACGGAATGTGACAGAGGGTTAAGGAGCAGACAGCCTGCACTTGGATGGTCACATTTTTACAGATTATATTAAGTAGATGATTTCTGCACTATAAATTTCATTTCTTGATGTGGAATTATTTTTCATAATTGTTGTTAAACTATTATTTAAAAAATTAGGAATCAGCTTCCCCTCCTCATGCACACAAAAAGAATGTGGCTTTCACTGCACCAGAGTGCTTTCTTCTAGTGAGTTTGGTAGCACCCAGGCCCTCTCAGGACTCATCTCTCTCTCCTTTAAGAGAAACACACTATCAGAAGCAGGATTCTAAGGTAAAAGCTAGACTCTAAGAACCCAAACCCGAACCTTTCAAGGGGATGATGCTAGGTGGCTTTTTTTTTTCTTGGTCTTCTTAACGTCTTTATTTCCTACTCTAGAAGAGGCTCATGGAGTAGGAAAGAGAGCTACACATTGTTTCTCATGAAAATAGCAGGTAAAGCAGACAACAATTCTCTTGGGAGGGTGTGCACTTGATAAGTTAGAAACACTTAACATCTAGTTCTAGCCAGAAATATTCTGGATATAGCACTGGACACCCAAGGGCAACATGCTTTAAGTACTTTAAGAAAATGGAGTACTAATATCACCTTAGTTAGATATTACTGAAAAGACCTGGTAAACAAGGGAGAAATCAGAAATTAGGTCATTTGATTAATACTGCCTGATTGTTTGTGCTCTCCAGAGGGGTTTCTCTTTCCTCCTCATTTAGCCTTCTTAGCTTCTGGCTGACAAGGAGACTATATACTTTTTAAAAGTATAATCTTCATCTTAGTGTTTGTCTCTGCTGCGTTGATCTCTGGGGTCCTACATGATGCTGTACACTTACTCTCCCATGAAATGGTCTAACAGATGATCACTCAGTGAAACAATTAAGACAGGAAAGCCAGACATTTATGGAGGTTGAAAGGTTAAGTTGTGTGATGCTAAGAAAGATATATGAAGTCCCAAGACAGGGTCTCCTCCCCTGCCTCACCTCCCCACCTCATTCTTCCTCACTTTCTTGTCTCCCTTCCTTCCTCCCTTCCAACTTCCTTTCTGTCTTTATCAGCACTTATTTATTGAGTGTGAGACATTCTTTGGGCACTTCACTGGCAACAGGGTTGCTGTGAGAAAGGTTGACAAGATTCCTGTCTTCATGAAACTTCTATTCTACCAGGGAAACAGATGATTAAAAACAGTGAAAAAAAAATAATTTCAGATAGATGGCAGTTATGCTAATTAACCCAAGCAGAGTTAGGAGAGAAAAATGAATGGAAAGGCAGAGCAAATAGGGAAGCCCTCTCTGAGCGTGATATCCCACTGCAGATGGAAACAATAGTGATAAGGGATGAACAGCATTGAGAGCTGAATAAGGAGCGCTGGACATAGAGGGAAAATAAATGATAAAGTTTTACTTGCTTGCTCTGCTTGAGGAAGACAAAGAAGCCATTCTGGCAGGAGGGGACAGGCTAAAGGCAAGTCTGGTAGCACCAGTATAGGAATTCTTTTGTATATAAATAATTACCTTGTGCTGTATGAAATTGTTCCCAAGTCCAGAGAAATCTTGGTTAACAGGCAAAAGAAAGAGTCTTATCCTCAAAAGCTGAAGATGTGCTCCTGCACTTGACTCTGAAATAACCATGCTGAGAGTCCTGTGATCCTTCTGGAAATATCCTATAGTTGTCCTCTCTGGTTCTTCCTCAAATGCCAAGTTTTTTGTTTGTTTGTTTGTTTTGTTTGTTTGTTTTTTGTTTTTTTGTTTGTTTGGTTTTTTTTTTTTTTTTTTTTTGGAAGCCTTGAGAACCTATTAGAAATGTGGTTAAGTAAACAAAGTAAAAGGGGCATTCTCAGATCCTGCTGCCTGGTTTTTGGGTGGATGCTATTGAGATTCAAGTCAACTCACCGACTTAAACCATTACATGGACCCCATGCCTCGGCCCCACAAAGTGGGCTCCTCAATAACAAACATGAGTCTCTGCTTAGTTCCTGGATCGTCAGAGTAGATGCTTAAGGTATTGGGGGAGTCTGAAAGACAGGACATATTTTTCCTAGAATCCCTGGCTCATTGTGTGCAGTTCAGTCTTTGGGGAGTTCTGAATCAGTTCCATGGGCAGTAAGATGGAATTTTCTCATTGACTTTAGCCAATGGGCACTCCTGAAGCAAAGAAGATAGTTAACTCTGTTATACTAAATGACACAGAATGGGAAAATTTTTCCTTAGGAAAATACCTTTGGCAGAAGAGTGAGGTAGAGTTTTGCTTAGGGGATACCAAAAGTGAGCATCAGATCAGGGTTGGACAAAATACAGCCTGGCAGCTAATGCCTGCCCGGGAGCTCAAAACAGATTGACTTCCCACTTCCTACCACTAAGCCACATACTCTGAATTAAGCTCTACCTTTTAAAACAACCAGGGAGACAAATCAAAGAAAAGGAGTGTTTTGTGGGCCCTCCAAATTGATAGGAAACCCCAATTTTAACATTTGTTACAAAAGTTCCCTTGGAACACTAGCATGCTCAGTTGTCAATATTGCCTGTGGTTATAGAACTGAGTGACTGTGCTAGCCTGAGACAATACAAAGAAGAAGTACAGCATAGTACTGTCTAGCCTCAGAGAAGCTTGCCAACACCCACACTTAAACCAGCTTATCTGATGGCTAACATCTGGAATCTGTGACTAGGCCTTGACAGTGGTCACAAAGGGTTGTTCTTCCTCCTCTTTCCCTTTCACTGACACAGCCCTGCCCAACCCCCACTCCCCCACCTCCTCACCCTACCCCCTAACCACCACCCCTGTGTGTCAGTCTTGTCAGGAAGGCTCCTTCCAGGCGGCAGCAAATGGTAACTTACTGTGCTGGGCTGGCCGGGCTCCTACAGTTAGTGAACCCGGAAAGCATGCATTTCCCAGGAGCTTTTTGCAAAGCCCAGAGGAAAATCCTTGGTGCCTGTTCCCTGGATCAATAGCTGATTGATGGAATAAATCACCGTGCCTAAAGAAGGAAGGATTCTGATTAGCTAGGTTAGTAAAGTTCTCCTCCGGAATCCTAAGGCCAGAGGACTGACAGCCCCTCCAGCGGGGAGCAGGGAATTCCCAAAAGGAAGATACCAGAATGCATCAGATACTTCCAGAAAACCCAGCTTTACTTTTTTTTTTTTTAAAGCTTATCTTTCGTTTTAATAGATGTTCAACTACTCAGTGGCTTTATTTCAATAGACTTACTTGTACTGTGCTCATTTATTTTATTTTTAAGCTCATATTGAATATATTTTAAAATGGCAAACAACAAACACAATGGCTTAAAAATGAGATGGGTATCCCATGGTGATTTGCTACATGCATATGTTACAGCGTGTGAGTGTCCTTTTTTTTTTCTAGAAGCTTTTCCAGTTCAGGACTGCACAGTGATCATATGTGGAGAGATCTTTCCCTCAAAACTTGCTCTAAACTTCGGAGAATTGTTTAGGTTCTGTTCTGCAATAAATTGTTGGCATTGCAAAAACAGATACCATCCCCCTTTCCCAAAGCCAATTCAAGAGACTCTATGTCTGCTTACCCAGTTGAAGCATGAAACAAAAGGGAATGTTTTTACAGCAAACAGATTTTCTGAGAACAGTTGCTTAGGCAGTTTTTGGAGCAATGGGATTTAGATGTGCTGGAAAACATGTAAAGCCCAAATACCTGATGAGACTTGTCAACACTTTGAATTCTACATCTGTTGTTGATCACACTGTGGGACTTGTTAATATGTTTGTGATCATGTTGCCACAATGGAAAACACCAAGTTAAATTGTCATGTCTAGTCAGGTAGGGCACCAGGTCCTTCATGTATATTTGATGACAAACAATTTCACTAAAACATGGCTGGGTTATTTCATTAATGTAGCTCATAGAAAGCCTTGTGTTTGGTTTTGTTAGTCTTGATGCCCGAGGCATAAGCAAGTAGAAGAATTCAAGACACTTAAGCCAGGAAAACTGGAATAGTAATTAGCTCCCCCATTAACAAAGCATCAGTGCTGTGTGAAGTGCTGGTTGGGTTTTCAGGGTTGTCATCTCTCATCTGGTTAGTGAGTGAGCAGAGAATCCAATGTCTGGATGAAATGTGCTGGAGATCAGGTACCTGCTAAACACCTTTAGTTGTTAAAATTGAGAAGATACAGAGCGCTTGTACCAGTGAGTGACAGTTAGGGTTCCACATGATCTCAAAAACAATAAATAGGGGTTTCCCTGCTTCTCTGCTACCTCTGCCCTCCCTCCTCCCTTCTACCTTGAGCCCTATGAGTGACTTGTGAGATATAGAATTCCATTCAATAAAATCTATTCGGCTTGAATACATCCCATAGAAAATCTTTATGATAGTCCCAACTTTAAAAAGTCATGTATTGATAAAATCATGAAATAAGATCCACTTGAAGTTGTCAAAGGAAACTTGAGTTACTCTTGCACCAAAAGCCATCATCCTTAAAGGTGAGAACTTACTAGGAATCACTGAGCAGTATATATGCCTACTCTGGATTGAATATTTTGATGGAAACGTATGACCATTTATCATATCTAAAATCACAAGTAAAACACAGGATAAAGAAACAAAACCAGGAGATATAGACTCTTAAAGGGAAATAATTCGGCTGTTAATTTGGAAATGGTCATTAAGACCTGATGGTTAGAAGATTAAAGAATGAATACTTCTCAGAATGACAGTTGTCCTGTGAATATCCTGATTTGACTCAGTTAGTTAGGGACCATAACTTTCAGGCCAAAAAAATAGGAAACTTTGTCAGTGGGCAAAATCAAAGGAACAGCCGCCCATAAAGCATTGCATGTGGTAGACACCATAGTCTCTAGAACAAAAATGGTTAAAAAAAAAAAAAAAAAACCTCAATAGACTTTTTTATACCAATATATGACAGAGTAGGCCTATTTCATGTAAGATGAGAAAGAAATGTTAATTTCTTGAGTGTGGATTCACAGAGATTAAGGACAGGGTTCCTGTTCCCTCATATTTTAAACCCGATGTCTATAACAATGGTGCACACATAGTATGTGTAAGGAAGACTGCCATGTGCAAATAAGTGATTAGTGAAAATTAGAAGCATCATCTCCTACTGTCTGGTTTTGATGCTGTCAGAATGTGAGGACAGAAATAACCCACAGTGGCTGACCATTGGTGGCAAGTCATTATGTTCATAGTCTTTGTCCAGGGTTCCTCCTGTTTCTTATCCTCTCTTTCTCATGCTCTTCTGCATCCTTTCCTTCAGAGTGGGAAGCATTGCTGAAGGAAAGCACCTCTCCTCTCAGCATGAACATAGACTTCAGGTAGTATGGTGTATATACTTAAATAATAATTATTCTTTTAGTTTATGCAGTATCTATCACCTGGAGGATATTGTTTTGGCTTCAGGATTTCTACATTTTCTGTAAACAGAAAGAAAATAAATGGTCTCCTTTGTGGCAAGAACTTGAAAAAAGAATTATTCCCAAATAGCTCTCATTAAGACAACAAACTCAGTTTCTGTCCCTAGAGCGTCTCGCGGCACCATCTTGTGGCAGTCCCATCTGTTTTCGACTGTTGGTATAACAGTTAAAGTAATATTTTAAGTTGATACATAGCAACAAGATAATTTAGCAGACATGTGAGGATGATATGTTTTTATAAAAGTTTTCCTGTCAAAATTGATGGAGTTTGACTAAGAAAAAAATGGTAAACGAAGACATAAATGTTCAAACGAATGTTTGCCTTTATAATTAATATCTGTGATGGTAAGAGGAAAAGCCATCTTCAACAGATGATTTCAGATGGGGAGCATGCTTCCCAATGCCTGCTCCTGGGAAACGCCCAGCACTTAAATTTATTGCCAGTGAAATAACAAGGCGAGGCTCACTTGTGCTCCTGGTACTATGTTGGATCCAAAGAATAATGTTTTGAACTTCCCCTCTTCTTCTGACCTCTTCTCATAAAGCATAAGGTTTACTCAGCACCAAGAAGCTCAAACTGCCATTTTTCAAGCTAACCGAGCATTCAATGTAAACAAAACCGTGCAACTCTCTGCCTGTCGGTGGGCCAAATCGCTCCAGAGTATTCTATATTGGGTAGTGTTTGAGTGTAGTTATTTTCTGTCCTCAGAGTTATCTGAGTGCTATAAATTTAAGATTGCAAAGATTTTACAAACAGTCACTATCGGCAAAGCAAAATGAGCTGAAAAGCAGAGAGTGCATCATTATAATTACTACTATTGTTTTAGTTATTATTATTATTATTATTATTATTATTATTATTATTATTATTATTTTGAGACAGGATCTCCTGTAGCCCAAGCCAACCTTGAACTTGCTGTGTGGTTGGGGATGACTTTGAACTTAGAAACCTCCTATCTACTACCAGGCATGTGCTGCCATGCCCAGTTTTAAGTGTTGCTGGATGTCAAACTCAGGCTTTTTGGATGCTAGGCAAATCATTCTACCCACTGAGATGAAGCTCCATTCTTTATTTTAGATGTTTGAGACAATATCTCACTGTGCATTCCAGGTAGGCCTTGAAACCTCAGTTCCCTTCGTCAGTCTCCAGAGTGGAATTCTAGGTATACCACTCTACCTGGCCAAGTCTTATCATTTAAATTATGCATAGTTTCACAGCTGGATTTAAGATAGAATGTTCCACTTGCAAATAATAAAATGACACATTGATCCTGTCTGAGAGATGTTATAGGAGCCAAATAACATAATAATATGTAAAAATATGTGTCAAGTACCTGACATTGTTATGGACTTTAGTCGGAGTTCTCCGGAGACACAGAGCCATCACTAGGTAAGTGTGAGTCAGTGTGTGTGCCCTGCTCAGTTTATGCCATAGGCCAGTTATATATTATATACATTTAATCTAGGAAGAGAATAATTTTTAAGGCCTTGGTTCACATGACAATGGGGGCTGAGAGGTGTGCAGTCAGGTGGGATAGGAAACCAGCAGTTTGAAGGCCGATGAGCTCCTGCTTTTGTAGTGGTTTTCATTTTTATTTGCCTTCAGCTTGGACCCTGTGACTTTATCGGCTTTTTTTTGCTGTACTTGGGTCCTCGGAGGACTGGATGGTGTCCTTCTATGATCATGAGTGCCATCTACTTTATTCAATTCACCAGCGCCAGTGTCCCTGAGATGGCTCAGCAGGTAAAGTCTCTCTCCACACATGCCTGGAGACATGTTCCAAGTTCCTGGAATCCATGAGCACCGACTTCCCAGAGCTGTCCTTTAACCTTTATCCATGAACATGTCTCCATGCTCACATTAGGCACAGATAGACCCGCACACACAATGATGATGATGATGATAAAAATATCAGAAATATCCTCATAGATACACTCAGCAATATATAACTAGGCATCTGGGGCCATATATCTTTCAATAACTCAGTCAAGTTCTCTCTCTTTCTGTTGCAGATGTAGAGGTATGAGTTATTCTCTTGTATAGTTCAGACTTACCATGGAGTTCAAGCTTCCCTCAGACTTGCTTTGTAACTCACAGTGTCCTCAGATTGTCCTAAAACACCAAATCATCTTGTTTAACTTCCTCAGAGTGCCAGGAGTACAGGCCGCAGAGCCACGTCCAGTCTAAAGACAATCTTTGTTTTTTTCCCATTTATTTATTTATTCACTTTAATCTGGATAGAAGCCCCTCCTCCTCCCAGTCCCCACCTCAAATAGCCCCTTCCTCCACACAGCCTTTTCCTTCCCAACCCAACTGTCTCCCCAGTGCCTCCTTCTGCTTTTAAGTATTAAAAGTAAATATGCATTGTAGGAAGTATCACCGTGGCAGTACAATCTGTGTGTCACTGTATTGAGTTCCTTTCTAAGCATGTTTGTATCTCATTGGTCTTTCCGAGCTTTCATTGACATATGCTATAATGAATGAGATTCATTATAGAATATGCCTGCCTTGCAGGATTCTCTATTCCTAGGCAAAGTGTAAATCTCACAGAACCCAAAGCAAGAAAGCCTACCCTGTCTTTTCGTGAATAAGCAAACAAACAGCACCCCCAAACAGGTAGGAGTACCTCCCGCCTTTCTTTCAGTTGGGAAAATACTTACAGAGTTTTACACCTAAGCCTTGAAGAGGCGCTCTAATAAAGAGCTGTAGAGACAACAGTCTTTGACACTACTTATGAACAGACAAGTTAACCTGCTGATTGCATGAATGCTGGTGAAGACATTTGACTTCTTGTCAGGGATAAAGGCCTAATTAATCACAGCAACAGTAGCAGACAAGAGTACAAGCAGTGGTCATTCTCCAGCTCTGAGCCTCAACAGGGTGGCCTGAAGCAGGAAGAAAGCCTCACTCTCACTGTGGAGGAGGGACCCAAAGCTATGGAACCCGAACACTTTACTCTGGACGTTTTGTGCCTGCCCTCTGCTCTAGAGAGAAGAAACAGCCTTCCAATGACGACCTGAAACAAAGGAGGCAAGAGTCTCTGCTTGAAAAAAAAAAATACTGTACAGAAACTTGAGAGAACAATGGGGAAGTGTTAGCAGTATACAAACCCTAATCAGCATCGTGTGTTTACTCCACTCTGATACCACGTCTATGAAAAGGAACATCTGGGGCTTGCATAGGGCACAACGATGTGGAAACTTACTCATTCTTGGTCCAAGGCATCCTATGGATGATAATCCAATGCCCAACCATCCGTTCTAAGGATCTCTTCCTCCAGAGACCTGTGCTACCATGCCATAATCATTGAGCAAGCACGTTTCTTTCAGATTTTATGCTGAGTATGTGACAGGTGAAAGACTAAAGAGCCTGTACTGAGGACTTAAAAATACTCCACAAACTCTAAATTATCGTATTGGTTAGAAGTGGGGTGCGGATGAAATCTTCTGACAGTGGACATGTGAGATTTAAGTCTACAAAGAGGATAATGAATAGTTTAGGGACAGGCTCTGTAGGAGTGAGCAAAGTTTATTCTGGATGATTCTGACTGTCAAAGCTTCACATCAGATCATATTTAGTCAAGCACCCACCTTTCCATGTACTAGAAGTAAGATTGGATTTTCATTAAAATCAGTGTTTTTGTCTTTTTTTTTTTTCAGATGCCGGAAATAGTACAGTTTTTGTCTAAACTTGCCCCATTTTCCTCCAGGAACAGGGTAAATTCTGTGTTAGTGGTCACACCACTGAACAAAGAAAACCAAGTATCCTTAGGGTACACAGGAAATGATATAGATCACACGGAAGAGCATCTGACATTTTATTGTGCACGTATGAAGAAGCTGGATGAAAGGAACTCCTGAAAAGAGCTTCCGTTAGAGATTTCAGTGGTGGTCCGAGGGAATACAAAGGGTGGTAAAGTACTCGAGACCAGTCCTCAGAATTGCCATTAAAAACGTGCCAGACATGATGGTGCACACTTGTGATCCTCGTGCTCAGGAGATAGACGCGTAGATCTCTGGAGCTCATTGGCCAACCAGCGTAGCCTACTTAGTGACTTCCAGCCAATGAGAGACTCTGTATGAAAAAAACGACAACAGCAAACAAGGTGGATAACACCTGAGGAACAGCAGTAGAGTTTGTCTTCTAGCCCACACACGCCCACACATGGGCACCCATAGGAACACCTCAACACACCACAAAATTTCAATAGTTGAAAGTAATTAACAGGCCCAGAAAAATAACGTATAGTTAGATTAGACTCCTGTGCAGTGTTGTTTAGGAGTGGTCACCCAGCAGAGAATCATAATCCAAGGTTAAAAAAACGGCCTTTGAAAACCTGGCTCCTCATCTGCTTCTGTTGAACTATCAAGAATCATAAGAATCATACCAGAGAGGAAAACTGATTTGGAAATAAGTAGCCCTTTATAACACATTGTTCTTTCTTTCCTTCTCTCCCTCTTTCCTTCTTTACATCCTTCCTTCCTTCCTCCCCTCCTCCTTCTTTTGCTTAAGACAAGGTCTCATCATGTACTTTAGGATGCCCTCGACATTCTAGCAATCTTACTGTCTCTTTCTCCCAAGCCCTTTGATTATAAGCATGCCATGTCACACCTTATTATAATACTGCACCATATTTTATCTTCCTTCTTTCCTGCCTTTCTTCCTTTCTTCTCTTCTTTACTTCTTTTTTTTTTTTTTTTTCTAAGACAGTATCTCAGTATGTAGCTCTGGGTCACTTGGAATTCACTATATAGATCCACTTGGTCTTGAATGCACAGAGACCCACACCACCAGCATCTGCATCCCTCTGTGGTATTCACTGATAGAAAACTACTGGCTTCCACTGATTTAAAGATCACCTTCCTCCTGCAAGGTTTTCTCGGCACTTGCGTTCCTCAGCATCCATCATGCTTGCCATGTTCCGCATTACCAGCTCACATTCTGTCCACTGCTGCCGTGCGTTTTCTTCGTCACCTGACAGCAGAGTCAGAATGGATATTATAACGACATAGGATTAACATTTAAATATCTATGTTTTTTGTACTATTAGCAGCAGGCAGCACTCTGACATCAACAGAAAGTCTTCAGAGAGTGTCAGTTTGGTGGGAGTCTCGCTCCTGCAAACCTACTGGCAGGAGAGCACTTGGGGCCAGGTAAAATGGTAAAGGTTTAAAAGCAGTTTCTTTTACATGGCTTTAATAAGCATGGACAAGATCATTTTAGCTCATTTGTGTGGGTGTGTTGTGTGCGTGTGCAGCAAGCATATGTATAGGTGTATGTGTGAATGTGTGAACACTAGGAGATA
This sequence comes from Arvicanthis niloticus, assembly GCF_011762505.2. Classification (NCBI taxonomy): domain Eukaryota; kingdom Metazoa; phylum Chordata; class Mammalia; order Rodentia; family Muridae; genus Arvicanthis; species Arvicanthis niloticus. Next base: position 27,731,831 of record NC_047667.1, on the reverse strand, counting down.
ACCTCCTGTGTTTGTCTTAATTGTTTTGTAGGGTGTTGTTTTTGATGGTAGTAGTCTCTAACTAGATGCTGAGGTTTGACTGTTAGGGCATGAGGACTGGCCAGTAAGCTCCAGGGATCCCCCCTTCTCTGCTTGCCAGAGCTGAGGGGTTGTTATCAGCATGCCAGGCCTTCATGCTGGCACAGCAAACACTTTACTGACTGGGCTATTTCCCATGCCCCTCATTTAAGAATATAACTGAAGTGCTGGTGTTCTATGGATGCTATGTGATTTAGAAGGACAGCAGCCATCATTTGCTTGCTTTTGCATGGGGGTTTGGGGGGGGGGGACTCATTCATAACTGCTAAATAAAGGAATAGCCCAACTTTTGTTGCCTGTTTGGCAAAGAAGAAATGTGGTTATGTGTACTCAAGAGGGTCAGGCAGGGAGAAAAGGCCAAAAGGCATTAGTATAACAAGCCAAGAGGTCACTCAAGAAAATGTCATAGGAACTGTGATCCTCTGACCTACAGAGCAAAGAATCATTTCTGAAACCTAGGAGAGAGATGTCTGGGTCTTTATTATTATTATTATTCATTTTATAATCCACTCATTGCCCCTCCTCCCAGGTATTTGCTCCCGCAATCCTTACTCCTCCCCCCCTTTCTCCTCTGAGAGGGTGGAACCCCCCCCCCCCCCCCCGCCCATTCCCCAACCCTGGCACATCAAGTCTGGCTCTTAACCCAGGCTTCCTGGATTGGAATGTCTGGTATGGGGCAAAGAGAGAAGGTTCTCCTTTGTTTTAAAAAAACCAAAACAACAACAACAACAAAAACAAAAAATAAAAAACAAAAAACAATTTCAATCATGATGTTCTTATCCAGAGAACACTAAAGAGTGAATTTTAAGAGATTCTTACGACTTTTGGAGACAGTAAAATTCAGGGTCGCAGCTTTCCAGCAGTGTGGATTTAATCACTTTGAGGCTCGGTTTTCTGTCAAAGGAAGTAACATCAACTTATCTCAAGGGGCTGCTGAGAAATTTAAAATAAGGAAACCTGCATGATGCCTGGCACAAAGTATATTTAGAAATATTTACAGTTTTGACATTTTAGGGAAGTTAATAGCTGTGTCTTCCTGCAGTCACCCCCCCCCGCCCCCATTCGAAGCAATGTGGATTGTGAGACTCTTACATGGGTCTGTGGGGGAAAGAAGAGCGCTTTCATTTGAGCACCCGTGAGGATGATGCATTGTTAGCTGTAAAATTAACAGAGGGAAGATAATCTGCTTATTGTGGGCATCTTTGTCTGCACTCTTTAATGCCCATTTTTCTTGGAAATAATAGGGCCGGGAATTAGCTTCAAAAATAGACAGTAAAAATCTGAAACACCACACTGGTTCAGCCAGCAGCTTCCTTAATAATGCAGAGCCTAGGGAGTATCCTGGTAGAAGACAACAGCCCTCCAAGAAAGCCAAACCCAGAGTTCAAAAGAAAACTCCGAAACCACTCTTCTTTGTAACATTATGAGTCGGTTTTTACGTGACTTTATATATGCATTTAAATGGGTTAGAATCCTTCATTATGATACAGTGATATATAAAATCTCACACTTAGAAAACTGATAACTTTGAACTGATAGAATTTTTTGGGAAAAATAGCCATTCGCTCTTGACTTTTAATAAGAAAATAGTCCCAAATTGTAACTGATAAAATTTTCATGCACAGTGATATATTTTTTTAAGGCACAACCTGTGTTTAAATTCTTCACACATATAAACTTTTGAATAACCAACTGAATTTTTTATTCTTGCCAGATAAAGTAATATTTTCTTTTATGTCATTTGTTATATTCAACTTTTTCCAAATAGTTGATATTTTCTTCTCATTGACTGGATTCTGCATGAATTATCTTGGGCTGAGAAACTATAATTTTAAACTCTCATCTCTGTAAGAAGCCACTGGGTCCTTCAGGTCTTTTTACTTTTCCCCCCAGACTATTTTCATGACTTTTTTCTTTTTATTAAGCAAAAGGGCAGGATTCCTTTATATTTCCCTTCAATGAATTTTGACATACTCCTTACCAGATCAATCTTTTTAAAAATACATTTTAGAAAATGGATTATAGATATAAATAACCAAAATAAATAATGAGATTCAGTCACACATGTCCAGAACTTGTTTTTAATGCAAGGATGTTCAGCCTGTAAAATAGATGTATTAATGCAAGTGAATTCATAGACTTGGAATGTTGGAGTTGAAATTGTGAATAGAGGTTGTGTGAGCCTCTTTTATGGGAAAAAAATAGTTTTAGGATTCTAGCACATCACTTTTTCTATTTATTCTTAAGCCTCATTGTTTACAATTATCTTAGCCAGCCCCACTATTAATAGTAAGCTGCCATCAAGATGCCAGTGACAGGTTTCAGATGGCCCTTCATTGTCACTGCCTTCGAATGGTTTCATCCTGTTAATCCTCAGAAATGCATTTTCTCTGTTTAGTGAGTGTGTCTGATATTTAGGTATTCTGACAGCATATGTCATTCGCCTTCACCAGCATTTACAGTTATTAAAGTAAATAAAATATAACAAATATCAATATAGCATAGAGTTGACAAACGAAACATTGTCTGAAATAACTTTCTTATTATAAAAGTAACATTGTTTCTTTTAGGAAATTAATATAATTCACAGAAGCACAAAGAAGAAAATATATCCTCAAGTCTGCTACTCTCTGAAAATGAACCTTTAGTACCTTGATATGTGTGTATTCAGGTAGACTGAGCTGGAGTCTAGACATAGACAGTTCTGTTCAATATTTTTGTGTACTTAGGACACATTAGAATACTTTTAGCTTTCAAAAGTTGATACATAAGTATCTTTAATTATTTGAGGGGGTTGAAGCAAACATTTTTTTTTTAGGTAGATGTTAATCTAAATCTAAAGAATGAAACTCAGATTGAGTTTTCCCTATCATAACTAGAAGTTAAATTCTCAACTAAAGGGCAGATTTCCATTTTGTTATAGAAACAATTAAGGTACCATATCAAAAACAATTAGAAAAAAATCTATCCATATGTTGGTTATCATTAATATTCTAATGTCTTTATGTTCAAAGCAAGGTGCTATAAAGGTATATGCTTGTTTTGTTTGTGGTTTTAAAGCAGGGAATGACTGTGTAGTCCAAGGTGGCCTTGAACTCATAACCCTCCATCCTTTAGCTGCTGAGAGCTGTGACTACAGGTGTGCACTACCATGCCCAGCCTACCTAAAAGTTTTATGTGTAAAGATTTTATAGCCAGAAATGAACAATTAAATGCAAATAAACGTAAGTCTAGGAAGTAGGTTCTCTAGAGGACATAAGAACAAAGTCTGATTTTAATTTTTGCATAAGAGGAATTTTGTCTTATCTTCTTCTTAAGGGAGCACTATTGTCATGTCATGTTAAATATAAGCTTATGTTTGGAGGACAGTTGAAGCTTGTTTCCTGAGGAGTTCAGTGCCTGTGAATACTGAGTACATTTTCCTAACTCACTTACATGGTAACTTGGTATGTGGGTTGGGATTAAGACCTGTGTCTCCTGTCTACTTTTCTTAACATGTTTATACATAGGGGAAGAGTCTTCCCTTCACCTTTGAGTTCTATTCTTCATTATTATATTTATCCTAAACCTCAAAGGACTAACCCAGTACTAAGCTTACTTTGTTCAAATCTATTTAATATATCAGCCAATCAACTAAAAGCAATAACTTTCAAATAAGACAGACCTACATTTTAATTCTTTCTCTACTACCCCATGGGTGTGTGACCATGGGAGTTAACATTGCTTCTTTGTGGTCCTTTCTCCATCTGTGTAATATACCTTGTGAGAGCAATTCCTGTAGACTCTATAGAGGTGGTTCTCAACCTTCCTAATGCTGTGACCCTTTAATACAGTTCCGCATGTCGTGGAGATTCCCAACCTTAAAAGCATTTTTATTGCTACCTCATAATTGTAATTTTGCAACTGTTGTGAAATGTAATGCAAATGTCTGTGTTTTCTGATAGTTTTAGGTAACTCCTGTGAAAGGGTTGTTCAACCCGCAAAGGGGTTGCAACCCACGGGTTGTCTCAGACTCCCACTGTCCTGTGTTGATAGCACAGAACTCAGGTGCTTTCTGTCCCTGAATCTATGATCCTGAATCTTCTTACTTTGCAGTTAGTTTCACAAAACATTGTAACATGAAACCCTTTCCTAAACAGGAACTGAAACAAAGTATTTTTAAAGTTTGATCAAGGTTAAAAAGTCAGACATAACACCTCGGATTGTTAATGGGAATTAGTACAGATGCCAATGTGTGAGCATTGGGGAACTTGAACCAGAAGGTCAAAAGGCACGGAGACCAAGAACCTGATGAAGAGACAGAGTCCATGAGGTTCCCTAAGAGGTCCGGACTCCTGTGCATATCCCTGAGAGCCAGACCCACCAGTAACAATCTGAATGCTTATTATACTCGGGCGCTCCGTGCCCAGGGTAGAGAATATGATGTAAGGAACCATCAAGTATGACAAGATCCCTCCCCTGCAGCAAATAAACAAAGTGAGGTAGAAACCAAAACAGAGCCCCTGCTTGACAATCCTCAGCAGCACACTGCGTCATGCAAGGGTAGTTTAGCCAGAGCCGGGAGAGCTCTGCCAAAAAAGCTAACGGCAGGCAGGCTGAGCCAAATTAGAACAGAGTCAAAAATTTGTCATACCTTTGTAATTCACACAGCAGCCTTCTCAGCTCAGCCACAAGCTGTCCAGATGTTAGCCATCTGACTCTTTACAGCCGTGGTCTGTTTTTTCTTTAAAGCCCCCTTTCCTCCTCAGAGTTCCCAGTCCTGTGGTGTTTCTCTAGACTTGGAACCCAAGTTGAGTAAGGAAGAATGGATCTTCTTCTCGATTTGCAGGACAGTTTCTTCCTTTCAAGGGAAACATTTTGAGACCTCAGATTCTTTGATTCAGTTTACACCGTAGCAAGAAAATTTAGCAAGTAACTGGCTAAATAATAAACTGGGCATAATAAATATAAGCTTAGAGTGGACTCTTTCATCAAATGCTTATGGGTCGCTTGAACAAGACACGTAACTTAACTGCTCTGTAGCAGGTTAATCGACTATTCTTCTGATTCTCCCATGGCACAATGCAGATAATAATACTGACATCACAGTACTAAATGAGATCGCGTTCATCAAACATTGACCACAGTTCCCACTACATACACTCTATCTGCATTGGTTGTTTTGTTTAAAATTTGCTTTATTGCCTTTTCCCTTTTCTTTGAGTTCCACAGACAAAAGCTCCCAAGATGGTGGTAGGTAACAGTAGAGTGTTTTTGTATCAATGTACTTATGGCCCTGTCATTTATTCAGTATTGGCTTCAGAACAGAATGCAGTTGCACTTTCGATGTAAAGATGCCAGTGTGAGAACTGGACACCAGATCAGCCACCATGGTCAAATGACAAGGTGAGCCTCTTCTCATGCCAGAAGCCAATTTCCTCAGCTCAATTCATGATGAGTCTCACATATTTTCCTCCAAGAAAATGGTTTTCAAAAACTGAGGAAAGATATGTAATAATAATAAAACCCTCCCACCTGAGGTGGGAGAGATATCTCAGTGGTTAAAAAAATAAACTGTTCTTGTGGAGGACCTGTATTCAGTTACTGGTACCCAGGACGTGTAGTTCCCAATTACTTACAGTTCCAGGTTCATTGGGATCCAGTGCCTCTGTTCTCCACAGGCACCAACATTCACATGCACAAAAACATACACACAATTAAAAACTAACCAACCAACCAAACACTTCCAAACCACCTCCATAAATCAGAAGGGTGAGGTTCAAGCAGAAAGTGTGCCCACAGTGTCACCAATCACAGTTCAAGTAAAGGATTACTATGGAATTCCCAGTTTGCTTTCATTTAAATACAAAAATAAAAGTGAACCACAAACTCAACTACTGCTTTTTTTCTTCTTCTTCTTTTTTTTAAAATCAAAATAAAAAATCAAACAGAACAAAGAAACCAATAAAAAATTAGCGCTTATTCTTGATGTACGGTAGCAGTATGATTTAGAGGATCCTGGAGCCGTCCTCTCTGCAGCCAGCAGACTCATGGCCTTTGCTGATGTTGAATGTCAACACATTTGATGGACAGCATAAAACCTGACAGCTTCCGAAATGATCCTATCCAGTGACATGTGTGGTATACAACAGCTGGGACTGTTTTAGGTCATGGAAAAGTAATTAGTGTATGACACACAGTGCAGAGACATGTTTATGTTTGATCACAAAAACATAACAAAATAGAATAACTTTCTCAAGTTTTTGAATATATGGGTTAAAAAAAATAGTCTGAGGCAGTTTTTAAATCTAACTACTTAGTTGGTTTTTTTTTTTTCCTAAAATAATCCTGACACCTGGGCACTGCCCCAAAAGATATTAATTGTGAAAAAGCCCAGAATATTCCTTATAAAACTCCTAAGGGGATATTTCCCTGGACTTTAATGTTATTGTATGGAACTGTTGGCTTTTAGACTCTGTGTCTTTATTTGACCTTGAAAACAATTACTTATTTTTACTGTGTGTGTGGGCACAAGTGTGTGTGCGCGCGCGCGCGCGCGCGCGCACGCCTGTGTGTGTGTGTGTGTGTGTCCTCTGGAACTGCAGTTACAGATAATTGTGAGCCACCTGCTGTGGGTTCTAAGAACTGAACTCGGCTTTTCTGCAAGAGCAGCTTGTGCGTTTAGCCTCCAGACTATCTCTTCATGACCTCTTCATGACTACCCAGTTCTGACCTCCTTCATGCAAGATTAGACCAAGATATTTGTGACTGAACATTTGTGGGCATTATTAAAATAGATGACAAATGGGCTTTCAAATCGGACAAATGTTGCCACTGTGGAATTGCTGTATGTAGCCAAGTTAATCAGATTTGTTCAACAAGCAGTTATCAGACTTTTGGCCTGTAAGAGATAATGTTTTATATGCTTGTAATAAAGAATAACTACAAGAGAAAAATATATCTGTTCTCCTGAAGGTGACATTTTAGTAGTAGCAAGCTGCAAAAATACATTGAATGTTAGAATATAATAATAATATAAAAGTTAATGGAGATGATGATGGCAGAAATGTGTGTGCATATACATGAATGCACGTGTGGGTTTTTGCACAGAGTCATCCTTTTGATGCCTCTCTGAGATTATATTTGATCAGAGACTCGAAGGAGACACAGGAGCTAGCTTTACTGCTATTTAGTATAGCAAAATCCTAGGAAGAGGAAATGGCAAGAGATGTTTATAGGAGTTTCCTATGGCTGCTGTCAAATGACAATAAACTTGGTGAAACCAAAAGTCAGGGCTGGACGTGTGGCTTAGTGGTAGGACATTTTCATAACATAACAGATTCTACCAAAGTCAGTGTCTCTGAAAGCAGTCCACTGGATGAGCCAGGTCTGGGGTTGAGTGTCAAAGAGTTCCAGCTTCTGTCAGTTCCTGGTGGCCTCAGTATCCCTTGGCTTATGGCCACAGCATCCCAATCTAGTCTAGCATCTTCAAATACCCTTCTGCTCTATCTTTTTATTACCCTTCCCCTGTTTGTGTTGAATGGGCTTCTGCCTCTCTGTTCTTGTACCTGTGTAATCCTATCTAAAGACCATCCAGGTCATCCCAGATAACCACTCCATGAGTACATTCCTAACTTAGTCATGTCTACAATGGCTTTCCTACAAAAGGTCGCATTGCCAGGGCTGCAGCTGCAACTCAAAGATGGGTCATTTGCATAGATAGCATAGGCAGGCTCAAAACCAAGAACAAACAGAATCATACAAATAGATTCCTGGGATTGAGGCTGTTATGTCTTTGGCCAGTTTGTAGTGTACCACAATGAGTATGTATTTGGTATATTTGAGAAACACTAGGCCAATATGGACAGAGAACAATAAACAAGAAGAAGATACAATGAGATAAGATCAAAAGCCAACAGTGGTGAGACACTGTAAGGTTGTGTAGACCGTGATCAGAACTTGACCCCTTTCCAAAATTGAAACAGGGACACATGGGATCATTTGAACAGAGATGTCACATGATACAGGGCTTATGTTTTAGCAGAAACTACTATAGCTTGAGTGAGGCTGAAGAAAGAAGCTGGGTTCTAGATAGACTTGGAAAATAGAAATGACAGGATTTGTTGATGGGTCACAGGTAGGGCATGAGTGATAAATGTCTGTCACTACTATAGCTTGAGTGAGGCTGAAGAAAGAAGCTGGGTTCTAGATAGACTTGGAAAATAGAAATGACAGGATTTGTTGATGGGTCACAGGTAGGGCATGAGTGATAAATGTCTGTCAGTGGATGAACAAATAACACAACAGCACAAGTGGAACTAAAAGACACTATTGTAAGTGAAAAAGCCAAGCACAGAAGGACAAATGTCACAGTTTCTCTTTATAGTTGGAGTTGTAATGAGTCAATTTCTTAGTAGAACAGAAGACTAGGCACTGGTGACTGGAAAGAGTGTGGGAGTTGGAAGGTGGTCCTATAATGGGCAGTAGAACACAGATGAAAGGAATAAATCCCAGTGTTGTACACAACAGGAAGGTAACCCTAACTCACAACAATTTACTGCTATATATGCTTATTTTGTAGTATGCAAGTATATGCAGGTTATTATGTTTAATTTAAATTTTGAGGACTTCTGACTGAGTAACATAATTTATATCAAGTCCCCCTCCTTCTCCTCTAACTCTGTGACCTCACTCTCAAATTAATGACCCATTATTCTTTAGTTATTATTATGACATGTATATAGATTTATAACCTGCTAAGTCCCTTTAGGTGATTTATACATATGTGTTTTTGTCTGAATATTTGAGATTGGATAATCTATGGGGGATGGTATCTTTGGAGAAGACAGAATCTCTCTCTTCTAGCAGCTGTTAATTTTCTGTAGCTTTTGATCTAGAAATGGGGCATTGTGAGATTTCTCCCTTCCACGTTGACATGTCAGCTGATATAGACCTTCAGATTATAAATCTTTCACATTTTACTAAAGATTTCTTTATTATTATTATTATATTGAACTAGAAGAGGCATTTAAAATTACTAAATGCAAAATAATGCTAAGAAATTGTAGGCCTAGATTTTTCAAAACCTACTTTAATAAGGTTTTTCAAATGCTTCAATCTCCCTTCTGGCCCACCTACCAAAGGTAGAAGAGAAAGATGGTTAATAAGAGAAAGATAATGTGGACCTGTTTAGAAGTAATTTTTTTGCGGAGACACCAGTCTTCATTGTCAGGATATCAGCATTCTTGTCCAAAGCATCACACACAAATCAGTAGCAGCAGTCTATTCCAATCAGCAATTCACAAATCACTAGCAGCAGCTCCATACAGAAGAAACCATGAGGCTCTTCCAAGTTGGCACGAGTCCTTAAAAGCAGCAAGAAGCAGCCTGAATACCTCAAGAAGCTCTTTGTTGCTTTTCCCTCTATGAAGTCCTGACAAGCGAAGCTCAGTGAAGACCAGCAAAGTGTTGCAAGGTGTACCAATGCAAAAGCATCATTTACTCTTTCCAGACTCCACAGGTCCTCTCACGTGTCTGCTTCAGCAAAACATCCTCTCATAAGACAGTTTCCCCAAAAATATCACATGATACAACTGAGTCTCCAAAGAAACCAGAAATTTCCACTTCAAGAAACTCAAGATATATATGGAGAGAGAAGTGCTTTCTACCTGAATTTTTTTCTGTCCTCATCCCACTGAAATGTTGCTCTGTGTGCCAGAAAAATGTACAATTAAAAATAGCAATAGTTGGACAAAAGAATTGATGGCTGCCCAATTTTTTTTATTTTTATTTTTAGCTTAAACGTTAAGGATAGCATGCTATTAACAGAGATGGAAAAGGCTATAAAGGAGCTGTTTTGGAGTGACCAGGAGCTTCTGCTTATATATGTTAAACACGACAATCTCATTAGAATCCTGAGAGAAAATTTTGGAGGGAAGACAAAGCAAAGATATTATCTGTGAGTGAGTATGTACCTGGTGTCAAAGACTTGCAAACTAATGGCTTTCTGGAACTAGTGAAAGCAGATAGGAAAATGTGGTGTGAAGACAAAGCCCTGAGAGTACATGCTTGTAAAGTGAAGAGCATGCTCATGATACCAAAGGAGCCACCTGCTGGGAGGTGGAGAACATGAGGAGGGGTGTTTTCAGGCAGAGATGTGAGCAGGAGGCTTCAAAACAGAAGTCATGAGCACTTATTTGTCTTATGAGGTGACATAAGACGAATGTCTGAATGGACTATTTGTAAGAGAGTGAGGGATAGGACCTAGAGCAAGGGAGACTTTGCAAGTTAGCTGTAAAGAGGAGAGAAGACATAGTGAGATGATTGAAACTGACAGTGAGATTCTCTCAAGTGTTTAAAAGGTATAAAAGAATAATCTACACCAGGTAACATTGTTCATGTGCAGGGTTGTCCCCATTTATTCCCTAGGAGGTGGGAGTTTATCTCTAGCAATTCCAGCAAACAGAAAAGGTGAAAGGTGGCAGAGGGGGAGTGTATTCAAGGTCTCTTCTCAGTGCTGACATTGCCTCTTTGAAGTAGGGAATAGGTCAGGCTTCCAGCATGATATCATAACCACCTGAAAGCATAGAAGATCTAGTGTTGAAGTTTGGGGCCAGATGTTGTATGAAATAATTCTCTGGAAGATGAATAGATGTCCAAGAAATGGAGAGTAATATCAGCAGAATTGTGTGCCAACATGGGGACTCATGGTCTAGAATTTGGAGTCAGGCAAGCTGGTGTGTTTCTGAAATGGTTTCCCAGCCATCTTCAGAGATAGGAGCACAGTGTAGAATCGAGAGGTGCAGTTTATATCAGTCAGTTATGTAAATTAGTGGCATAGACTTGAGGGTAAATGTTAAGAAACTACGATAGCAAATGACTACATAAAACAGAAGGGAGAACATAAAAGAGTGAATTCAGATCAGAAGGTTGTGACTGAGCAATTATATTCTGGTGCTGTGGAAGCAGGTGTGACAGATGTAGTAAGAGTTAATAAGGTAATGTGGAACAAGGGACAGTAACTCAAGAATCATCTATGTGGATTGAAAATCACTATTAAAATACAGGAATGTTAGTGAGTTTTACACTGAGGTAGCATGTAAAACTATGAGGAATTACATAGACTAACCAAACTCTAGAGAGTTGCATTGATTTGGCTGTGATCTCCTCCACAATCTTCATGTGTCAGAATCTTGGTCTTTAGTGTGATGACTTGGGGAAGTAGGGCTTACTGTAATGTTATCAGGCCACTAGGGGGCCCTGCCCATTAGTAACTCGGGGATAGTTCACAGAGAAATGACAGTTATAAAAGATGAAGTTCAGCCTTTACTCATTTTCTGGATCCCTGTCTTGCCCAGCAATTGGTCTAGATTAAGCTTCCAGCATGATGTCATAACCATAAGGTCACATGACCATGGATTTTCAGTCCGTAAAACAATAGTTAAGTAAGACTTTTGAGACAGGGCCATATGTCACAGAGGTTGCTATTGAACTTGCTATGTAGCCAAAACTGCCTTTGAATCCTGATTCTTCTCCCTCTACCTCCGAAGTGCTAGGATTATAGGAATGTTCCCACTACACCTGGATCTCTGTAAAAAGAAATACCCTGCCTAGTTTTAAGGACTTTTGGTATAGTGATAAAGGACTGAGAGTGATAAATGTATAGAAATAGATGGAAGGGTCTGGTGACATGAGACCCAAAATAAGGATGCTTCTTATGGAAGGCATAGGTAAAAGCTTTGGAATCAACAAGAAGGAACAAGAAGGACTCTTACCCATCACCTGGACTCAGGATGTCTGGACTATGGAAGGAAAAACATTATACTATAAGGAGACTACTGTACCAGAAGCTGTGTCCTCAGAAGGGTGGGAAAAAAAATGAGAAAACATTTAGAGAAAAGGTAGACAAAAGAGATTTTTAATACAGATGCACTATTTGATCCAGAAGGTACAAGAGAAGGGTTTAATGGCTGTGGAGTTGAGGGAAGATGGTAGGATAATAGTGGACATATGGTTTGATGTGAGAGAGGAACCTTGGCTGAAACATGCAGGTTATCAGAAACACGTGGACGAGCTCACATAGACTGAGGTAAGCGTATCTTTTTTCCTCAAATGTCTTGTTTTACCTGCATTATCTCAGAGTCATGTCCAATTTAGCATTTGCCCTGTAATTCGAATGACTTCTGTATTTTCCTCTGTAGGCACAATGACTTTAGAACTAATAGGTCTAAGACAGATGAGGTGTTAGGTGAATGTTCAGACATATGGAGTGAGAATTGAGATGACTTTACTCCAAGCATGAGGGAGTTCAGGCATCACTTAATACAAGTGATAAAGCCAAAGGTTTCAGTTGGATGCAAGCATGTAGCTATGTGTTCACATGTTGGATGGGTTTACGTTTTCTTAATTAAAATTACATTATGATCAAATAAATTGAGATTAAGTTTTGAGAGACCTTGATAGATTTTGAGACAAATATAGTAAAATACAAACCCATTTTTCACAAAGTTGCCAGATTGTGTTTATCCAGGTCGGAATACTGAATCATCAGACTCATGTTAGATACTTGAGAGACGATAGATTTGTTTTGGTTCACGGTCTCTGAACTTTCAGTCGTGGTGGCTTAGCCTAGGGATACACTCTGTGATGAGGTAGATCATCGGGCAGAAGGGTGCTAGTGAAGCAGAACTGCTCACTTGTGTTTGCTGGTGATCAGAGGCAGGGATCTGGGATAAGATGCAATCCTCAGGATCTTATCACCTCTCAACAATTGATTCTACTAACTGGAGACCAAGTTTTGAACATACAAGCCTTTGGGGGGATGGTCACTTCATATCTTAACCATGAAAGTCAATAGGTTATGTTAGCATTCCTTTGTAAATATACCCTGAATACAGCCCTGTGTATCATCCCTAACCACACTCGTCTAAACCACTGTTATTTCTGGTCTGTATGATAGGAAATCTATCTTAGTGTGGCTCATGGTTCCAAGGTGCAATCCACCATGGCAGGGAAGCTACAGCAGCAGAAACATGAGGCATCGGTTCACACTGTATCCATAGTCTGGAGGCCAAGAGGGATAAATTTCAATACCGGTACCCCTTGCTCTCCCACTTTCTCCTTTTTGTTCAGCCCAGAACTCCAGCTACTAGAATGCTACTACTCATAAAACTCACCATGTAGATAAGGCTGGCCTCAAACTCATAGAGATCCACCTGTCCCTACATCTTAGTGAGTTAAAGGAATTTACCACCATGCCTGGCTCAAGCATACCACCTTCAGATCATAACATTCTACTCCAGGCTCCTAAAGTTTTGTGTTCATCTCATAATGCAAGATGCATTTAGTCTATCCAACAAAGCTTCCAAAGTCTCAATAGGTTAAACTTGTCCAATAGAGTTACTTCTGAGGCTCAGACAATCTCTCAGCTATGAGCCACTATAAGGAAAACAGGCAAGTCACGCACTTCCAATATACAATGGCACTGAGTAAATGTTCTCATTTCAACAGAGAGGAAGGAATGAACAGTAAGCGAAGAGCAGGCTGAGCAAAACTAAGCATCAGGACAAACACCACACCTACAGCTTTTTGTCTGGCATTTGGGGTTCATGATAGACCTCATCAGGGTTCCTATGGTCTCTTCCAGCCTTGCCATTTGCAACACACATAGCCTATCTCTTGGGCTAGCTCTACTCTGTGCCTGAATCTCTCCCTGGTGCGTATCCTATGGTTCTTGCATCTCCAACATTTGAGGTCTCCATTCTGTCTTCAGCTTCTTCTTCTTCTTCACAATTCATTCAAAGGCTTCTCAGGGCCTCTACTTCTGAGGCTCAGACAATCTCTCAGCTATGAGCCACTATAAGGAAAACAGGCAAGTCACGCACTTCCAATATACAATGGCACTGAGTAAATGTTCTCATTTCAACAGAGAGGAAGGAATGAACAGTAAGCGAAGAGCAGGCTGAGCAAAACTAAGCATCAGGACAAACACCACACCTACAGCTTTTTGTCTGGCATTTGGGGTTCATGATAGACCTCATCAGGGTTCCTATGGTCTCTTCCAGCCTTGCCATTTGCAACACACATAGCCTATCTCTTGGGCTAGCTCTACTCTGTGCCTGAATCTCTCCCTGGTGCGTATCCTATGGTTCTTGCATCTCCAACATTTGAGGTCTCCATTCTGTCTTCAGCTTCTTCTTCTTCTTCACAATTCATTCAAAGGCTTCTCAGGGCCTCTTTGCAGAGGATCTGAACTGGTTTCATAGAATGTTGGTGCAAGTCTCTAATACCTATCATCCTTGCAGTCTTTGTCTGCAAATGCAACCCATGTAGATTACACTGCCAAGATCTGGTGCCAGCTTAAGATGTAATTTGGTTTCATATTGCTTCAGCTGTAGTGAGTGGTCTCTGTGCACTTTGGCCTTGAACCTGGGGAAACACTTCTTTACACTGCCACTGTTTAGGACTGGTAGCATTTTAGTTTGGACATTGTCCTTTCAAGTTAACTTATATCTTCACAAAATTGCAACCTTTGCTTGGTGTGCTTTAACTCTCAGAGTACCTTTTCTATTGTTCCAGTGCACAGTACCAGATTTCTCTTTAATTGTTCTAATCTCTGGAACGATTAAAGCTGTTTTTATTGGATCCCCTTTATCTGAAAAATGTAAACCCATTCATGTATGTTTTCTTGCCAAACTGAAACCTTTTCTACTCCATCACTTCATCCATCACCTTTGAATTCATGTTTCCAGACCATGGGCAGAATGAAGTCAGATTATTTGCAGGAGTGTGATACAAATGCCCAGTTCCTCATAGAGTCATTATTCTCCTCTGAAATTTCACGAGTCAAGACTCTACCAGATACATCTCTAGTAGCAGCATCGTCTTCCGATCTCCCGCCTATTTGGTCTATTAGGTTCTGCTTGTAGGAATCCAGGATTTCTTCAGCCTACTGCTCTAAGCCCTTACATGCTCCCCTCATACACAGTTCTAAAGGCCTACGTAGAACACAGCCAGGTTTACCACAGTGAAGGGCTTACTCCTTAGTATAGACTGTCTGTGGTAGCTACTTAATCACTGATCTGACAGAAGCAAGTTAGTAGGAAGGAGGATCGGGAGCAAGGGAGAGAGAGGAGGAGGAGAGAGAAGCTCTGTCCTCGCTTACAGGTTGTGTGTATTCACCACTGCAGTGAAGAAATGGTTATGGAAGAGTGAAGCAGCTGGGTATATCCACTACAGGAAGAAGAGTGAGATGAGGGCTTGTATACCATTCACTTTCTACTTTGTATTTAGTCCTGGCCCCCAGACTGTGGAATGGTGCTGTTTGCATCCAGCATGGCTCAGAGTCTTCTTTCCGTGCTGAGTCTAAATCCCATCAATTTGACAATCAATACTGACCACCACAAGTGTCTATCAGCATCATTTTTTAATTTTTATATTGGAGTTCTTGGGGTTTTTTATTGCTGCTGGTTTTTTTTAAATGAGTTCCTTATACACTGTAGATATTAATTGTAAGTCAGCTGAAAAGTTGGCAAATTTATCCCATGCTATGGGTTGTCTCTTCACTTCCTTTTTTAAAAAGACACTATGCATATATATATGTGTGTGTGTGTGTGTGTGTGTATATATATATGTGTGTGTGTATACACACACACACACACACACACACACACACACGTTTCATGTGGAGGTTAGAGGACAACCTGCAGGTATTGGTTCTCTTTTTCCACTGGGTGGGAGCCAGAGGTTCATTGAGATTGTCAGGTAAGTGAATTACTCAAAACAGAGTTTCTAAACTAAAGCACTTTCATAGGATGTCTTCATCAAATAGAATAGATATGTACATGTGCAAGATCATGTCGGGAGTACATGTGCATGCATGTGTATATAGAGGCCAAAGGACAACTTTCTTCGGGTTGCTATTACGCCAAAAAAAAAAAAAAAAACCACCATGTCCAAAAAGCAAGTTGGGGAGGAAAGGGTTTATTCAGCTTACACTTCCACATTATTGTTCATCACTGAAGGAAGTCAGGACAGAAACTCAAGCAAGGCAGGAGCCTCAAGGCAGGAGCTGACGCAGAGGCCATGGAGAGGTGCTGCTTACTGACTTGCTTCCCATGGCTTGCTCATCCTGCTTTCTTACAATACTCAGGACCACCAGTCCAGGGATGGCACCACCCACAATGGACTGTGCCCTCCCCCAATGATCACTAATTGAGAAAATGTCCTATGGCTGGATTTCTTAGAGGCATTTCATCAACTGAGGCTCTCCTTCTTCTCTGATGACTCTAGCTTGGGTCAAACACACAAAACCAGCCAGTACAATAATAACCTTGAATGTCATTCATCATGTGTCCTTCACTAATTTTTTTTTGAGGCAAGGTATGGTCTTAGAAATACCAGAAGTATATGATGTCCTTCAAGGAAAGCCTCAGGTACCCCATGCAGCTGGGCCAAGAGAGAAATGTGCTGCTGGTGGCAGGAGTGTAGGGGAGGGCTGCTCCATTCTGTTGGAGCCCACATGATGCCACACCAGCTGTGGGTACGGGGCATGGAGCTGCAGGCTTTGCTGTTTGCATCTCAGATGGTCATGTCCTTTAGTTCCTCCCATTTTTTTTAATTTTAAAAGATTTGTTTATTTTATGTGTGTGAGTGTTTTGCCTTCATGTGTACATATGCATCGAATGCACGCCTGATGCCCACAGAGGTCAGGTGTTCTATCTTTAGGGACTGGAGGGTTATAGATAATAGTAAGCACCATATGGGTGCTGGGAACCCAAGTCCTCTGCAAGAACAAGTGCTCTTAACTGCTGAGCAGTCTCTCCAGCCCCAACTGTCCTAAATACGTCTCTTGTGTTGTTAATGTCAAATTAACATCTGCTTCTCAATGAGACATTGAGTTTAAACCACATGTGTTAATGAGTTAAAATCAAACCATAGAATCTTATGCTATATATGTGTAGTAAAATATTACATCCTGCCTCATAAATGTACACAGTTTTATGTGTCAGTTAAAAAATCATCAACCTTAAAACAATGTGTATTTGATGTCATGACTATAAACTTGAAATTAGGCAGGCTAAGAGTCAGATTCTAGGGGTTTGCTGGCTAGTCAGCCTATTTGACAAATTGTAAGCCAGTGACAAATTCTATCTCAAAATATCAACGTGTATTACTCCTGAATAACACCACCCAAAGTTGTTCCCTGGCATCCACTCATGTGCACAGGTACTCATACATTCTCTCTTTCTCTCTTCCCCCCCCTTCCTCCCTCCTTCACAGTTCCTTCCTCTCAATCCCTTCCATCCTCTCCTGTCCCTCCCCTTCACACACACACACACACACACACACACACACACACGGACCATACTCACATGACTATGCATAGACACACAAGAAAAATAAACAGCAACTATAAACATCTGCAGTTGCAATTTACATACTAAAATAATTAAAAGCTAGCTACACAGCTACACTGCTAAATCTTTTATGTCAGATATATATATATATATATATATATATATATATATATATATATATATATATATCTTATACTCCCCAGGCTTTTGTATGATCTCCCTGTGTCAGACATTCATCAAACATTATCTACCAATTAAATATATCATACACTACTGATTTGAATTGCACAGTGAATGCCAAGATCAGCAGAGGGAATTAAAAATTGGGTTGGAAGGTCCTCAAATTAGCAAAATCAATAAATATTCTAAAAACATGTTTTTGATGTTTTGAAACCAAAGAGCATAGGATACATATACACGTGCTTAAATATTTTAAATAAAATAATCATTATGGGGCATATATTCATTTAAACATAAGGGATTATATCCAAGGAGATGGTACAAATTACTGGAGACGGATGCTGTTTACAGTAATGGGGTTAGTCTTCTTAACGTGGCAATGCTGCAGGACTCACCATCAGCTGAGCTGGGGCTGAGTTGTGTGATCCTGGTAATGTTCTGCACGAGTCACTCACAGATCCCTATGGGTGTTTTGCAGACAAGCAATACTACTTGCAAGATGGGTGACTAGCCTTTGGGTGAAGTCCGTGGTCATGGTTCTTTTCTTTGTACTTCAGTGTTCCACAAACTGTGTTCAGGCTCTGGCAGTACTGTCATTAACATTATACTCTAAAATGATTAAAATGCTGTCATTAACACTATAAGAAGATTAAAAGGTTCACCAGAAAGACCTACAATATGGCAATACAATCAATACAATCAACACCAGCTGTCTGGAAAGTAGATCTAGTGGCCCATGTTCTTTTTCACTTGCTTTGGCAAGAAAGCCCCGCCCTTCAGAATGTTCTGGATTTGGGCATAGGGCATGTAAGATACCCGCCCACCCACAGACAGAGAGCACAGTCAAGGTGAAGATAACATTAAGAAGGTAAAGACATTTAAAAAAGAACAAAGACTCATCTTGAGTACATGCGCAATTTAGATTTTAGGATTAGTTTCACAATAAAAATTAATCAAACTGTCTGTCATTCACCAAAAAAGTAAAATATAACGCAATTTTACTTTCAATTTTAGGTAATTTGTGGAAATAAACTTAAAAAGCAGACGTGTTTGTACTTAATAAAAATAATGTGCCACTATGATTTTGTTCTAGAATTCTAAATAATTAACATACCCTAAAGAAATAGCTGACATTTTCTTAATATGTCACATAGATTAAAAGGTAAAGTGTGAGATTAATTAATTTAGGATCACCTTATAGAGAGTAAAAAAAAAAGAATCTTTGTACTAAAATTAATGATTATGGTTTATGGTTCTGGGGACCACTTTGAAAATAGAGATAAATTGAGCATTAAAAGCTTTCTTGGAGCACTCTATGCTCTCTTGGTTCCAGATCTATCCTGCCTTCCTTTTGTCTGTTTTAATCACCACAATCCTCTTCCTGCCTCTCCAGCAGGCTGCAGCTGCAGTGAGAGGGTCCTGAGCGGTGTGTGGTGGGGGCTGCAGTGCCAGACCCTTAATTGGCTCAGCTACTGTAACTGCAGATGAACTCTTTAAGAGCGAGAGACTCTTGTCACATCAGCCCCAGTGACACCTTTGAGCGCTCATGGTGTTTCTTCTCTCTGTGTCTCAGGGGTGTGCACGATTATACAGAGGACTCCACTCGACCACATACATAATAATAAGAAAGAGAATTTAAAACATTTAAATTTTCAGTTTTATTTATTTACAAATTTTATTTCCTCTTGGAAGTGTATGTGTGTGCATTTGTGTGTGTGTGTGTATACATGTACTTATAAATTCTACTCTCTTTAGAAGAGATGAACAGAATGTTGTTTTATGATTTCTTTCCTTTTTTTTTCAGATCTTTTAAGATAGAATCTTGATGTGTTATCTTGGCTGTCTTGGAACATATTATATAGGCCAGCATGGCCTGAAATGGACTCAAAGTTGCCACCACCATTATTATGAGCCTGTACCGCCATACCTGGCTTTCATTGTATAATTTCATAGCTCTTTATGCGTTAGCAATATCTGAACTACAATAAACAGGTGTTAAAGGAAGCATCAGAGACACCCATTCTTCACTCTGATCATTATCCTCAGCTGCTGTTGTAAACCAAAGGTATCAATGTTGCACTCAGCGGCAAGGATTTGTCACCACCCGGCTTCATATGATCACTGGGTTACTAACTCCTCGTCTCCCAAAGGTGCCTCCTGTTGACCCCAAGAAGCCTGAGCTCCTTTTACTCACCATAAGTAGAACGTGCTACCAGTGTCAAACAAATGCACGAAGGAATGAACGTTTAAAATGTTGGTTGTGAAATATTTCTTCTGCCTTACCTTCTCAATATGGAAATGCAGTCTCCCAACAATATTGTTGTGCATATTACAAGACAGAGGAAGGGTGTTTCTAGACTAATTTTTAGTGGATATTTTGGTGCCTTCTCCACTAAATGTATGAAGCACATTTCAGAAATTTGTTGGGGGAAATTATTAATTATAAAAAAAGGAGAAGCATTTATAAATGCATGTCATAAGTGTTAAATGCCCTAAGAGAGCCTTACAATAAAATGTGGCATCATCCATGACTTTTTGTTTTTCTATAATCCATGGACATGAGAACCTGCTTATATGATACTTAAATTGAAGCTGGACTCTAACTCCACCAGATACCCTTAAAAACAAAATGTATTTGAGGTCCCTATCTCTCTCAGGCCAGAGTCTCAGGCCCAGGATGACCTCTAATCCCTGGGTTCAACCTGTCCTCACACCTCAGGCTCCTGAGCCACGAGGATCATAGGTACAATTGCTATGAAACAGTCAGGCAAAGACTGAAGTTAAAGCAGGAATCGGTATGTTTTTATTACCTGTCTGAAGTTCTTATTCTTAGATATTTGTGTCTTTACATCAGTCCTCCATGTTTCTGAAATCTTTTTTTTTCCTTTTGGGCAAATTTCCTATTTATTTATTTATTTATTTATTTATTTATTTATTTTTGTGCTTCATTTGTGTGTGTGCATATATAAAATGTGATTATGATTGATTCCCAGTATAGGTAACTTTCTGTTGCTATGCTAATTAAGGTCGAAGTCTACCATTGACCCAGTAGCTTTCTAAGCTAGGCACAATATGGAGGACTCCCTTCATTGGCAGGGTTCCCCCTTCTCTGACCTTGCCTGGGGAATTCAAACCTCTATTTGGAGAATGTTATGTAGCCTTAGTTAGGTTCAACTTCCTTTCTCAGGATAAGAACCCCTTTAGCTAGCACCTGAGAGTCTTGAAATGCTTCCCCATGCTAATGAAGCGTTTCTCCTTCAACCAATGACCTTTTCTAACTCCTCACCCCCATACCCCCCCACAAAGAAAACTGATATAAGCCTTGAATCACTCCAAGTAAAGTTGTTCTACCTCCCTGCAGTTGGTCCTAGAGTTGTCATTTACCATGTGAACTCACGGGGCATCCGAGCCTCCCTCCCCCATCTGTCCTCTCTGCTTCCTTTGCCCTCATGGACCCATATCAGCAAATGATCACACTTCCTTGCACTTTAATGATAAAAATAATCACAAAGACATCAATATAAATTCTAGTGTTAATTTTTTAAGGCTTTAACTCATTCCCTTGTCTTTCTTTTCTTATAACAGATTGAGTTATCTTTTTTTTTTTTTTTTTTTTTTTTAGATTGAGTTATCTTATTTCTCTCTTTTCTTCTTAGTTAGTTTGACAGAGTCCACATTTGTTCTTTTAATTTACATAGCTGGCATAGACCTGAAAGTTAAATTAGTGTCAATAGCATTTGTGTAAGTAGTCTGACCTTGAAGGGCTTAAATTTAAACAACGGCATTAAACTTAAATACTAGATGTTTACTTTTAAATTACTTCTTTGTCGTAGTTTCTTTTTTTATTGTTGTGAAGAGATAACATGGCCAAAGTAACTTATAAAAACAAACAGACAGGCAGGCAGACAGACAAACAAACCATTAATTGGGTTCATATTTCCAGAGCCTTAGAGTCCATGATCATCATAGTCAGGACATGACAGAGGCCGTCAGTGGAGCCGTAGCTTAAAGCTCTCATCTTGAGGCAAAAGAGTGAAGAGTGAGGGGAAGGGGAGGGAGGCTGAGTGTGGGGGGAGGAGGAGAGAGAAGAAGGAAGAGATGGGAGGGGGCAGAGGGAGAGCGAGAAGACAGACAGACAACAAGGCCACATCTCCTATTCCTTCCCAGTTTGATCACCTGGGGATCAAATGTTCAAGTATATGAACCAATGGGGCTGTTCATATTAAAACCATGACATCTTTTGTTCATTTTTGTTTTGTTTGCTTTCTGTTGGTTCTTGTAAATGTCCCCACCCCATTTAGCTGTTTAGAAAATCTTTCAGAGAGAATCTTTTGGGCCCAAACTCAATCACTGACAGCTTAGAAAGGTCTCTTTGTTTCCTCCTGAGCTTGAGTGTATCAGTTCATTGTCTGGAGCCTCTTTTCTTTGTTCATTGATTTTTTTTTTTGTGGATAATTTTTTCTTTGCATTGATTGATTTTTAAGATGGTCTCTGCTTCTGATGTCCTGTGCTTTGTGCAGAATTGGTTGAGATACGAATTTCCTTTAATTTATCTCTCTTTAATGCTAGAAACCTTCATTAATTTAAAAAAATCCATAGCCATGGTCTCTTTTTGTCAGTCTTCCTCTGTCTCTCTGTGTTATCTTTCTGAAACTCCTCTTAAGTACACATTAGATATTCACATTCTGCCTGAATGTCTGAGAATGTCATGTACTATTTTCCACCTCTGTATATTTCTTTGTTCTATTCGGGTACTTTTCTGAAGTTTAACTTCCACTTCACTAATTATCCCTTTAACTATGTCTTGCGTTTTGATTACCCAATCTATTCTGGTTTATGTTTGAATCCGTGATTTTTATATTTCACAGCATTTTTTATTTTTAGATTTTGTATTTGGCTTCACATTTTTATGAATGTGAATTTTATGAATGTGAATTGTGGTTTCTATATCCTTTTCTAATTAAATTATTTTATGTTGGGTTTAGCTTAAGCTATTCAGATTCCCACACTTTTTATTGTATCTTCTGGTTCTGACTTAGGCTCAATGATTTTCATCGGTTTTGTTGTTGTTGTGAACTCATCTTCAGAACATTGTACCTTTTCTGTAACAGTTCTCAGCTTCCATTTATAGAAGGATTGCTAAAATCATTTTAGATTTGCTTCTGCATGGGTGCCCCAATGTGGTGAGAGCAGGATATGGACAGATTTTAGATAATCTCTTGGCACCAAGAGCCTATCACCAAATATCAAACGTTCTGATTTCATTTTGTCACATGTCTTTAACCTGCTATTCCTCTGAGATGGAATTGTAGGTGAAGACAAATTTCCTCTTATACACACAAACTAATAAGGGATATTTTTCAAGTTGTTCACTGATAATCTAGCTTTCTGAAAAGCTATTGTTTCTAGCGCCTGAGTTCTGATTGCTGTGCACATGTGCACAAAATCTTTCTTTATGTGTGCATGGAATGTGAACCCAGCTCTATTATTGTTAAATTGTGTTTCTTGATGTGACTGTCCCCACCAATCCCTACAGCCCTGTTTGTGTTTGTTGACTGGTTTTTCAGTTCTACACTTACCTTCGTTGTCACCTCGAATTTTTCCTTTTCTCTTCTAAGCCCATTTTTTTTTCTGTTAAGTTCTTTCATTTGTTTTTGTGTAACATTGCTATTTTTCTTCTTTGTTATTATTGTTTGCCAATGTGAACATTCTAATTACATACGTGTACTTTTTCCTTGTGTTCTATGAATACATCTTCTTCCCATACCCATGTTTAACATTGACAGTTTTCATCAAGTGATTTGAGTCCCTGTTTTGTGTTCATATATATGTATACAATATATATACATATATATGAATATATTAAGATATATTTATTGTTTTCATAAATATATATTTATATATATTAAGAGTGATGTATTTGTTGTTAATTCCTTCAGAAGTTGTCTCACTCTATTTTCTTGGCATGCTGCTTCCTCAAACAGGAGAGCTAGCTCTAGAAGATAGAATTTTTCTGGTCCCATTGAAGCCTTCGTTATTGCTATAGAAATAAGCGCTTTACTGAGGTGGAATACGTTAGTGTGCTTTACCACTGGATGGAGCTACTTTCTCTTTTAATTAATGTCCTCAGTGACCGGTGGTTTGTTTTCCTTGCCTCTTCTCTGCTTCTCCTTTAGGTTCAGAATATATTGAAGAATCTTGCAAGGGAAAAAAAAAAAGCAAGTTTCGGTTTTGATATTGAGAACTAAAATCTCGAACTTCGTATGTTTTCTGAACACTGAGAATGGGTGGAGGTAAAGCTGCCTAAGCTACACCAAAAGCAACAGGGGTTCAGATATTACCACAGCTCAAAGCCACGGTGAACTCTCGCATCACCACAGTCGAGTCCTTCTTTTTGAGGAAGCTGCCTCTGCGCTAGCACATTCAGAACCCCTCTAGAAAGAACAATGCTGTGGTTCTAAGATAAAACTTTTCTTGACTTGTTTTCTCTACAGACACAAACTTTTCTGGACCCCCTACCATTCCAGGCCTCCTCTGTCTTCATTCCTTAATACTTTCAGACTCCCATGGTAGCCTTGGAGTGAGCAGAGGTGACAGCATGTCCCCAGCCTGCCCTCCTCAACCTGGAGCCCTTACCCATGTGTTAGAAGGAAATCATTCAAATAGAATAAAGGAACAAGCACACCTTAAAGATTTCCAGTAATAATATCAACAGAGCACAGACATATAAAAGTGTTCAAATGTAAATTTACTGCTCAATGAAATTTTTGTGGAGCAAATAATAGCCTTGTGACTAGATCAAAAAACTTAATCTGGCCAGGGTCTTACATTTTTGTTGAGAGAAAGAGAAAGGGGGAGAAGGAGGGATGAAGAGAAAGAGAGAAAGAGAGAGAGAGAGAGAGAGAGAGAGCTGCTTTGTCTTCAAGCAGGATCTAACAGGGTTGCTAAAGGTTTCCTCAAATGATCTCTTGACTATTTTTTTTGGGGGGGGGAATGGGGATCCTTTTCCAAAAAGTAGGCCCTTTGGCTGTTCTTGCTCAGCTTTCTGTATTGACACCTGGGCCTGCTCATGCAGCACATTCCTACAAGCTACCAAACCATACTTGCATGAGGCATTCTGGCTGATTTCCTCAGGAGACTATTTTGGTTTTTATAACATTTTGTCCTTAATCTGGTCACTGATGCCAGAGGGAGTCCATGTGTCTTTTTCCTGAAGCCCAGAAAGTGTAATAGTTTCATCTTTCTAGACTAGACACTTGACAAGCCTAGAAATGTGCATGGGTTTTATATAAGGAAACATGAGCAGCAATTTGATGAAACTTTCCACAAAACTGTGGTTGTTTCTATGATGGAGAGATTTCTTCAGATTGTTAGTATGTATCTCATTCCATCCTCAGTGAAGAAGTGTGGGGATATGACCCACCTTTTTATTGGTTTATTTCAGTAACATCAATTTGTTCAAATTTTGTCAGATTATTTTTTGAGTCTTAAAATATGTGACTTAGATACAAGTTATGACTGAGTGCTTCATAAACTTCTGTAGTCATTGGCTATCCTGGAGCTCTCCTCTCTCTGCCACTCATCCATCTTTTGTGTTGGAGGCATTCTGAGTTCATGGATCTAGTAATAATTCCATGCAGCAGATGTGGCAGGGCAAAGGGAAGGGATGGATAGAGGGAAATTCCTGTAGTGTGAAGATGTGTATCCTGAACTGTCATTTTAAGTGGTGAACAGGAGTCCACAGAAGGGCATTAAGCAGAGAGATGGCATTGCATTCCAGTTCTTATTATCCTGTATAGAGAAGCTGGGACTCAAGGGCTGCTGAGAATTCAATGAGTTAAGAAGCAAAGAGTGTTCACAGAACCATGTGGGTTGATCTGAGTCATCTGCTATCCACCTTGGTTTTTGAGACAGGGTCTCTTATTAAGACCGGATACTGTAGTGAGCCCAGGAAGCTGCCTGTCTCTACCTCCCCAGAGAAGCATGTCCTACCATGCAAATGGTTTAAGTGGATCCTGGGATCTAAACTCAGGTTCTCGTGCTTGTGTGGAAGCCTTTACTCACAGAGCTGTCTCCCTAGCCCATCCAACAGCCTTGGTTCATGTAAATCATGATGCCTTTGATTTTCTCAGTGTTGTTCTCCACGGAGTCTGTTTTGTTTAACATTTAAAAATGAGAGACGTTCAATATTGTCAAAACAAAATAAAGCAGAAGTAGCTCTCTGTTTTCTTGAATAATCGCACCTGGTTTTGATGATTTGATAGACTGGTGAGGTTCTGATCTTTTATTAGACACACACAAAGACAACACATCGTTTCTCTAGCCTCATTTTTTTTCTTCTGTTAGTACACAAGGATACAAACATACATCTGCCCACACATAAATAATATTGTTAATTGAAATAAATAGAGAAGTATGCAGTGATGCCAGTTCAGCCTATGGAGACAGGAAATAGGCACAAACATAAGCTAGGTTTCACCTACACTCTCTGAACTGTAGCAAACGTTTCAAATGGCTGTTGTTAAAAATCAAGTGTTTTTCCTCTTTTCTGCCCTTCTTCCATCTTTCCCTTCCTTCCAAGTTGAAAAGACCTGACCAGCTTCATGAATGTGAGTTAGCTTGTCTCTGCTATACATATGAAAAAAAAAAGAGTAGCTTTGAAACTGACCAGGAAACACAAAGTGTTGCCTGGAATCTTTGCAGGACATTCTAACTGATGTGCCTGGACCACTGGGTGCATCTAGTCTGTGATTTGTGTGTTAGTTGTGTTAATTGCACATCGTGTTTAGGAAAACACTGCAGGGCTGTGTAAATGTCAGTCTCATTATCCTCTGTTATTATCTGACAGGGAGGAGCTGCTTTCAGTGAATGATAATTTCACCTCCCATTTCAGAGAACACATATAAATTTAAAAATGTTTTTTTTTTTTTATGTTCACCTTATTTTAAGGGCTGGTAATCTACTTTTTTTTTTTCCATCCAAAGGGTTTCCAAATTGAACATTTCCTGAAAAAGAAACTGACCTGATTATAAACCAGTAGCTTCAATAAGTTCAAATTAATTCAGATTACAAACACATGAAGAGAACACTGCTTTAGATAACTAAATTCTAAGAATATTAATTAAATAGCTTGTAAGGTAAATATGGGGAGGTCCAATCTCTGATTAGTACTATTTAAAATATCCATTGTTTAGCCTGACCAATACACATGACTCCATCTTTGCCCATCTCCAACTTGAAAGTCACCGTTTAGACTGACTTGCCAGGGCTTTTGAAAAAATGATAATGAAGTGACTCCCCAAACAGTGACATTAGGTCCCCTAGTCCCCAGAACCTACAAAAGATGAAGGACCTCAAGATTTCAAAGAATTCTTCTGCCTGTGTATCATTTATTTTGACTCCCACAAAGCATGTGAGGTATGAGAAGAGAACACCTACATAGGCTACTATTTCACAGCTACCGTAAGACACAAAGACCAATCATTCACTGAAGGTTATTAACACCATTATAAGTGGAGAAAGCACCTTTTTTCCCATTTTTATTAGAAATTTTATTTACACTTCAGATGCCATCCCCTTTCCCCATTCCCTCCTTAGAAAACCCCTATGCCATGCCCCCTTTTCCTTTTTGCATTTATACATTTTTTAAAAAATGTTAATCATAGGCTTTATAAGTTTGGTATTGCTCAATCAGAGGTGTAACCCACTACCCAACCTAGATATATCAACTATCTTTGACTGGTGGAGATACATGAACATCTGCCTCCCTGTCTCCCCCCTCTTTCTTTTCTCACCTAGCTTCTCCACTCTTTCAAGAAAGCACCTTTTAATGTTCCTCATTTGATACCTGCTACATAAATGGCATGAATAAATATTTCTTAAATAACACAGTTCTCTCTTAAGTGTGGGCAAATGCAGTGAAGTAGAGGAGGCAGTGATTCAGCAAGGCTTCAGAGGCTCACAGGGAAGAAGAAGAGTGGAGAACCAACCACAGTTGTTTCTTTCCCCAATCTTTCTGCATGAGCTGATTTACAAAACAGTGACTTCTAAAGAAAGACTGACCAGTACAAAGACAGGGTGAGGAACCAAGAGCATATTGGAAATTGTTTTCTTCTTCTTCTTCTTCTTCTTCTTCTTCTTCTTCTTCTTCTTCTTCTTCTTCTTCTTCTTCTTCTTCCTCCTCCTCCTCCTCCTCCTCCTCCTCCTCCTCCTCCTCCTCCTCCTCCTCCTCCTCCTCCTCCTCCTCCTCCTCCTCTTCTTCTTCTTCTTCTTCTTCTTCTTCTTCTTCTTTCTGTGAGAGTCTGGTTTTCTGATACAGGCACTATGAGCTTACTGTCATTGCTGGGGAACCTCCTGATTTCAGGTATAGTCCCTTAGAGAGGGAAACCAGAATAGATGATCAGGACTGAAGAGATGGCTCCATGGTTAAAAGCACTTGCTGCTTTTCCAGAGGATCCACATTCAGTTCCCAGTACCAACATGGAAGCTCACAGCCATTTTTGACTCCAGTTCCAAGGGATCAGATACCCTCTTCTGACTTCAGGCACTGCATGCATGTAGTACACCAACATACATACAGATAGAACAGGAATATATATATATATATATATATATATATATATATATATATATACTGTTTATATACCCCTATACACTACACACACTGTTTTATATACCCCTATATTACACATACACTATATACATACATATATACACACTACATACATTTATTTATATTCATTATATATACAGTGTACGTGTGGTAAATCTTTAAAAAGAATAAATATTCAAATGTTCACAGTGAAATCAAATGTGAAACCACAGTTTTCTAACCATATACCGTAATGAAGACAGTGACATTCTAGCGTAAACTTGCAGTCTCTCCATTTGCACGCATTTAAAAGTGATTTGACTTTAGCTGCCAACTTGACACAAATCTCGAGTCCCTTGTGAAGCGGGAAACTCAGTTAAGAAATTGTCCAGATCAGATTGGCCTGTGCCCATGTCTGGGAGGCATTTTCTTAGTTGTTCATTGATGTCGGAGGGTTCAGTCCACTGTGGGCAGTGCCATTCCTAGGAGGCGGGGCTTCTCTCTGTGGGCCTATGGACAAGCTTGCAAGCAGCCTTTTTCTATTGCGTTTAACCTCAAGGCCTTGCCTTGAGTTTCTACCTTGGCTTCCCTCAATGATAAACTATAACCTGTGAGTTAAAAATAAACCCTTGATTTTGGTGAGCATTTTATCATAGCAATAGGAAGCAAGCTAGAGAACTCTCTAAGGGGTGATAAAATCGTGTGTGTGTGTGTGTGTGTGTGTGTGCATGTGCGTGTATATGGAGAGTAGAGGACAAGGTCAGGTCTTCTATAATCACTTTCTATCTTATTCTTTGGAACAGGGTTTCTTGCTCAATTTGGAGTTCACCAATTTGGCTAGACCAGCTGGCCAGTCTGCTTTAAAAATCTTCCTGTTGGAAGGATTGCCACCTTTAAGGGGATAAGAACGCCACAAGAAGAGCAACAGAGTCAACTAAACTGGACCCTTGGGGCTCTCAGAGACTGAACCACCTACCAAAGAACATACACGGGCTGGACCTAGGCCTCCCCACACATATGTAACAGATGTGCAGTTTGATTTTTCATGTGGAGGTTATCTCAAAAGCTGTTGCCTGTTTTTGGGATATGTTCTTCTAGCTGGGCTGCCTTGTCTGGCCTCAGGGGGATAGGATATGCCTAGCCATGCAGACTTGATGTGCCAGGTTGGGGAGATATTAGGGGGGCACCAGCTCAAAAAAGAACAGGATAGAGGATGAAAGATGGATTATGAGAGGGGGTGACCAGGAGGGGGGCAGTGAGTGGGATATAAAGTGAATACAAAATATCTTCTTGTCCCCCATCTCTCTGAGATTATAGGCATGCATGCCATCACGCTTGGTTTTTCATTGGGTTATGGGAGATCATTCTCACGTCTTCATGCTTATGTGGTAAAGACTTCCCTGCCTAAGCCATTTCTTCAGCCCAGGGATGATACCAATCTCAGTTGTCTCCTGTCACTCACACTGAAGTTTTTTCAAAACCAGAAATCTACTACAAAGCGAAAACTAATGACAGCTTCTGGACATGGCAGGCGTGCCTCAACTTATGAGAAATCTGAGCTTGGCCAGCGTGCACTGGTAGCTGAGCTGCATCCAGCCCCACTTCTTCTGGAATTATACACAGTAGGGCTAAAAAATAAATGTTGCTGGTATGGCACATTGGCAGCTATGTCTAGGAGACACTGCTTTAGGACACAATATCAGCAACCAGGCAAGTTTTATTTAGTTTGAAAAGTCTCTTCCCCCTCCCCCTCCCCTCCCCCTCCCCCTCCCCCTCCCCCTTCATTTCTCTGAACCAATTAACTAGAAAAGGGTTTAGCAGAGGTAAATATTTCTCTTTTCAGTGTCATTGAGGACAAGCTGCAAACACTGGTCACTTTTATGATTCTCAGTCTTATTTGCTTGTCTTCTTTAGAAGTCAGGGTTGTGAGTCTCTAGAATGATAGAAAGGAGGATGGGAGCTGGGAGAAGACCCCCAGGAGGAGGTTAATTGCCTGGGAAAGGAGCTGGCCAGAACAACCCTCAACTGGCAGCAAGGTGTTGAATGGATCTCTGAAGAATAGAATTTGTTAAATACATATTACTCACATGAAATGGATTTAATGTATGATGTATATTTACACACTTTGAGAAATATAAAGGAAGAAGGTGTTATTTATTACTCTTGCAAATAAAGAAATATTAGGTACCAGACCCAGTGTTCCCATTCCCAGCTGCACACTGAAGTCACCTGGGATCCATATTAAAGGTGGATTCCTAGGCTATACTCCATTGGTGTTGAATCATACATCTGATACCATGCCAAGGAATTCATATATTTTTAAAACTTGGGGTGATATTGACACATAGCCAGGCTTCTAGACTTCCCCTTTCTTTTTCCAGTCTGAGTCTTCCAACTCTTCCTTTTTCTGGACCACAGGACAGGCTTTGCGAAAACTTAGGAAGCGGCTGCTGTGTAGTGGACTAGTCAGGAGCATCATGGGCAGTGGGGACACAGCTAAGGTCCCATCTGCAAAGAGCTTAAAATAACCCAGGAATGGTACAGCCACAGGCAAAGTCATCACTGCTCCATTCATCAGAAACCTGAGGTGGCTGCAGGTTCTTGTTCTTTCATTCCTGGGGAGGGGGGTGGTGGTCCATTGTCAGATACTCTGGGTGACATTCAGGGATGGGGTACAAGTGGACCATCGTGTGATGGACAAAGAAGTCCCGCACCATGGTTCTTACCTTATGAAAACGTAGGACTATTTCCTGTCTCAGATTTATTAAATCCTCAGCTTTGAGGATTTAGGATTCTACAGATGTGTAATGTGAACCTTTTCATTACTGTTGTGGATATACTATCTACGTTTATTTAAAAATATAAAAGTCTGCTCTCTGAATCGATCCCTGATTTATAAGAATATCATTATAATTACAAATATGGTGTTACTGCTCTTCATTCCTCATGTTAGAATGATAGCGTAGTGCTTATGCTAATTTCTTCCCGGTTTTCCTACAACTGATTTATCCCTTGTCTGACCCAACTTTCCTGCATGCCATTGTTCCTTTCTCTCCAGACCGCCCACTTCACACGGGAATGTTAATAATGGAATACGTTATCCACGTTTTCGTTAGCATGCTTCGAAGGTGCTAC
Organism: Arvicanthis niloticus; assembly: GCF_011762505.2. Lineage (NCBI taxonomy): Eukaryota > Metazoa > Chordata > Mammalia > Rodentia > Muridae > Arvicanthis > Arvicanthis niloticus. Next base: position 27,700,511 of record NC_047667.1, on the reverse strand, counting down.
TCTCTATAATTAATCACTATCATAAATATTCCTGTGTATATGCTGTACGTATATACTTTTTCTGGGTCGCTGAACTGATAAAACAGCTTATCCTTAAGCACGGCTGCAAATCACAGGACACGAGCGAGCTACAGGGTAGTTAATAAAATGCACGTGGCAAGCAGAGCTCCTGAGGTTTCCTGCGGGCTTGAGGATGTTGAAAAATCTTTTGTTTTCAAGTAGTGCGTGTGCTGATAGGATCACAAGTTAGCACTTCTTGTTATATTTAATAAGTTCCATTGTCTCCAGCACCTCATATATGTATAAATAACTTGAAAGAATAACTGAGGAAGAGATAAGCTCACCTTGTAGCCTTTCTCTTCACAGAAAGAAATGGGTGGCATGTTTTCTCTAAATAGATTACACTCAGCCCGTGTCTTCACTAAGATCAAATGACTTGCCAGGTTATTAACTCATTAAAAAAAATGTTTAAAATATTTTATGTGAGACATCTTCCTTCTAATGACATCTCTTGATTTATAAAACAGATAGTATTCTCATACGATTCTGAGTAATATAGTAAATATACATTTCTATGCATTATGGGAGGATAATTATATGTAGGTGCAGTCCTAGAGAAGGAGACCCCTTAATTTTTTCTTCCCACTATTTTGGAGCACATACTTTGGCGTTGGAGACAGCTTGCTTTTTTCCAGCTAAAAGTTTTTCTATATGACAGGACACAACCAGGTCCCCAAATGCGAACACTGGCTCAAAGACACAGTCAGAAATCAGGGTGGGCATAAAGGTATTAGCTCAGTAATGGAAGTGTGGGCACCATATTTTTACTCTAAGCAGAGGTGATAAAAAAAATTGATATTAGAAACACAGTTAGATTCAGTGAGGTTTGCTCTTCCATCCATCTGTTCATTCATGCAGATCTTCTATCTATCTATCTATCTATCTATCTATCTATCTATCTATCTATCTATCTATCTATCTATCTATCCAGATCACCTAGCTCATGCCATGTGTTTTCCTTTGTGAAACTGAAACTGTAGGTAAAAGCAGTACTCTGAAGGCAGACGCCATTCAGCCACACACTTTATTTTCTTAGAACTCTGATGGAAATGAAGAAAACATGGTACTACTATGTTGAAAAAAAATGATTAGAACAAAAAAAGAGGTCACCAAACCGTGCAGTCTGGGTCACAGCTGAAGTCAGTACATCCGTCATGTTAACACAGTGCAGCCTTGAGCTTATTGGCTTGGAAACCAGGGAGGTAAAATTGAGGTTCCAGGCTTGCCTTCTCTGCAGTGCTGTCTTGAACACATCAGCTCCTCTGAGTGTCAGTTTAACTGCCACAAGCAGATGACGCATATGAAGAAGAACAATGAGGGCTAAGATCTACCTCACAGTAATGTTGATGATGAAGTTTACGACTGCATCTAGCAAGAAGCCCTCACCTCTTCATCCTACCCCCTCTCCTTCCCTCCGGTTCTCTTCCCGTCCCTCTTCCTACCGCTTCCCTTCCTATTGTCCGCTTCTTTTGCCTTTTCTTCCTTTAGTAGAACATAATCGTGTTACAGAATAAATGCTCATTAATTCAATTAACCACACATCCAAACACAACGTCAGGATGGTTGACAAAACGGCTTGAACTCAGTTCCCTCGCTTGAGTTGCTAGCTGAAGCTGTTCCACTGCAGTACTGAGTGGTCACTGGTCTATGCATATGCATGGTTGCTTTTTTCTGTGGGCATTTAAAAGTGAAAGCCCACCTCTGTAGTCTACAACTATAAGCACTTCTGCGGGTTAAGGATCTCTCATCCTGACCATCATATAGAAGGAATAACAAGAAGTGTTAGGAAATGAAAAGAAAATATTCAACTAGCTAATTACCGGGGAAACTAACTCATGGATTGGTGACTGATGGGTATTAGAATTATGTTAATTACACTTCTTTATCAGAGAGCTTAATGGCAAGAGTGTGTATATATTTTTAAACTCATGGGTACATACATTTTACCTTATAAGAAAATAAAATAGTAGGCTTTTATTTTAAAAATTAGGAATTGACAGAAATATGAAATATATTTGGGCATGAAGCTGGATTAAAATAAATTTTAGGTACAGAGTAGGAAGTAAATGCTTCCAATACAATGTACAAATAAAAATGTTAAACATCTTCCTATGTGTGAATATATTTTTTAATAACTTGATGATTGCCTAACTAAGCATTTATTCTGAAGTCCATGTGAATTCCATAATGCAAAGTTCAGAGTCTCAAATTATACTATGCATGACTGGATTTAGCAATATCTAGAAAACTAATCTAAATGGCTTACAATAGCTTTTAAAATTTAAATCATATATATGGTAAGTGGGTTAAAGTTGCCTTCAGCTTCTTGACTTGGAGATTCTCGTTAATGAGAGGCGGGTTTTATTTTCTTAATTCTTATAATGTTTTGCAGGGTTGGAGCCATGTCTCAATTTCAATTTCATATTCTAATAACTTATTCCAGATGATGATGCTCAGGCAACCTCATCATATTCATCCCTTCTTAAAAGCAAGTGCATCTCAATGCTGAATCACACATTGCTTCAAGGTATGTGCCTAGTCAGCGTCCTTTATGGTCATTCAAACTCTAATGGATTCATACTGATGGCTACAGGAGAGTTCCCTATGTGGAAAAATCACAACTGAGGCTACAGATTCTCCATTATTAGATAATTATTTGTTTTTGTAGAGAACCCTGTAAGCAACATCTGTACTCATGATATTTTGCTCGTGTTTCACTTTGCTTAATAAGGATCTTTTGCATTGAAACCAACAAAACTATATTGACTAGAGCAAAATCAGGTTAGTTTTTTTTTTCCAAATAAAACAGAAAAAAACAATAGAACTACTAAAAGCTTAAGAACTGCTGGCGTATATGATAAGTATGTAAATATTAGCAATATTTTTTATCTTTGAAATTCAATATACATTTTTGATGCCCCCTCAAATTCTATCATATTAGTGAATATGAGTCTTTATATTTAAAAATATATGATGCATAATAATTATTGCTGTCATTTTAGAAGTACTTACTTTGTAAACCAAGCACACCAAGTGTTCTAATTGACGCAAGTTATTTTATAAATAATCATTGGAGATATGTAAATTATTATTTATAATAATATGAAATATAAATTATATAAAATAAAAAAATATATTATTGTTTGTAGTAATGTGATTTAGTAAATAATGCCTACTGCAAATGGCTTTTGTCAAGATTAAATGAGTTAATATTATTAAGAAACAAATTACCATATATATATATATATTTAAGTAAATATTAAACACGATAAGGAAAAAAGTAGGGAATGGGATTCTTTAGCACTATATGACATGATACTTGAAAGTGCAAGATATTTATTAAGGGTCAGTTATCTGTGAATGGAAGGAGGAAGTAGACTTGGGAAGATGGAGAACTCAAAGGAAGCTTTTCTAAGCTTTAGCAGTCTGTTGAGAAGTGTGCCCTATCCCATTAGTCACCAGCTCCATGAGCTTCCTCTCTGTGGGACGGGCAGCTCTGCTCAACCGAGGCAGAGCCTGAAGTAGATAGACCATGGTTGTGGCTGCATTTTCTACAGCTGGCCTGACCAGCTAGTCTTCCCTGAAAAGAGATATGGGCTGGGCTGAATCTTTGGAATGACCACATTAGGAGATTTGCTAATATTCTATAGGTTAAGACTAGAATGTTGTAAAAAGATAATGGCCAATATTCTTTAAGCAAGACTAGTTGTCATTCTTGACTAATACAAAGCTGGAGTAAGAGAACAGTTGATTGTTTCCTTAACATGATAAAAAGTACACATCTAAGAATGAAATTAAGATAACAGTTTGCAGTGACATTTCAGAAGCAATCCTATTAGAGTCAGGATATCGACTGCCATACCAATGATTCAATAGCTCCATGGAAAATCTACCCAATGCAATCAGAAGACACAAATAATTAAAATTTTCAAATAAAAAGATGGCATTGTCATTATTTAGAGTGGATATTATTTTTCAAATTGAGAAAACCTAAGAAAATATGCACAATATGAAGCTTAAACGGGGAAATTGCATACACTTAATACATTAGTTCAATAAATTTTCTTTTATGTATTAGGCTGGTAAACTTTTCCCATAAAAGGCCAGGAAATAAATATTGTTGGTGTTGGCTATGTAGCTCCTGTCACAACTAATGAGCTGTTACTGTACAGAAAAGTAGCTATGGGCAGTGTGCAAACAGATGGATGGACACCGCTACATCCTCGTAGGACTTTACTCTCGGAACCGAGGATCAGAATTGGCACATGACATGCTAGTAGTTTGAGGAGTCATGGTGTATATATTAGGAATCATTGAGAAATGACAATGGATGAAGAAATATAATTCATTCCAGCAAAACAACATGATGAAACATTGTAAACTTTATTAAACTGTAATGTGCAAGATGTAAACCTTCACTCAAGAATATGAATTATTTTAAAACAAATAAATAACAAAATCCCGATTTGATTTGGAAGGCTCCCAAGGCTCTACATTTTGTATAAGTCATGTTATCTTAATTATTTTTATATTGTTTTAAAGATGACTTTATCTCTATAATTGTTCTGTTATATTACATGCATATTCTGTATGTTAGCCAGGCTCCTAGTTATGAAGGCACTGGTTGTTACTACCATTCGTTTTAAATATTCCTAATACTTTCTGAAGTAAATATGCTCATGTATTCTGGAAAAATTACAAAAGTAGGCCCAAAGACAAAGTTTCTAGGTGAGGGATTGCTGAACCAGCACATCCTCTTTTGTGTTGACGAAGTTGAAAACAGCCCTAAGAGGAGTCCTCAGTTTTCCCTGTAGGACAGGGGGCATCAGTTTTCCCTTTCACATTTCTGATATGTGAAAAATGGAATCTTGTGGCTTCTTAATTGACAATATTTTTTTATTATGAGAGAAATTATGGATTTTTGTTGTATGTATCCACTGTGATAATCTGTTCTGGTTAGATGATGGTGGTGGTGGTGGTGTTGGTGTTGGTGGTGGTGTTGGTGGTGGTGGTGTTGGTGGTGGTGGTGGTGGTGGTGGTGATGGTGATGATGGTGATGGTGTTGGTGGTGGTGGTGGTGATGGTGGTGGTGGTGGTGGTGATGGTGGTGGTGGTGGTGGTGATGGTGATGGTGGTGGTGGTGGTGGTGGTGGTGGTGGTGGTGATGGTGATGGTGGTGATGGTGTTGGTGGTGGTGGTGGTGGTGGTGGTGGTGGTGATGGTGATGGTGGTGGTGGTGGTGGTGGTGGTGATGGTGGTGGTGGTGTTTGTCAGGTTGACACAGGCAAGGTCATTAGGGAAGAGGGAACTTCAATTGAGAAAATGCTTCTAGGAGGTTGAACCATGGCCAAGTCTGAAGGGACATTTTTGATCAATGACTGATGTGGAAGCATCCAGCTCACTGGGTTTTGCACTCCTGGGTGGGTGGTCCTGGGTTGTATAAGAAAACAGGCTGAGCAAGCCATCAAAAGCAAGCAGTAAGTAGCATACCTTTCTGTTTCAGTTCCTGCCTCCAGTTTCCTGCTTGGAGTTCCTATCTTGGTTTTCCTTCAATGATAAACCATTACCTGGAACTGTAAGAGGAAATAAACCCTTTCCTTCCCAAGTTACCTTTAGCTGTGGTCTTTTTCACAGCAATAGAAAGCAAATCAGAACCTAGTCCATTCAACATCTATCACAAAACGCTATCAACTTAGAATCTTCTTAACAACTGACATTTATTTCCCATATTTTAAGCAGGTAGAAAGTTGGTGGTAAAAATAGCAACAAAATTAATCTATGATCTGAAACCACTTGTTTTCTGGTTCACACGTGGCACCTTCTTTGTGTGGCCTCGTGTGGAAGAGGTAGGTAAAGAATCCCCCCTTGGCTCTTTAACCATGTCATCAGACCAACCATCTTGTCAACGTCCAAAGGTTCCAGCCAAGCCCATCACTTAGGAGTTACGACTTTAATGTATGAATTTTAGAGGGGCATAAATGTTCGGGCTTTAGCATTGATCATGGGTACTGCTTTTTCTTTTCTTTTTTCTTTTTTTCCCCTTCCCTTCTCCCTCTTGCTCCGGCCCCACTCACTCCGTCCCTGCTTGCTCTGGGCCTGCATGCTCTAGTCTCTGCTCGCTCCAGCACCCCCCCACCCCCACCCCAGGAGAGGAAAAATGAACAAAACTTCCCAGGCCCTCCCTGCTTTTTTTTTTCTCTAAAATACTTTAAAAGGAATTTTTGTTTGTAGTTTTTATTTACAAGTTGTATTTTGTACATGTTGTTAGGTGTCAGTCATTTTTAACGATAACGGGTGACCAAACCAGACTTCAGAGCCTTTTCTGTCGGACTTCAGACTTTACTTGTGGTGTGACTATGTTCATTACAATCTCAAAGGAGAAAAAAAAAACTTGTAACAAACAACAACAACAAAAGAAATCTTAGTCTGAGCCTCCCAGTAACTTATTTTGTGTATGTACTTAGCTGTACTATAAGGAGTGGGTTTGTATTAGCTGGTTAAAAGGGCCAAAGATTAAAGATTTTTTTCCTTCTTTTTCTATGAAGTTGCTGCATGTTTTCATTCATTCATTCATTCATTCATTCATTTTGGCCTGTTTGATGGATGTGTGAAACAATATCCAACAATAAACTGGAATTTTATTTTGCTGAGACATTCAAAAAAAAAAAAAGAAGAAGAAGAAGAAATTAGAATCTTTTAAATTTTCTGTACTTCTTAGAAATACCAACTCTTTACATCATTCAAGATGATTAACAACAACGGTAAAAGCCCGACTTCCTATAAAGGTTTTTTTGATCACCTACCTATTGCAGGTAGCATTTTTTCAATTATATTGAAGAACAAACTGGGCAAGAGTGGGCGTGGATCAGAAAGGATAGCTGAGCCAAGGTGACGGAGCTGGCAGACAATGGAAGAGTCAACACCATCATGTTACAGACAAAATACTGCTGGGTTGTCTTTTCCTGCCCTAGCTTTGTCCAGTTCACATGTGTGGAAATATAAATTTTATGATTGGAAGATATTTTGCACATAGAGTTCTGTAATAGATGAGAAAGGACATATAGAGTCATGATCCATCATTCTCAGCAGTTTTGTAAACAGTTACTTTTTAAGTTCACACAGTGTTTTTACTACGATATGTAGGCTCAATGTTATTTACCATTTTACCCATATTAATGTGGTCTCCATGCCCCTCCTAGATCTAAAGCATTATTTTATGCAATTGTTATTACTTGCACTATGAAGCCTATTATCCTTAGATGAATTTAATAATTAATCCCCATAAGCATAGTATTTATTATATTTATATTCAGAATAGTCTGCAGTCACATAACCATGGCATCCAGTAATTGAGAGTTTCTGTGGAACTCCTTTGGAATGAATCTTCAGATTTATGGAAAACAAAAGGATGATTGATGGTCTATTCCTGCTGAATGTCATGGAAACCAAACATATGCTCTCGGTCAGTAAATCACAATTACTGGTAATCCTGGAAGAATACATAATCAGGGAAGTTGGAAACATAATGTTAACTAATTCTTCATATCTCACTTGTTAAGATGAATTATTAATCTTCACTGACTGTAGATATTACATTATTTGAGCGGGCGTTCAAGGCTGGAGAATTCTAGGGAACAGATCTAATTTGTATTCCCACAACTTGACAGTTAGTGGCTGGTTATGGATGAGGATTCTATAGCAATGTGTTATCTATTATTTTTAATATGAGATATGAAAGGGAAAGATGAAGGTAAATTATATTTACTGCGATTACTCATCTCATGCCATTTCTAAATGGCATTCCCTCAACTTATTAGGATTAAGTTTTTTGGTTGACACATAGGGCTTGTTCAATGAATTTATTGTATTATTATTCAATTTAATAGGTAGTTATGAGTCCCTAAACACTAGTAAATGTTGAAGGGGTGAGGATGATGAAGTCATGGTCTTTGATTTTTGACAGAAGTGGTAAAGAGATGTTATCACTCCATGTTATCTATTACATTATCTTTTGCTCTATAGTTCTAGAATTAACCTGCCTTTGCCCACTCAATACCTGGATGCAGACTTTGGTGGCATCTTGCAATCTTCCTGCAGCAGCAACTTTAGCACAACATTGAGAGAGTAGCTTTGGCTCATCCCTCTACTGAGCCAACACAGAACAATGGCTACGCCCTGGTTTATTTCTGTGTCTTCCTGGATGTTAGTTATTATTGGTCAAGCATTTTAGCTACATGCCTCGACTGCCCATTGGTTGGGGTACCTATCTCATAAAGACATGGTAACAGTTAAGGAAGTTAATGATACATTCTGTATATAAACATATAGGCACACATTTTCTCAACCTCTCCTCTAGCCCACCACCTACCCGAGATAGTGGGAAACTAAAGTTATTAGGATACGAGGAAATTGACCTGCTTAGAAATAGTTCTTTGGAGGGTGAGTCCTATCTTCGTTGTCAGGATATCAGCAGTTCAGTCCAGTAGCAAACACCAAATATGAATCAGCAGCTGCAGTCCAGTCCTCTCGGCAGTCACTACACAGGAACCAGCAAGGGCAGTTCAGTCCAGAAGGAACCGCAAGGCTTGCCAACCAGCCAGAGTCCTTGGAAACTGCAAGGAGCCACAGGAAAGAAGCTTAGCAACACAGTGTATGTCTTTAACAAAGAATGGTGAGGCGGAGCAAAGCAAATCAATGCTCTAGTGCCCACTGTGTGTGGGGTCATATTTATATTTCTTCATCATACGTCCTTTCACGTGTCTGCTATAACAAAACATCCTTTCACCTGTGTCTGCTTCAGGAAAACATTCTTCCGCATGTCTGCTTTAGCAAGACATCCTTTCACCTGTATGCCCCAGAAAAACATCGTTTGACATAACCGACTTTCCAAAGAAACCAGAAGTTTCTACTTCACAAGTGTCACAGAAAAAAAAAAGCACTATACAATGCTATTATATCATACAATGCTGTTACAGAAAGGCAGAGGAAAGGGTTTGCATTTCATATCACAAAGGAGAAAATCTCCACAATGGCAATTAGACAATTCTGTATGCTCTAGGAGCAACTTCCCTATTGTCTGGTACTAGAATTGGGTTAGAGTTGGGATGGACTTCTTTAATGTATACTTTTATATTAGTCACATTCCCAAAGTTGTCTAATGAGTTAGCAGAATCCAGAGATTATCCATGTCTGAGCAAGAGTCACAGTCTCAGGATAAGGTTAAGAGCTCCGGGCTATATACAGAAACTTAGTAATCCTTTATGCAGAAAAAGCTGTAGAGGAGGGTGGACAGATGGCTCAGTGGTTGAGAGTATATACTGCTCTTCAGAGGACCTGACTTTGGTTCTCAGTATCCATATCTAGTGCCTTACAACTGCCTGTATCTTGCCTTCCATGGCAGTATGCTTACTATGGTCTGTGCACGGACCTGCATTCAAATATACTTACACATACACACATTTGTATAATTAAAAAACATAAAAATAAATAATAAAAAATCTAGAGGAATTCCAATAATGATATTTAAGAGAAAGAATGAGCAAGCAAACAGGAGTAAGCTGAGAGGAAAAATGTCTAGAAAGCATTAAATCATTAACAAAAGACGTTAAATACAAAATATGTACTCCCAAGATAAGATGCCAGTCTGTACATACTACTAATAAATCTCACTAAAATTCTATTTAAAAATGGGTGTAATCACATGACAGTAGAAAGCATGGTAGATATCAAAAGTAAAAGGCAGAGTGCTGACAAATGTTGTAAGTTTGAAATTCCTGTGGAGAAGCTGCATCAGGGGAGAGAGGAGATTCCATGTGAACAAGCAAAACCCTGAGGAGATACAGGATTCCTAACCACCAGGCTGGCCTGCCAGAAAGCAAGCTGGAGAAATAGGGAAAAATTGGGCATGAATTGATAGTTTCTAGATGGAACATTGAACAGTGGATTCTAAGAAATAAGTTACAGCAATTTCTTCAAAGTTGAGGAACAAATGCCATTAATCCAGAATTCCGTGCTCAAAAGCATTAATCCCTGTTAAACTGAATAAAGGAATTTTGTAAACAGGTAGACAAGAAATCAAAAGGTTGCCTCATGGAAACAAATGAAATGGGTTCTAAGCAAATGACAGAAAATGTAAGAAGCTGGGAGAGAAAAAATCATAAACAGAAAGATTAAATATTTATATGATAAATGTATGAATAAAAATGTAGCAAACAAATATGAATGATCTTATAAAGATTAGGACCAAGAAGGAATTTGTCTATGATATGCCTTTTCTCAGATCTTCTTTTAAATTCCTACAACCTTGTGTCTTCTGGAAGTGGATGGAATGGAGGAACTGTATTTGTCAGCATGATAATCCTTCAGCCGTCACTCTGCCTTCAAAAAATGCAATAGTGCATTTGCAAAAAAAAAAAAAAAAATGTAAAAAGTGAACCTGGAAACATGACTCCTCGGCTAATGGCTCTATCCCTTGCTATTGAGTATGGCCAATATGGAAGCCAGCTGAAGCAAAGGGTGCACTTATTAGATCAGGACCTTCATATGAAGGAAGTGAGGCTTCCTACCTATCTGGCCCCACCTTCTCCAGACAGAGTTGAAGCTAAGGTGCATGCATGAATCTCTTAAGTACTCAGTTGGGTCACATCCTAGAAAGGTCAGAACAGCAAGAGGCAGAAATCTGGCTTCCAGCACTGCCACGTTGCCCCCAGTTTGTGCTGGAACTGATACGTGAGAGAAGATAAAATAGCTAACCCCCTTACATCATTATATTTTGGACTTTGTCAGAACAGATTGAATTATGTTACACTCTGATGAAAAAATCATTTATAGGCATAAAGTTAAGTATGTAAAGTAAGATTATGTGGGGTGGTACCTGAGTAGAAGATGAATATTACTTTCTAATTTAGCTTTTTCAATGATAATTTGCTTCGTATTAAAAAATTACATTCATATTAAAAACTTACATTCATAACATCAGGCAAACATCTATAGCTTTTTTTGCAATTATAAAGTGATATTCAGTTCATAGAAGTAGAATTGTTTTATATAAGCTACATCAGAAATAACTGAAGATGAAAACCAACTGTCCCCTTGTAGAATTCACTTGTGCAGTGAACCAAGAGACATCTGTGTCAATCTACAGCCCCCGTTCTGCACGAAGCAAGGCTATTGGTTAATGACCAGGGCAACCTAAAGGCATGTTTAGTAGGATGTTAACTGCAGAAAAAAGACACTGCAAAGATTAAAAAGAACCTTTACATGGGTTTATCATTTTATTTAAAATGATGGAGTTGTGTATACAGGGGCTAATGTATACACAAGGGGGAGATTGCATTAGGACCATCACACTCTTGTCTGTGATTTTCATCTACAGCTTCCTCCTCTTCCTTGTCCCATTTCTTTCTTCTTCCTCCTGTTCCTTTCTGTTGTTTCAGCTTCAATTGTTCTTTTCCTCTCTTGTAATTCATGAGGCTTCCCTCGTGCTTTGTAGGCATAAGTTTTCCTTCTCAGCTCTCAGCACCTTCTTTTCATCCAGTGACTTGTCTTTTGCAACAAGGTTGTTTCTCATGCCCTGGTCTCTTTGACCGCCACCAATGAATACGCTGGATGTCCTCCTTTGATGTGGAGGTGATACTGTAAAAGAAGGCTGAAGAGGGCTCTTGATTGCACCTGGTTCTTGCAATTCGCTCCTTTTTCTGCCTTTTGGAGGGATGTAGGTTTTCATCTCTCTTTCATCACCAGCCATGCCTGCCATCACCAGGTCTTCAGATTCTCCCTTTCGATCTGCACCAGATGTAGTCTTTCTTGGGTAATTCTAAGAAGTGGACTGAAGCATCTGGGTCCTTCCTACTCCTCCCAGCACGTTTTCACAAAGAACTCTTATAAGGACACGTTGGCTCTCGGCTTCTTAGGATCTCTTTGGCCCATGTTTGGTTGTTTTTGTTTTTTTCCCAGCAAACCTCTGTCTGTTGTGTCTGTGGTTCCCAGTGTCTGGTCTGTGTTAATTTCTAAACATATGCATGTATTACTTTAATAAGATCAGATGATCTAATATATATATATATATTATATATATATAATTATATATATATATTATATATTATATATATTATATATATTATATATAATATATATATATATATATATATATATATATATATTATATATATATTGCAAAATAAAAAAGCAAACCCATTCTGTCACTTTAGGAAATCCTTTTGCCAGTTTACTTAAGCTCTTCTCTACATTTTTGTTGTTATTGATTAGCGGGTTGAAAATGTGTGCTTGGGCATTGAACACAGGAAGGAGTTAAAAACACTACGAGTCTAAAACCTACTTGGAGATTTAATGGGCAAACCAAGAATAATGTGCATCAAGGCAGCCAGAAGAGGACAGAGGCTCAGTAATGACTAATCACTTAGTGGTTTTGCTCCAGCCTTCAGTTTATAGGCTAAAGACTGGAAATAAATATGTTTGGGTCCTCGGGACATTGGATCTACACGAAGGCTCTTTCAATGCCAAGAATGTGACAAAAGTGAGTGGGTGCAGACAACACAAGGCAAGTGACCATCCACCATTTTCTTTTTCAAAACTATTTGAAACCCATCCAAATAATGAGTCCCTCCCTTACAAATGGACCCAAGGGCCTCTGTACACTTGGATGGTGACAGAGGTGTATAGATTCTGATTCTTCATCTTTAGCAGGGTTACTAAAAATTAGAATCATAGGAAGTCTCGGCTTTGAAATGGTCTAAAATGCACCAGCTGGCAAAACCAGGGGTGGGAAGGTTTGAGAACAACAGCTTTATCCAAAATGACAACATAAGGGATTTTCTTTTCTTTTTATTGGATATTTTATTTACATTTCAGATGCCTTCCCCTTTCCCCCTTTCCCCTCCCAAGAGCTCCCCTATCCCATCCCCCCACCACCTCTTTGCTTTTATACCATTTGAATTACATGCAAGTATTAAGCTCAGTTTTAGGTTGAGGGACTAGCAATACAATAGATGCAAATAGTCAAGGAGCAAGCAAGGCAAGCTGAATGATTTGCATTTTATTTAGTAAACATTCAAGACTTTGGCATTTAACCCTGAGCAAGTTGAGTCCAGGGAGCACCTACAAGTAAGTCCTCCCCTTAACCACTGACACAAGGTGATGAGTTAACAAGGTTTTGTTTAAATAGAAGCATAACTGAAAAATTGTTAATATACTACTATGGGTAATTAAATTTAGCACATTTTTGAATTTCTGAGACTTAGGTAATAAGCTTCTATTTTAACCATCCATGTGGCTCAGTTTTACACTATAATGTGTCTGCTGCCTGCCAGACCTTTGGAGAGAAGATAATAAAATTAATAAATTTTGAGCTGGAGGGGACTTAGGATTTGATTTTCAAATTTAAGATTGCTTGAATCATCAAGATATTATAAGCATCTGCGAATTCAGTGAACATTCTCAAAGGAACATAAAAATACTTGTAAAGAAAAGGTTTAACAGCCACCTAAGCCCTGAAAATTATTCATGTTGGTAAAATTTGACTTTGAGCTCTGGGCAAGTGCTCTTTCTTTTCTTTTCCTGATTTACTGGCAGTTTTAACACTTCAATTGAAAGCAGTCATGGCACACCGCTAACCACATTTCCAAACTGTTAACTTCTGCTATAACTTTCTGACAGCTGGGGAGATGCTGAGTAATGCCAAGGAAAGGGTGGGCAATTTACATGTGGCAAGGAAATAAATATTAAAGCCAAGATGCAGTGACAGCATCTGAGATGCCTCGCAGCTAAGTCGAACATGCAAATGATTCCCACTAGAAAGGAAAAAAGAAAAACAAAACAAAAAAACAAAGACAAGCCATAGGCTCTCTGCCCTGGGATGAAATCGATAAGAAAGTCTGACATTTCAAATTCTGCAATAAGGACACAACTTTGTCCATGAGGACTGATTGAATCAAGCTGAATCTGGAAGGTCTTTGTTATCTTTTTGTGGCACGGGACATGAGAATTGAACTGGCATGGCTACGTGAAAGCATGGTAAGACAGTTTTCCAATGCTGACTTTTGATCAAATAAAGGCCCTTTGGTTAGAAGGAACTTCGGGGAACTTGCTGACCAAGCAGGCTAACCTCTCCTTAGGGGATCTCACACTACAAATGGGCTTATTTTCCTTCACTTTTTTCCCTTAACATGTGTGAGTGTGCATTGTATACATATGTAGACATGTTTGTGTGTGTATATATGTACATGGGTGTCAGTGGGTTTGTATGCATATGTGTACATATGTGTGTGAAGGACAGAGGTTGACCTTGGCTATCTTCTTCAGTTGTTTTAACCTTATTTTTGAGAGCAGTCTCTCACTGAGCTGTGTTCACCAGTTTAGCTAGGTTAGCCGACCAATCTGCTTCAGAGATCCACCTGTCTTCTCACTTCCAGCACTGGGGTTACTGGCCTGCACTGAAGCGCTCATCTTTTACATGGGTGCTTAGGGTTTGAACTTAGGTCTTCATGCAGCTCCTCATGACTGTGTGCCAGGTACATTCCTGGCTGAGCCTTTGCCCCAGCTCCTAGGCTTTATGGTTCTATTATAAGTATGGATTTGTCCATTTTTCTTGTAGTCGGAACTTTTTCTTTCATCATTTTGATGCCATTTGGTGAACAAAAATTTATGATAATGATATCTAAGTTACAGTTTGCAAACTTTAGGGAACAATGGGCTCAGTGTGAAGATTAGAAATCTCCAAAAGAGTCAGAGAGAGAGAGAGAGAGAGAGAGAGAGAGAGAGAGAGAGAGAGAGACAGAGACAGAGAGGAAGAACAATGCAGTTAATACAATATCACTCTTTTAGATGCATCTAAAGATACATCTTAGAGCTTTTTAATTGTTGGAATAACCATCAATTATTTGGGGATTTATCTCCCCGCTCCTGTTGATAGGTATTATGACAGAAAATAATGTCAGGTATGTACAGAGAATTTCTAAGTATTCTTAGTTTCTTAGAATTGGGTTTAACTTTCTAGCAGAACGAAGACAATCCTAACCTTGGTTTCTTGAGCCTGTCCTAACTGTTGGGTAAATGCTTGGCATTCGAAGACCTGCTGGGGCTGTCTTTTCTCACAAGGCCTTCTCTGGGAATGGCTAGGTTGACTATGCCAGATATCATATAACTGTGGGATCTAGCAGCAGAAACTCAGCAGTCAATGAAGTTTAATTCCTCAATGTCAACCAGAAGTCTAAGCCTGTCTTTAAGGAATGCAAGACAACATCTGATTGTTAGTAGACCAGCTGTCTCCTCATGATTTTGAAGTTAGAAATGCATAGGGTTCTATGCAGCTTGTTACTGAAGTCTATGGCTTTGCGGGCCAGCAAACATTCATTACTATGTTTCAATTTATCCTTTTGCTGAGTTTCTAGTTAAAGAGAGAAAAAAGAAGAGGTTCAATGTTACACACTGGTTTTCCTCTGCCTTTAGATATGCGTGATCTTATTTAAACTTACAGAAATTCTTGGGGTTCACCATTTTACGTGACAAAATGGTAAATGAGGTAAAACACAGATGAGGAATGTGCCCATGAACAGCAGAGGCACAGGTCACAAAATTTCCGTTTCCTTTCTGAGTTGTGGGCTTCGCTTTAGTGTATTACCTCCGGTTCTATAGCATAGTAGCACTTCAAATGAAAGTTACTTTAAGTCATTTCCCATTGCTGCTCCTGCTTGTATATTGGTTAGATTTTAAAAGTCTCACGCATGAAATGACATGGTATCGCATAGGAAACTAGCAATAAAAATATTGTTTGCTTTTGCTTACAATCTGTTCAGAAACTGTTCTTCCACAGTAAGAGAAAATACTTTTTAGTTTCATGAAAAAAAAGAAAAAGCTAAAATTTCATATATACAATTACTCAATAAAGTTTCAAAGGCCTGTGATATTCTATATTAAGTATCATTATTTAATAATATTAAATTGATTCTATAATCTTAACATTCTCTAACATTTTTATAGCAGCCCTCAAGTATGTAAGGATGTAGCACTATTTTTTTTAATTTAAGCTTAAATCTACAAGATTATCAGGTAAGACATGAAATCATTGGATTGTAATACTATAATTTTAAAAATTTGAGAATTTTCTTCATGAGTACTGTATTTACATACATTCTTTCCCCTCTCCAACTCGTCCCAAACACTCTTGTCTGATAAATTCATGACTCCTTCTTTATTATTGTTACATAGGGCCCCTCCCTCATCACCTACATACCCTGCTGAGTTTATTCAATGCGGCTACCTATGTTTGGGACTAATCACAAGGGAACTTAGGGAGGGCCTCACCTCTAAACTGCGGTGACCCACATGGGTATTTGTTGTTTGCGTTGCTTCCGTCAGATGAGGATGTAGGTCACAGGGCAGTAAAGAGCTGAGCCACTTCATGACCTAAGACTCTCATTGGTATGGATGCTCACCCAGAGCATCTTGGTTATCGTTTATGTAGTATTAGGTAAGACCCCTCTCTGTATAAGGTATCCAAGAACCATAAAAACAAATTTGGAAAAAATACTGTTGTGAGTAATCATTTCTTGCAGCTTTCTCTTTCTTTTATACTTCTCTTGTCAAACTTCCAGGTCCTTCTCTTTCACAGCTAGATCTAGCAGAGGTCAGAATGCCATGGACTTGTTATTAAGTTATCTGTTTTCCCTTTATCTCTCTGTGAATGTTCTGGTCCACCATCATTTCTGGTTGTGGTTTGGTAGAGGCTGTCTGGTCCTTTTTGCTCACTCAGTCACCCCTGTGTAGAACTTCTAGCTCTGAGAATGTGACACACAGAACCCCAAAGACCTGGCCACATCATCTCCACTGGATGGAGTCAAAGATGTCATCTATTCGGAGTTCACATTGAGGGAACTTCTCTTTTTAGTTTCAACACACTACACTTCTCTTTCAATCTTAGTGGCCCTCTTCAACAGTGTTTGCAGCCTAACAATGCAAGGCACATTTGAATGACATATATAAAAAATAAGAAAGAAAATACAAAGAACAAGCACATATATGGAGAACTGGACCAGCCCTCTCACTTACTCCTATCAACTTGTGAAACCTACAGTGACTCTGGGAACAAATGATAGTCCCAAAGAAGTAACAAAATGCTGTGTTCTCTACTTATACCTAACTGTGCCTTTAACCCATACTAAGTCCATTCATGTTAGAGCCTAGGATAAAAATGCCCTCATCCTCAAAAGACAACACATCTTTTCCTAGTAAATACTGTTTCAACACTTTCTCTGCTGCTGTGACATATTGCCACACACTGGGTCAATTGAAACCCATACACATTTATGGAAATTGTTATTCCCATAAATTGTAGAAGCTGTAAAGTCCACGAGGACAGTGCTGGCACTTGCTGAGGACCTCTGTTCTATGCCAAAGCATGAGGGAGGAGGAGAGACCTGAACTTACAGCACATCTCCCCCACCTCCCGGTGATGTGATACTGGTTGCTAACTCTTTCCCACTATAACCGCTTTCTTCATGAGGCCAGAGCACTCAAAACCCCATTGCCTCTTATAATGTCATCTTAATGTCACAGTGACAAATTTCAACATGGCTTCAGAGGGGACATTCGAACCATAACTTAAGTAGCTCATGGTTGTCAGCCTTCCTGCTGCTGCGGTTCTAATTGTGAAGCCAAACACTTTGGAATCTCAGTCCCTTCCTCCACTGCACACCTGACACTTACAACCCTCTGAACCCAAAGCCCTGCTCTGAGTCTGAACACTTGTCATTAACCATGGCAATTCAACATAGTCTAAGAATCTGTTTTCTCTTTTAAAATCCTTTCTTCTAGCCATCCCCACTCCACTTAATGCCCCGGTGGTGTTTCTGTGTGGTGAGAACAATGCCTCCCCAAGATGTCCCTGGATTCTGTCACTGTGTTAGAATACATGATAGAAGAGCTTTAAGTTTGTAAATGAAATCAAATCAGCTGATTTATGTCCCTCAAAACAGGAGGACTATATTTCACAATATAGGCCAACCCACTGCCACTGCAGTGATCTTTCTTTAAGCATAGAGAGGGAAGTACAAATGTCCATATGAAAGTCATGGTGAGTGAAAAAAAAAATCTGAATGGCCTCTGCTGATGGTGAAGATGTAGGGAAGGAGCCAGGAGCTAAGGACCACCAGCGGTCTCAGACCCCAAAGAAAGCCTAGGAAGTGGGTGCTTCCCTTAGCCTCCAGAAGAAATGCTACAATGTGTGTTAGTGCAACCCAAGTGATTTCCAGCCCCTGGCCATCTTCATCTTCCATGTCAGCTCCTTGTAGTCAGATGTGGTCTGAAAATACTAGATGAAAAAAAATTCCCTTAATTTTCTAAGTTCCAGAAATAAACCCCTCATAAAAAATTGTGGGGCTTTGCTACATTTTATATTGTTATATTTTATTATTAGCTGCGGTTAATCTCTTACTGTACATAATTCATAAATAAAACTTTCTTATAGGCATGCTTATATGTAAAGAACAGTATACATAGGATTGGGTACCATCAGGTTATACGAGAGTTATCTTCAAATGATGGGGTGGGTGGGGCTACTGACTTGACTTAAACCACTAAATTTGTAACAATTTGTTGTAGCCACAATAAAACTCTCATAATCCTAGATTTTCCTTAATCAATTTCTTTTCTTCGTGTTTGGTTTCACAACGAACTAGCAATGTAGGTACTTTGATTTTTTTTTTTTTTTTCAATATTGAAGTGGCTTGCATTGGAAAATCTGGGTTGCAGTGTGAGGTGGTTTGATTGAAGATGGCCCCCACAGACTCATAGGGAGCAGCATGATTGGAGATCGTCTAGGCACAGGAGTGGCCTCCTTGGAGGAAGTGTGCCACAGGGTGTGGGATTTGAGGTTTCAGACACTCAAGCCAGTTCCCACATTACTCTCTCTTCCAGCTGCAGAACCAGGTGTAGAACTCTCAGTTCCTTCTCCCGCACTGGGTCTGGCTGCCTGTGCACAGCTATGCTTCTCATCGTAATCCTGGTGGACAAAACCTCTGAACCTGTAATCCAGTCCCAAGTAAGTGGTTTCCTTAATAGTTGCTGTGGTGATGGTATTTATTCGCAGGAAGAAAACTCTAATTGAGACACGGTGTGTTTGTTTTCTTCTGTGAAAATTGAACTTTTTCATGTCCTTATGACAAACTGATATTTAAAAACCTGCCAAGCAGGAAGGACCAACAATTCAAGAACTATAGGGATTTCTCATAGGTAGATCACATCTGTGGGTACTGACTTTACCATCTAGTATTACCAGCTTTCCTATTCTGTGAGCTTAGACAATGGAGTGTGCTTCACCAATATCTACTGTCTAGTATTCTCATCAGTAAAGGGGAGAGGAAATCTCAGGGGATTAGAGTCCATGGCAATAAAAGACAACGAGTTTAGGTTAGTACCTGTTATAAATTTATCCTCTGACAAATAAGATGTATTAGTCTCGTCAACATTTCTGTTTTGTTTTGTTGTATCTCAACTGGTCCAATACATACATGAAATATTCTAATGAAATAAACATGGAAAACTAAATGAATGGCTTCTTTTCTATCTAAGAGCCACAGTCTCTGTATTACCCCTGTGTATAGGCAGTGCATTATCAAGGAAATAGGAGATTATGTTTTGATGACTCAGACATCAGACTTCAGAGAGACAGGAAAATAATAATTAGGCCATTTTTAACATACACAACTTGAAAATAAGTTTGTATGGTAGAATATATAGGTCAACGTTCTAATTTTACCACTTTAGTAGCTCTGAGCACTACACAGTTTACTTAGATCACAGAGGCTATGTCTCTTGTAAAATGAAGGTAATTCTATGTACCATAGTAACATTATAAGGGTTTGCTGAAAGAGTGCATAGAAATGGCTTAGTATATATTTGCCATATGAAATGAAAACAGCAGATGATACTTAATGTACTTCGGTTTTTGTGCACTTGCTACGTCTGTAATAGACATTCCTAACACTGTAGTAAATTAACTAAGATCCTCTATAAAACCAAATATAAAAACTGGGCCTCATAGCACACACTTGCAATTCCAGCACTTGGGAGGCTGAACCAGGAGGATTTTATTTCAAGAACCTCCTAGTAATACCCAGTAAAAAGAAAACTAAAATGTGGGGGTGGGGGAGGGGAAGTTTCCTGCATACAAAATCCTTCCTTGAAGGACTAGATTAAGTGTCAAGTTCAAACTTCCCAGACAAGTCCAAACTGCTTGAAGTCAAGTACAATCAGAAAAAAAAAATATGTAGAACACCTTTATTGTCAATGACATACTCTTCTCAACATAGTCTTTTAAAGGAAACTAATAGTGAATGGGATTCCCATAGTGGAGAGGCAGCTTAGATTAAGAACATGGTCGGCAGCTTTCCAGGCTGATGAGGAGACGTGATACTAAGGACTGGACAAGCAAGTCATGGAGTGACCACTCTAGAAGCTCAGTGTGTATCTAGCAATCAAATCATGCACAAGGTCCTGGATTCAATCCCCTGCCTCAGAATGAATGAATGAATGAGTGAGTGAGTGAATGAGTGAATAACTAAAACAAGAGGCCCATTCTGTAAATACTATCCTAGGTTAAGGGCTTTGAATTCATAATAAGCCCTTAGAAGTCATTTCTACTTAATAAGAATATTTACAGAAAGAAATGTACAGAGCATTAGGGGGATGCCAGCAATGTCTATAAAATATGAAATGTACTTTCTGGTTTGTGTCTATTAAATCTAAGTTTTGGTGCTGTGATCTGATCCTCTCAGAGGGTTTTGTTTTGTTTTTTGTGTTTTTTGTTTGTTTGGTTGGTTTTTGTTTTCTGTGGGTTTTTTGTTTGTTTGCTTGTTTTACCATGGAAACATTAAATGCTGAAAATTAAGAGCTTGGGGAGGAGATTTCAAATCTTGCCTTTTTGAAATGGGCCAGCCATCCTAAACCCTTTCCCAAATGTCCACGATGTTCTCATGAATATACAGCCCAAGTTCCTCCAACAGTGAACCCCAGTATAAAAGGCTACAGTGGACTCAGGTGTGAGTTAGTGAGAAGGAAAGACGGAGACAGTGTGAGTAAGATCTTCGAAATGATGGTTTGGTGAGGACCCTTCCTCCTACCAGAAACACCCTATAGAGCTGAGAAGCCAACATCAGGCATTAATTATACCAGCCCTGCTCTTGGGACCTTGATAGAGGTGTATTGAAAGAATAGAACCTGTGTTGTAAGAATGGTTCCCTGTTCAGGTTTGGAGTGTACATTAACTTTTTGTGCACATGAAGGAGTGAGCACACAAAGGAAATGTACAGTGAATTCCCCCAGGGCTTCAGGTTGTGAGCTCCGGAGCAAGCATAGACTGCTCTGCTGGTATCCTCAGAGCCAGCCTGCTGGCAGCTATGAGGCATTTGGCCTCTTGATAGTTTCCACGATGAAAACCTATGCATGTGCCTTAAAAGAGCCTATAAAACAGTGTCCTCATTTTGGCCTTATAATTAGGTATTAATAGAAGGGCTGCACTGTTTTACAAGGCAATATTCTGGTTCCTGAGTGGCTAAGAGACACAGCTGCTTGCCAAAAATTGTAATTTATTCTGACAAGTACTTGCCACCTTCGTAACATATCCCAAAGCTTGAGCAAAGAAAGAAGGTTAAGAAGCCTCTGGAAGAGTTAAGATACATAATTCCTATGGGGTTAAAAACCTACCACGGTCTACAGACGAGAGAGGAGCTGGCTTTACCATTGTCAGGGGTATCTTAATATTACCTAATGGGAATTAAAGGTTAGGAGGTAAGAGATCTCAGGATGCTGTCTCTTGCTGGGGGAGAAAGAGCAAGCAGAAATGTAGCCACTTCAATCTCTTGCAACCTGAGTCATGGGAAGGTACACCATCTTCCATAAAGAAAAGTGAAATGTGTTTTCATTTTTCCCCCATAAAAATAAATTTTTAAAGTATGGTTTGGTTTCCAGACAGTTTTAAGAGCTGAGCAGGTCAAGTGACGGGGGTGGGGTGACTTAGGAATGGTAGTAACTGGGAAATGTGCAAAAAATTACTTTCATTTGGGGGGCTTTCAAGAACTGGATATTTGATATCAGTTTCTATACAGATTAATATTTATGTTTTAAAAATATTTATATAGTGTGAAGCCAAGACACAACTAAATTATAAAATGAGAGGTTTGAAAAGCATTTGTTTCCAGAAGTTATCCCCTCAAAGGTGAATAATTTAGTGACCCTGCCTTTAGAGTACCTGATCTGGACAATTATTCCTGTGACAGAGCCTGGGAGTAGACTTCAGGTGCCCTGTTTCAACAAAGGCTTCCCCCGAAATGGCTTTCATAGCCTGTGCTTGAAGATAGTTTCTTTAAATATTATTCTACACTAAAGAGACGTAAAATGGTGCTTAACTGAGCTAAAATCGATGTAAAGGAAAAGCAGTCTATAGTGGTTTGCCCTTTCTATTCAAGACGGAAGCTCTAAGGAGAGAAAAGGGCAGTTTGGATTGGGGACACAGAAGAGATGAGGAGCAGGAAGAAGCCGGGGAGGAAGGGGCGGAGGAAAGATACAAGAAAAACAAGAGTCAGCTCAATTCATTCCTTCGCTCTCCATTAATTATGAGTATGTTTCCAGTAGAGTTTTCATTGCCAGTATTCACAGTCTTAAGGCATGTATATCATCACCATTTGTAAAAATAAATCAATCAATCAAAAAAAATAAAAATACAAAGGACTATAGTTGAAATGTTTTCTAAAAAATAAAGTAACATTTTAAAAAGTGATTTTCAGAAAAGGTCAAGTCCGAGTGTCCAGATAGCAGCATCTGCAAAGAGTCTAAATATGCCACTGTTTCCCTGTGGTCTCCTCCACACTGGAAGGATTCCTCTATATTCAGCAACCCTCCAGCTCCATGAATACACAGAGCACCCCACCCTGGAGGAATCCAGTTAGTTAATGCCACATAACAGAACCTTGGAATACCTGACCTCAAATAATAAGTATTATTATTATTATTATTATTATTATTATTATTATTATTATTATTATTATTATTATTTTTACAACTCCTGGGAAATCCCTTTGCTGCTTCTCTCCGGATTCATCCATTTTACTCCATTTCCTGTAATCAGGGCAGATGGGATTCTTTTTCAAATAGCATCATTTTAAAACTGCCCTTGCTGTGGCCATCGAGAGGAACACTCACTTATTCTTAGCACCTTGAACAGCCATGTAGCTCCATATTCATATCCATTGTAAAGAGGGGCCTCTCTAATGAAAGCTGGGAAAGGCAGCTAGGCAGTGGTCTCAGCACTTGGGAGCCAGGAGTCAGGTGGATCTCTGAATTCGAAGTCAGCTTCATCTACAGAATGAGTTTCAGGACAGCAAGGGCTACACAGACAAATTCTGTCTCAAAAGACAAACAGACAAAAAAGCTGGGAGACGCATTTATCTATGAGTATAGACAAAAAATGTTTATAAGGCAGCTTGGTGACGTGACATTTTAGCTAAACAACAGGATTAACTTAGTTTAGCACTAGGGCCTAAGAGCACCTAAACCATTGGGTATTGACTAGGTTTATCAATTCCCTCTTATAAAGTGGACCTTGAAGAATAAAACAAAACAACAACAACACAGACAGTTGGTTATGTCCATACACTTATGCCACTATTGCACTCAAGGACACATCTTACCTGACAGGTTGATATTGTAGATCATAAGGTTCACTGTTGGTAACACCACTGATGCCTCTTCCAACAACCTATATAGCTCCTTCCAGCATCATGAACGCTAGCCATCATGTAAGAAGCTTCTTCAGTGATATTTTTCTACCACCGACCAATGATTTTTTTTAAAATTTTTTGGTAACCACACAAGTTTGATGAAGTGTCAACTTTGCACTCAGAAAATTATTGGACCTTTCAGAGCAGTAATACTGAAATCTAAAGTGTGTTGATTAAGAAGGCATAAACAACTTCATAAGCCACTTCAGGGGGAAAATGTTTATTTTGTGTCATAGTTTAAGGATACAGACTATCATGGCAGAGAAAACATGGTACCCGGAGCTTGAAGCACTTGGCTACAATGCATCTAGAGTCAGAAAGTGGAGAGAGAAGAACACTGGTACTCAGCCAGATTCTTCTTTATACCATTCTGCCCATATTCAGGGTGAGTCTTCCTACCTCACTTGAACTGTTCTGTAAATGGCCCTATATAAACACACTCAGAAGCATGTTTCTTTGATGACTCTAAATCCCATCAAGTTGACAGTCAAGAGTAATTATTACACATTGTAATGTATTTAGATGAAAACACACTAGACTTCCCAAAATCTGTTATGAAGACCATCAGCAATGAAATGCCATTTTCTTTCCTATGATAAATTTTTTTTATGGAATGATAATTTTTATTTGTCTAACTTACACCAGTGTATTTCTATTGTGTATACCTACATATATATGTATACCAGGTGCATGTGTTTAGACATTTCATTAATGTCTGGTGGTACTGTTTGTGGGACCTTTTGGATGTGGAACCTCAATGAAGAAGGGGAAAAATCAGTGTGGGTAGGCCTTGAAGCTTATAAGTAGGTTCTACTTACTATTTACTCTTCGTTTCCTGAGTGCTGGAAACTCAGCCTGTCTCCTCTTCCTGCCACCATGGCTTCCCTGCCTGCTGCTGCTGCTGCTGCTGCTGCTGCTGTAATAGACTGTATCATTCTGGAACTGTAAGTCAAATAAATCTCTCTTTCATGCTGATTTTGTTGGGGTATTTGATCACAACCATGGGTGTATAACTAAGAGAGTTGTCCTTACCAGTAGGTTGATACTCAACAATTACAATATTTATTCTCTGGTACTGAGAATATGTACTGAATCACTGAAAGAAAAGGCCAAGGAAATTTAAATTAAGAAAAACATATTAACATCCTGGAGATAGTTTTCTAATACAGTTGAGTCCCAAATAATAACTTTTTTAGTTAAATGGCTATATGACATAGCAGAGAAACATGATTTAAATTTTATTTTATTTTGCTTCTCTTTTTAAAAATATTATTTTACTAAATATAAAAGGCTGACAAAAATTTACATATCTCCCCCTGTGAGAATATCCTCTAAAAAAATCAAATGTATTTTGAAATGCAATTCCTGAAACTGTTCCTCATCTTGGGGCAAAGTGTCCAGATGACTCCAGCTGCCAGGCTTCATAGTCATAGCTCTGTCTCGATTTTGCCTGCATCACCATAAGTCTATCCCCTTCAAGAACATACAAATGACCTAAAGCCCACCCCTACCCACACCCCCACCAGCACTATTGGAGAATACCTAATAAAGATTCCATGATCTCCCATCCTGGGCTCCAAAGATTCAGTATATAAGCCTTCAGGACATTAAGATCCAGCTTTAGTATTTATACATATGAAAATTACTTTATTCTGTGTGTATGGGTATTCGCCTACATGCATGTTTGTGCACTGTGTAGATGCCTGACATCCACAAAGGCCAAAAGAGAGCATTGGATCCCAGGGAATTGGAGTTGCAAGTGTTTGTGAGCTGCCATGTGGGTTCTAGGCATTGAACCCAGGTCCTCTGGTAGAAGAGCCAGACGTTGTGCTAATGGTTCTAATGTTAATGGTTAAACCATCTCTTCACCTCCAATAGGAGTGTTTATAAAGTTTCCTTATTTATAAAGTTAATTAATCTTGCTAAAGAGCTGACGATGACTTAAGAAGAGCATGTCTCTCTCCATTTGCTGTATTCTTTGAACTCTTTCTCTCATGCCTCCCTCACTCTTCCAGAAACAAAGAAAATTCTAAACACATGGTGGGTCTCATGGTCCGAGGTCAACTTCATCACACACGGGACACTACTGGCCTCAAATTCCTGAGTAAACATATCAATCACTCTTCCTAACAAAGATTTCTCACTAAAATAATTCCCATTCTGGCCCGTAAGTTAATGAAAATATTTTCATGCTTTAACATATTTTTATTTTAAGTTTCTTCAGTTTAAGTGTTATTTTTGCTTTATTCATTGGATGTCCTAATCACACAATGAACCAGGATTAAATTTGAATTATTCCCCAGGAAAACTTTACATTATCATCAATGATTTACCTGTGCCTCAAATTTTCCCATTCTCCCAAAGACAGCATCCCATTCTTTCCCCCAGACAATGCCTTTTTCTTATCCCTATCTTTACACATGACCATCTTATATCATAGATCTAACAGAAGTCCTGAGGCATAAATTCCTGAAATTCTCATTCTTCTGCCCACAGATTTAAGTCACACCTGTACCTACATCTACCACTTCTTGTCTGGTCTCAGAGCTAATTCTGGCAGCTATTCTCGTGATCCAGTTTGCAACCACAATGACTGCCTCTTGGATTAGCTGGAGGAATCTCCTCATCCCTTTTCTCATCGGTACCATCCCCTCCTGCCCCCTCAGGATGTAAACTTCATCTCATAAGTCTCCATTTAGCTATGCAATATTGGTTGATTCTGAGATGTGTTTGTGACCCATATCAGGATAAATCAAATCACACTTTGGAATTTTTGTTTCTAGCAATTAAGATGGAATTTTAAAAGAGCATGGATTTTGCTTTTTCCAGGTTTGAAGCCTAGACATAGATAGCATTGGAGTACAGCAAGATGTTTGCCAACCCATGAGAGAGAGCTTAGATGAGAAGAAGAAAGAGGACCAGTAGGTAAACGGAGGGAAACTGCCTCCTGGTGACTTCAGCAGTGACTAACGCATAAATGTTCTGGGGTGTTCAGTTGCATCAGCAACAGACAGCGTTCTGCACACTTCCTTTTCATTGTATTTCTTTCCCTGACACTTTCAAGGCAAATGTCTCATTGATACATGCCTTCGATTCCAGCCTCCTTACTCTCTATTCACTCCTAAATCCCAGTAAACCACCCTCCAGTCTTCCTGAACCATCAGAAGCTTTCTCTCTAAGTTCTCCTATGGCCAGCTGTTATTCCACTTGTCTGAAAAATAGGAAAATATTGGTCAGTCACTCCTCATTTAAGATTCCTTAATCCTGTGAATCTCATTTCATCATTGATTAGTTTTCTTATTTTGTGCATCTTCTTTTCTCCTCCTTCCTCAAATCTTTTTTTTTTATATAAAAGACTTATTTATGTATATGAGTGCTCTATTTGCATGTTTGCCTGCATGGAAGAAGAGGGCATCGGATCCCATTACAGATGGTTGTGAGCCACCATGTGGTTGCTGGGAATTGAACTCAGGACCTCTGGAAAAGCAGCCAGTGCTCTTAACCGCTGAGCCATTTCTCCAGACCCTGTTACTCAAATCTTAGATCTAAGCAGAATTTCATTCCTGCCTTACTTAAATATGCAGTCTTTTCTAGTGCGTTTCATCCATTGTCCAAATTCTATCGATTACATTCTATTCTTTTTCCAGTCATTATGTCTAATTTGACAGTCTTTTGAACTCTATTCTTCTACAGCTAAATGCTTTCAGACATCCTTTACTGAAAATGTGATGTAGTAAGCACCATCTTCCCCCAAAGGCTGCTCTACCATTTTCCTCTATTTTCTATTTCTATATTTATTACATTGTTCAACAATGCCACTAGAACACCTAAACTTCAGACTACTCACTCCCAGCTTTTCTTCTGATCTCTCTTCTTCTCTCTTTCTTATCAATCACTCCGAATTTGTCACCTGAGAAAGCTCTAGTGTAGTTCTCTCATAACAAAATCAGAGATACTAGTAATATTTCAAGACTGAAAATTTTTGTCACATAAAGCACCTTGTTAGATAGATTTTGACATACAGAATGCCTTAAGTAATCTTAGCTTGGTATCCTGTATTTATTGTTGTTCAAGAATATGTTCTAAAAACTCTATAACTTAGTGGCTTAAAGAAACAACCACTTACGTTGCTCATGACTTTGTAGTTAGGTATTTTCCAGAGAGGACATCTTATCTCTGCCCACTGTATCATCAACTGGAGTGGATGAACTGGTTTAGAGAATTCAGTTGGAAAGGGGCTGGCTCACTGAGTGGTTGGCAAATCTGCGTAGGTGTGGCTGAGTGGGGCTACCCAGGGATGGCCCCTGCACCCCACCCCTCCACTCATCTCCACACAGGCCTTTCTGCATGTAAGATCGTCTCATAGCATGAATTAAAACACTGTGAGGAAAGATGTGGATCTCAAAACAATCAGCCCACGGCTCAGGAAGTGGAAACGGTTTCTGTGGCTTAGACATTGGCTAACGATCACTTCTATGATACTGTTGTTGAAGCAGTTACAGAGACAGGACAAGGAGGTGAGACAAAATACTTCTCAATGGGTAGTGGGAAAAATGGCACAGAATTGGGACCTGACTAATAACCGCCTCCCCACTACAGGGTCTCCCTCCCATTGCCACCTGTGCTTTTTCTCAGCCACCGCTGAGTCTTAGCTTTCAGCCTTTGTCATATTTCCTGAACCGTTGTCTCTACCTGTCTACTTTCACCGTCTATTTTTCTTCCCTTCCCCACACTATCATTTCTTTAAAGATATGCTTACGTGACTTAAAAATCCTTTGGTGGGTCCTTAGGATATGAATAATAATCAAAATCTGTAGTTTACATCCATACATATCCAACCATACACCTCGATACTCTGAAACTCTTACTTAGACTCACAGATTGCAGTAGGAAATGTAATGATTCGAAGACAAAACCAGAAATATTGGAACTGTGAAATCTCTTATACACTTTGTTAGTTCAAGATTGTCAACAGTTTGGAAAGCAAATCCAGTTTCATTTCTCTTGAAGGTGTTATAAATTTGCAAAGTTGGGTTTGAGTAATTCATGGGATTTAAAAAAAAAGTACTCTGTAAAATAAGGCTGGAATAGAAATTGGTGCTTGTTCACTGTCCCAAACATATAGGCACCATTGCCATTTGTAAGTGATGGTTGGGGGTAATTAATAAAAATGACAGCTTTTGAAAGGGTTAGGCTCTCCAAAGTACACATTAATTGTTAAGTGCTAGTAAACCATCAGGACCTAAGCTTTCAGCAGCTTGTTGACCTCTATACATTTAGTCAACAGAATGGGTGAATATTTCCTTTACTCTAAGGACTTCCATGAAGAAACAACTTAGTTACAAAGGACATCTTTCCTATGTAAAACTTGCTCCCACCCCAAAGTGCCTAGTGAAGAGGAAAGGCTTGGTAGCATGCTTTTTTTTTTTTGAAAGAAAGAGAGAGAGAGAGAGAGAGAGAGAGAGAGAGAGAGAGAGAGAGAGAGAGGAGGAAGAAGGAGGAGGAGGAGGAAGAGGAGGAGGAAGAGGAGGAGGAGGAGGAGGAGGAGGAAGAAGAAGAAGAAGAAGAAGAAGAAGAAGAAGAAGAAGAAGAAGAAGAAGAAGAAGAAGAAGAAGAAGAAGAAGAAGAAAGCTGCTCTGTGCTTAGCATCCTACTGCACAGAGAGATCGTCCCGTCTACTGAATTTTACTCTCTCTGAGTTCTTGGTCACATGATGTTTGCTTCCTGTTCTCTAACCCACATCTACATTTCTACTGTCTCAGTTTATCTTCTGAACTTCTCGCAGGATCCACCTTTTACAAACACCTATTTTATACTTTAACCCGAACACCTGTCCATGGAGGGAGCTTTTTCTGCAGCCTCTTAAAGGGAGGCTTCTTAGTCACCTCGATGGGACTCAAAGCCTTGAACCAAAGTCATCTATTTTTCTGGATCACTTCCTTCCTAGCTCTCCCTTTAATTGGTCTTGGTATAATGGGACCCTTCTCCCTCTTTCACATCTTTATCTGCTCCCCATTTTAACTTTGTCTCTCCTTAGCTTAGATTTATTTATAAACTGTTCATGTCCCCCTAGTGTTCCCCACATGAGTGCTGGTTCAAGTCTTTTGTTGTAGTCATTCAATTAGCCTTCATAGGCTAATACCCATTTGACTCTTTCATTCCTGGACATTCAGCTCTTCTTTCCCCTTTGCTGGTGTTATCTGCCTGTTCTTCCTCAGCCATCTGCCAAGAGAAGCTGCTATGGATTGCCCTGGTGCTATTTGTATTTTGATGCTACTTCTGCTTCCTCAAGAGGGACCGACACCCCCACCCCCCACACACTACGAAGAGTGGATCACTCAGGTGATTTCATGTGAACCTTCTCCCCATTTTAACTGGTCAAATAAAGGCTAGAGCCTGTGATTGGACAGTGGAAGGGAAAGGTGGGGCTGGAGGATTTAGAGGGAGAAGAGAGGAAGGAGAAGAGAAGGACAAGGAGATGGAGGAGACAGAGGAAGAGGAGGTGGAAGGAAGATGGACCAGAACCATGTGACCTGGAGAAGCCATAAGTAGCAAAGATTCTCACAGCTGGGGAATAGAGTAGTGTCGTGGTGTATCCACCCAATCTAGGTACGCAGCTTACAAATATTATAACTGAGTTGTGGGTTCTTTGCATGGGCTTATTGGGGCTGGAGATTTACAACCAGAAGCTTTTGTAGTCGCCAGTTGTCTCAAGCAACTAAATCCAGGACACCCCGTGTGTTATCTGCTCACTCAGAAGTATTTGCACTTTGAAACTCTCTCCTCATTAATGTCACTGTTTTCTTCGTTCAAATAACCCCATTCTTTCTGGGTTCCTCTTTTTATCTGTGGGTGCTCCGTACGGTGATGGCCTGGTACCTCCTATTGTTTCTCAGCCTGAGACATTGCAGTGTCCTGGGTTTGTCCCACACTCTTCTCATGCACGTGTCTTCTGTTCCTATGTGACACCAGGCCTCCTTTCAGATTCCATTCGAGTGCTGTTTAAACCACAGGTGAGCTGTGACAGTGGGTAATTCCTCAGTACAACTAATTAATTGCCGATAAATGGCTACTTTCAGCCGGTACTGTTCCAGACATTAAAGCACAGAGTGACTCAGGGATACTTCTTATACCCGAGATCAGTCTCCTCACTTGTTTCAAGTTTTTTGCCACGTTTCTTATGGTAATAGGGAGAAATGTCTTTAAAGATACCTTTAGTTGTGTAAACATACTAGTGTTATATAAGAAGTATGAAATGGTTATTGTGTTCCAGTTTTAGCATTCTAAGCATGATACTGTGTAGTATTATGTGTGACATTTCTTCTTACCTCTGTGTATAAAATGAACATCATTGACCTCGGTTACAACACCACTTGTTTTAGGTTATGAACATTCCCCTATTAACACTCTTGGCAGACGCTTCACATGCATTTGTTAGCATATATGAAACACTCTGAACAACAGAGTAAGTTTCTTCTTCTTAGTGACCATGGATCTTGGAGACTATTCAAATATATTCCCAATACATCCTGGTTTGATGTTAGGTAGGCTGATCCAGCCTGAACTGAATTTTCTCGTATTTATAGTAAGGCAAATATATCTTGAGGTGAAATTTAAAGAGAATCCCCTGTTTATTTTTTACATACATGCATAATTGGAAGTATATATGATTAGTGGGGACTGTATGGGAGTGTTTGGAGGTAAAAGGGGAGGCGTGAATGTTATAATTAAATTATAATCTCTATATAATATAATAAAAAGAAGCAAAAGTCTGTTTAGAATTATTGGGAAGGGCATGCTCAGAAGGAAAAAATGATTATATAACATAATCTGACAAAACAGAAATCTACTCTTTCTGGACCCGTAGTAACCAAACTCCTCCTTCTCTTGAACCCTATAAAATAAATCCCCAAGCAATAATTGGGACCCTTGAATACCTTCATTCATGTGACTTGCTGTTCCTTTGCAATATTCTGATCTTTATTAATACTTTGCTTTAAATAAAGTTGGCAAAACTGCTTGGGCCTTTATTTCAACCCTTTGAAGAGGCTGGGAACCTAGAAATGGCCAGACCAGACCATTAGGGAGGACTTAGTGCTGTGCCCTCTGTTCAGTGACTCAGGAAAAATGGAATTTCTCAGACATGAGGACACCCTGACTGCTTGTTACTTGAAAATTAATTTCTTCTCTTTTATGGAGGAAGAATCTTATCCTGTAGATTTCCAATAATCAGCTTTAGGATATATATATATATATCAATCATAAGGAATATTAAGTATTTAGGAATAGAATCCCCCTAGGTAAAGTGATTGCTTATGATTTTGAAAGACCAAGTTCAGAGTTGTATATTTATTTAGATAACTTGTAGAGTTATATAGAAAATGATGAGAAAAAGGTATACAAAAATATTCTATAAGATAAACAATAATTTTAAGGTGGAATTCAGTCAACCACCAAGTGTTTACTGAGTTATTACTATGTGCCAGACAAGGTTGTAGTACACAGGGTTGACTAGTGATAAACTCAAGCAAGGTCTCTCTGACCGTTGACCTGGATTATATTTTTTTTTCAACTCCAAATACATTCTTGTTGTAAAATGGATGTCTCTCCAGGATCTCTCTCCATTGAAAATCCATTTGTGTACATCAACTTCCAGGTGTGAGACAATGTCCAGTAAGAATGTTCAGGGGAACACTAGACCATCGATATTATGAAGGAAGTCCCAATCCCCACCAGTGCCCTGTGAGATTCTCTGATGTTCTCACACTGGATAGTTTACTGCTTCCACAGAGATCCTTGAAGATTTCTTTTGAGCATCTTTGTTTTCTCAGAGGTGTATTGAACAGCTTATTGAAGTAAACAGCCTTTAAAGAATATGTAAATATTTAAAAAGAAAACACAGAAGGCAATTTTTTTAAAGTGGAATTTATCTTTTAATGATCAGTATAGATAAAGGACTCTTAGCTTCGTAAACACTTGGGGACAGAGGGAAAGGGCATAGGTAGTAGAGCTAGCCTTAGAAACTGAAAAAGGGAGTAACTTAAAAGTAGTTCACATGTAAGACAAAGGACATTTCCTCTATAATATAAATGATTTTAATCACCTTTATCTGAACCAGTTTTTATGCCTCAGTTTTGCAGCAGTATCTAATCTTTACAAAATGACTTTAGAGTCTTTCTTCTTTTTCAATTTTTAAAAACATATTCCCCAACAAAATAAATAATTAAAGTATAGATGAACTGTCAAAAGGGAACATTATTTTAATGCAACATTAACATTTTGGTAATTAACATGGAAGTTAACGCTTTTAGCAGATGTAACAACATTAGACTTGTAAATTTTAATTAAAGTTAATGGTTCATGATAGCTGTAGGGAGTAGGCATCCTCCATGGATACTGAAAGCATGTCTAATGCGATTAGAAATGCAAATTGTAGAAAAAAGGACACTATTGGCAATGCACAGTCTCCATTTCTTACAAAAATTAGTGACTAGAAAACCCTTTTGAATGAGAAAACTACAAGTAAATCCAAATTTACAGAACTGTTGATAATATTTAAAGGACTTACGCAGAAAGAATAAACTTGATACATACTTCCCTTCCTCTTGGTAACTGTGTGAGATAATTCCAAGAAAAGTAATGAAGATTATTTTAGGGTTTCTATGCTTTGACAAAACATCATGACCAAAATCAATCTAGGGAGACTTATTTTACCTTAAAACTCTTAGGTCACACTCTGTGTTAGTTAGGGTTTTACTGCTGTGAACAGACACCATGACCAAGGCAACTCTTATAAGGACAACATTTAACTGGGGCTGGCTTACAAGTTCAGAAGTTCAGTCCAGTATCACCAAGGCAGGATCATGGTGGCATCCAGGCAGGCATGGTACAGGGGGAACTGAGAGTTCTACATCTTCATCTGAAGGATGCTAGAAGAAGACTGACTTCCAGGCAGCTAGGATGAGGGTCTTAAAGTCCATGCCTTCAGTGACACACCTACTCCAACAAGGCCATACCTCCTAATCGTGACATTCCCTGGGCCAAGCATATACAAACCACCACATACTCCATCACTCTGACTAAGCCAAGTCAGAACAGGAGCTCAAGACAGGAACCTGGAGGCAGGAACTGATGCAGAGACTATGGAGGGGTGCTGCTTACTGTCTTGCTTCTTATGACTTGTTTAGCATGCTTTCTTAGAACACATAAGGACCATCTGCCTAGGGATGGCGCTGCCCTTAGTAAGCAAACACTAACCCATATCAATCATCATTCACACACACACACACACACACACACACACACACACACACAAAGATGTCTTGCTCATAGGCTAATTTAGAGAGGGGCATTTTCTCATTTGAGGCCCTTGCTTCAAAAATGACTCTAGCTTGAGTCAAGTTAATATCAAACAACCAGGATGGACATATTTAGTAATTTTAAGATGAAGGTGAGTCTTTAATCTTTATTTTTCTCTGCATCTTCTGATGAGGAATTTTTTTTTCCAAACTTTTCATCTGACTCCCTTCTCTTAGGTCATAAAATAAGAGAGTGGGTGGTTGTGAGTACTAGAGAGAAAAAATAGTACACACACTAAAATTTGTAATTGTTTCTTTTATATTTGAGATTGTAACCTGATTACATAATTTCTCCTTTCCTCCAAATCCTTCTGTATATTATTATAACATGTGTATATGTACATGTATATAGATATACATTCCTAAATGCAACCTGCTCAGTCCCATACTCCTACCTGTATGCATATGATTTCAGGGCTGACCATTCAGTATTTGATAACCAGTTGGTGTGCTCTTCCCTGGGTAGGACTATGTTTCCCACTCTCAGCATTCCTTAGGGGCCTGTAGTTCTTTGTGTAGGGTGAAGCCTCGTGGTTTTCCCTGTCCACTCTGGCATGTCTATTGCTGTTCTTGTTCGGCTCATGTTTTGGCAGTCATGTTGGTGAGACTTTATGGATGTAGCTCCCGCTAGTCCTAGAAGACCCAGTCTCACAGCAAACTCTCTGATCTTGTGGCCTTTACACTCTCTCTGCACTTTCTTCTTCGATGTTCCCTGAACCTTAGATATGGAAGTTGTTTGGTAGATGGATTTATTAGGACTGGACTCCACAACTCTGCATTTTGATTGGTTGTGGTTTTCTGTGTTGGTTTCTATCTGTCACAAAGAGAAGTTTCCTTGAGGAGGGGTGAGGACTGCAGGGTAGAATCCACTGTAAAATTTTAATCAATTCTTGTTAAAACAAGATGTAACAAAAGTAAGGATTCAACCAACATTAGTTGAATGAACTTAATTTTCTGAAATTAGCATAGACTTATAATGAACGTAAATGTACATTTAACATTATTGTCCAATCTTTATTATTATATGACATACATTATATTTTACATGTGAGTAGTATCATTTTGAGATTTTTGTCCCTAAATACTACGTTAAATCCTTAGAATCAACAGCACATGGAAAGCTAATGTTTCCATCAAGTAAACATCCTTTCGAGGATAAATTGAACTCTGTCTATAATAACTGTGTCCTGCCTCTACTTGGTGCTGAGTTTAAAAGAAAAAAATCACAAATCTTCACTGAGAATATAAAATACAGAAGGCTCAAGCAGGATGAACTTTAAATATCAGAGGCTTTGGATGCTGGCACTAAACTAATAAAACATGGCGATGGGAGAGTTCACCCTTCACTGTCAAACCCCTTGGATTGTAAAGCAGGGGGCTGGTTGATGTTTGAACTTTTCTCGCTTGCTAATAGAGGTGTGGTAGAGTCTATGTGCAGAACATAGAGATTAAGAGACCATTTTAAGTCCTTTTAACACTCAATTCTTGGCTCAGTTTCCAGCCTACAGGTAGACAAGCTCATTTGTCCTGCTAGTGAAAAGTAGTAACCCTGAGGTTTACTATATATTTAAAAAAAAAAAAAAAACTAATGGAATGTTGAGAATTAAACCTTGCTTTCCAATTGGCTACTCTAGTAAGCTTTCTAATTGGCCAGTCTTTAGACGATTTCTTAAAAAATGATGAGAATTTCAAACTCTGCAGACCCTGTTGGCAAGTGACCATCACCATCTCGCATTTCAACACATAAAATGCTGATTGTGTAATGTTTTTACTATGAATTTGAAGTCACTTTAAGTAATAATACCAACCCTTAGGTCAGGAATTTTCTGGGAATTGTAACAAGTGAGGTTGAAAGTCCTAACACAGAGTATGAACTTGTGTCTCACTTAATGCCACACTTGTCATTTTGTAGAGCACAGACTCCTAATGCCATTAGAGATAGAAATATACAACCATGTACACAAAAAGGTACAGTTCAGAAGCACACACAGAGAAGGTAAATAATAAATTTACTGGTGAGTGGGAATTTTAATTTGAAAAGCGATCTGCTGCCCAATAGAGTGTAGGTGTAGTCATTTTTCCAGCCACCAATTTCTAGGTTTTTCCAAGATTTAAAAAGAATATATAACTATATATCAGCCTGCCAAATTGGCTTTGCTCTGCTGTTGTCAAATTTGACCAATGAAAATGTGTATGTTCCAGGTACACAAGTAATATTTTAATATGCATTTCCTATACAATGATTATACTTTAAAAAAATTCGTTATTTGAAGTTTTAATGCATCCAGTGCAGTCGTTATGACAGCCTTATCTCCTTATCCACATCTATCCCTCTTTTCCAGCTGATACTCTTTAGCAGTTCTTCAGTTCTCCCTGGGTTGAGACTAGGGAGGAGAGGCTTGGGAAAGGTACCTGATGTGATGTGTACATGGCCATCTCAGAACCTCGTTCCAGGCCTTCCATGCTGCTGTTCACACTCCATTGGCCCTGTCTGATAGCAGCAGAAAGACTTAGAAGTCCTCTCCTCAAACTGCCAAGAAGGAAGTAGGAGCAAGACTCTATGTTCCAGGATATGGATCTTCCTGATGGTCTCCAGTAACACCCCCACCATCCTCCAGAAGGCCATTCAGATGCGCTGAACCCAAGGAACACAATATTTTTCCACCTCTTCCTCACCTCCCTCTTACTTCTCCATCTTCAGGCTTCTACCCTTAATTTGGGAAGGATGTTTACAGTTTTTGAGGCAATACATAACTCCCCTTTTAAAATTTGCTCATGTATTTTTTTCTATTTAAAACTTAAAGAAAAGACTTATCAGACATGAGTATTAAACTTATATTATTTACATTCCTTGTTCTCTCAACTCTCCTTGTACTCGCTCTTTCTCTCAAGTTCATGACTTCTTTATTTTTGTCGCATATAAAGACAGGTACATACAAGATATAATTATCTGTGATCTTTAATCGCCCTGCTCTTGAATAAGAAAATCTGTATTACCCATCTGTTGTATCAAAGACCTATTTTTGGAATGAAAAGCCTGAATGTGAGACTTTTGGTTGCTTGTTTGCTGTTTATGTCTACCTTTAGTCTATCCTGAGTCAAAGGTGGCTGGCCTCAAGCCAGAGAAAGTCACCATATAATGAGGACCAATAACAAACTAGCTCGTTCTTGTATCCATTTACTGTGCTGCTAGTTTTCAAACATCACTTTGCTTAAATGTTCTGTTCAAGACTACTATATTTTTAGATTGAACTACTGGTCATTTTTATTTTAAGAGTTATTTTATTATCTTAATTGTATGTCTGCGTATGGACATATGCATGTGCATGCTAATGCCCACAAAGGCTGGAGGCTTCAGCTCTTCTGCAGCTGGAGTTACAGGCAGTTTGTGAGCCACCCAATGTGGTCTCAGGCAACGGAAACTGTACTGTCTACAAATGCAGTACACATGAAGAGATGCTGTTCAGTCATCTCCCCAGCCTTGAATCATGTTTATAACTTGCTGGTTATCTGAATGGTTTTGTTAAGGTAGCTTATTCTTTCTTGCTTTCTGTTTTCTTCTCCATCTAAATGATGAGATATGCAGAGAAGAGTTCATGCCATTGTCCGTTGAGTGACTATGTATTAGTCAAATACATTAATTCTTAAATTATGAAGAACCAAAAAAAGGCACAAAAATATTCATCTGAAAGATAATTAGTACACATATCATTTATAAGATTCTCTTCTTTTTGGGTGTGTTTTGATCAGAGTTAGAAGGATTTTTGGATTACTCAGTCATTTGCCTCATTTCAGAAAATTGCTGTTGTGGTTTTTCAATGAATAGTTATAGTCAGAGTTTCAGAAACAGTTCTATCTGTTACAGATGTGGAATCTCACACCCCACACTTATCGTACTGACCACTTTATGCCTGTCTTGTCAGTAGTATGTACCATCTCTTAGACTGGGAAGTCTAAACAAAAGACTCATTTATCTAAGATTGAACCTAGTTTTACTTGGTCACTCATGATTTCCCTCTTACCTGACAAAAATTCTAAAGAACAAAACAAACAAACAAGCAAAAACTCGTGTGAGAACAGGGTGTTCTGTGATGAAGCTGTGTATCAGTATCCATAAGGATTTAACAGTGTAGCTTTCAACAAGACAAAAAATTTTATGAACACAAGGCAGGTGAGCTTTTGCTTTTTTTTTTTTTTCTCCCAAACAGTCCAGCTTGAAATAAGTAACTAGAATATTCTATGTAGTTGGAAACTTATGAAAGTGAACCAGAAAGCCAAACTTTACCCAAAAAATGTTGGTATTACCTAATACAGCATATTTCTAACTCAATACATACAGAGACTTACCTTTTCAAAGTGTTCCCAGTGCTGGGTGAAAAGTGGATTACCAGGAAGCCCCAGCCAATCGGAGGGACTAATGAGGAGGCCTCAGTGTGTGTGCAGATTTGAGGCGATGGAGGCTTAGGCTGAGGTAATATCAGTAATTAGGGCTGGGTCAATTCTAGAGATAGGTTTAACAGTGACACTTGCTGATGGATTGGAGGGAGGCAGTAAAGGAAAGACAATAATTGAAGTGTGGGAGAAAGACGAGGAAGCCTGGAGAAGTCTCTTCCAGGCTTGAGATGCCTCTGGTACACATGAATAGGCACTAATATAAATAATTCTGGAGCCTGGTAGAAGAATATAAGCTAATGAAATATATTTGGAATTTAGTATAAAATTATATTTACTGTTCTGGATACAGAGACACAGCTGCAGAAATCAGTCAGCCTAAAGCTGCTACATTTAGAAACTGAGTCATGGAGCAAGCGCCCTCAAAGTAGGCTAAGAAGGAGCTGTGGGAGAGGAAGCAGAAAAACCAGGAGGGAGATGACTTGTGCCAGCCAAGAAGTGAGTGTTACACGAAGGTGCCAGTAAGATGAGTAAATTTAGCACAGGAAAGTATCTGCTGGATGTGGCACATGAAGCTCGAGGTCGTTTTGATGTGTTAGCATTATTTCTTGCTATCACCTGGTCTCTCCTGACATTAGTTTCTGGCCTTCTTCTCGTTGCAATTTTGGAAACACCCTTTGGTCCCTTCCCTGTCATCCTGTACAAATCTAAACCAATCCTGGCTTCAAGACCATATAAATATAGAAAATGATGTAGCTCAGTGACCAGGATAGCTCAGGCTATTTGTCTGCAGATAGCCCAGCCACACTGG
This sequence comes from Arvicanthis niloticus, assembly GCF_011762505.2. Classification (NCBI taxonomy): domain Eukaryota; kingdom Metazoa; phylum Chordata; class Mammalia; order Rodentia; family Muridae; genus Arvicanthis; species Arvicanthis niloticus. The sequence continues at coordinate 27,661,101 of NC_047667.1, read as the reverse complement.
AATTCTGACTCTTGCCTGTTTGTTCACACAATGTCTCTTTTCCCTGTTCTCTTCATTTGTGAAATGGAGACAATAAATAAACCTTCCCACACAAAGGCCTTGATGAAAGAACCATGTGTTCATTCTCTTCCTTCCTTCCTTCCTTCCTTCCTTCCTTCCTTCCTTCCTCCCTCCCTCCCTCCCTCCCTCCCTCCCTTCCTTCCTTCCTTCCTTCCTTCCTTTCTCTCTCTCGCTCTCTCTCCCTTCCTTCCCTCCATTCTTTCTTCCTTCTTTTCTTTTTTTCTTTGCATTAACTGATGATTTCTTTTCCTATTGCTAAAAAAAAAAAAAAAAGACTATGACCAAAGCAACTTACACAGAAAGAGTTTATTGGGGATTTACAGTTTCAGTGGGTAAGTCTATGACTCATGTCAGGCACTATGCAGCAAAAAGATAAGCAGAAGCAGCTAAGAGCTGATAACTTTATCTTCAAGTGAGAGAGGCAAAGAGATAGATAGATAGATAGATAGATAGATAGATAGATAGATAGATAGATATGGGGGGGGACAAAAAGACAAAATCAGAGACAGAGAGAGGGAGGAGAAGAGAAAGAGAGAGACAGAGAGGGAGACATACAGACAGAGAGAGACACATACACAGAGAGACAGAGATCGGGGACAAGGGTAGAGGAGGGTGAAAGCTCTAAGAATGGAACAGCATCGGCTTTGAACTCCCAAGGCTAACTCCCACTGATAAATGTTTGCCAGTAAGACCGTGGTTATTCCAACTGAGGACCAAGTATCCAAACAAAAACCACTAAGAGCTATTTCCATCCAAACACCACAGCTGGCATTTTAAGAGAGGAATTTAGAAAGTCTACTGTGGTTGAAAGAAACTTCGAATGTGATACTGAAATTTATATAATTTATTAAAATTGTCTATATATTGTCAATATCTGATTAAAATATATCAAATACTATTGACATACATGCAAAAATAAACATTTTTACTATACAAACATTTGAATTAATATAATTTGAGATCTGTTTAACAAGTGTGCATATATCTATATTGCTAACATTACGTCTACATTAACAACTCATATAACACATTCTGTATTATTCTGAAGCAACTATATTGCTAACATTACGTCTACATTAACAACTCATATAACACATTCTGTATTATTCTGAAGCAAGTTTTAAACATCAAATCACTTTGGTTAAAAAACAACACAAAACACCAAGGAGTCATGTTCTTAAGAATGAGAACGGTAGGATATCAGAAAATAGAGGCTAAAAAATAATTAAATAATGACTTTAAAATAAAAAAGATTATTTGTAATTTATATTCTTTCTCCAGAATTAAAATAAATCAAACGGTAAAATAGATGAGTCTCTTTAGCTTTCAGAAAAAAAAAAAAAAAAAAAAAAAAAGACTTTTCAGTTGCCTTTCTTAGGAAACGTTTTAGTACATACTCTTGACTATTAAACAAAAGCAGGGAGGGACAGGGAAAGCAGGCATCAGTGGCTGTACCAAATACAAGGAAAAATGGGGAGTGAGGGAGAGGTAGGCTTAGTCCACCGTCAGTCCTGGGCACAGACAAGGGGACTGTGTTCCTAGGAAAAGTACAGAGTCTGGGACCTGACCACATCCTGGTCTTGAAGTGATCTTTAGAAGGACTTACTGGGGCTGGTGCAATGGCTCAGTAGGAAAAGCTCTTGTTGCCAAGGCTGAGCTAATTCCCAGAAGCCAGTGTGGAGGAAGACAAGTGGCTTCTGAAAGCTGTACTCTGACATGCCTACGGCATGTGGGCAAGTGCACATGCAACAATAATAAAAGAAATAATTGACAGTATCAAAAGCAATGGAGCTTCCGGATAATCCAGGTTCATGAGGTATGTAGGATAGTTTCACAATACTAATTTGATTTGAAATAACAAATTATAGTTAAAGTATGCTTGCATCTTTCCTGTCTGGAATTAATTTATAGATAAAACAAAGAAGACTTGGTTATGATTACAGACAGATCCAAATATAAATGTCATTTTGTGGTTTTGTTTGGAGGCATAATCTTTTGGAAACAATTAGCTCATGAGGGTAGAGCTTTCATAAATGGGAGTAGTGCCCATTCAGAATACTTTCTTCCCTCTGAAGACTCAGAAAATTTGTACTTTACAATTTGGAAAAAAAAAAAAAAAAAAAGTGCTTCCCTCAGAACTTGCCCATGCTGGTAATGGGATCTCAAAACCCTCCAGGCTTCACAATTGTAAAAAGAAATTCCTTGTTTGTCAGCCAGACTTTTGTCACAACAGCCTGAGCTCTGATGGAAATCAATCTCTATTCTCCAAAAGTTCAAGTTTTGATTGTTGATGGTAGGTGTGTGTGTGTGTGTGTGTGTGTGTGTGTGTGTGTGTGTGTGTGACTGATGGCAAGGCAAATTCATCACCATTCCCACCAGACATAACAAGAAATAAAAGCATCCTGCTGTGTTCTCAACTTGTCCTCCAAGATTCCTACATCAGAAAGGTAAACTGGGTGTGGTGGCGCAAGCCTTTAATCCCAGCATTCCAGAGGCAGAAGAAGGTGGATCTCTGTGAGTCTGAGGTCAGCCTGGTCTACAGAGTGAGTTACAGACCAGCCAGGGTTACATAGTGAGATGCTGCCACAAAAAAAGGTAAGCAAGCAAACAAACAAAAATCTAGTCCCTAGTGCAGCAATTTGGAGTATTTGAGGATGCCTAGATGATGAGGGCTCTATGTTCATGAAGGATTAATACCACTATTAAAGAGGCTTTGGGGAGTAGGTTCCCTGTCTTCTGTACAGCATTCTTCATCTCTGGAGTATACACCAGGCCTTGAGCCTGAGGCCAACTTACTGGTACTTTGATTTATGGTTTCTTAGTTTCCAGAACTGTGAGATATAAATGTTTGTTCCTGGTGTACTGAATCACCCAGTATGTGGCATTTGTTACAACAACACAAAAAGAATTAGGCAAGATCCATATACTATTGCTAGTTGCTAGCATCTATCAAGGATAATATATGCAAGCCAGGGAAGACAAGTTTGACTTTAATAAGCAGAAAGGAGGTTGGTAAAATTATACTAGAAAGCTAATGATAAGAATTTAGTCATGGGAAGACTAAGCATGTGGGGGGCTCTCAATCCTGTTCCTAAAAGACATACCCAAAAGCATATTGCAGAACAGGTCTGATTAAAAATACCTGATGCTGTCTCCTGAGCACTAGAGCAAAGGGTTTCTGCTCACCAACTGATTCCACTTCTGTGCCAAGAACCACATCTGACCACACTGGGGTCCACTCTCTCCCACATACCTGCTCCACTGATGTTCACAGTAGCCTGGCAGATCCCCTCAGCTTATCACCAATTGGTGAGACTTGAGTAGGTGAGTCTGATCACCAGAAAGTAGGTCACATACCTATGTTGTAGTGGCAAGGAAAATGAGCCTTTGAGTGTGCTTCTCACATTGGGAAGGAATGAGTCATGGCATTGGTTTCTTTCCCAGATGTGAGATTCAAGTGGAACAAGGGCTTATACACTGGTAGAATAATATTGAGAATTTTTAAAATATGAAATTATAAAATGATTTAAAGAGACTGAAATGATTGCATTGACCCCATATTGATACTTATTTTTAAATCCTTTAAATTTAATTCATCAGAAATTTGGTTGGTTTCATTTTCAAAGCACTGTATCATACAGAAAATGAATCTCAGTCAGCAGCTGCACTGCCCACACCACATCCTAACTATTGTAGTCATCCCTAAATTACAGCAATCACTTCCCAGAGGATCTAGCTGCTTAATACCTTATCCATGTCACGGAAGAGTCAAACTCAACAGCTTGTGAGAGCATTTCAAGCTGTAGGAAAGACTCTGTCATGTCTCTACTTAGAGCCTGGACTTCACAGATGACTCAGAGTAAAGCCAGAGGCCTTCCAAGGGGCTCACTGATATACCACTATTGTCTCCTCTGACTTCATTTTTTCTTCCTCGTCCTCTTCCTCCTCCTTCTCTTCTTTCACCCTTCCTCCTCCCTTTCCTCTCTCTCCTTCTTCTCCTAGTCTTATCCATTGTTCTTGCTGTGGCCTCTTGCTCATCGGTCATGGGCATCTGACTCCTCATCTTGCCTTCATCCCTAAGTAATACTTGTTTGTCTTGGGGAGGACACACTTTCCCAGGTGCCTGCATAACCAACCCTATCATATCTTCAAAAGCCTTTATTTTACACTTCTCTGCCCAATGCTACTTATGTTATAGTTTCCTATTGTTCTACCAATCTTATAACTGCTATATGTAGGACTATAGATAACTCACTTCATTATGCAGTCTATTTTATCATAACTGAGAGAAAAATTTTGGCTAGCATAGAGTATATGACATTTATGGCTATGGAAGAATATGTTCTGAACATTACACCATAAACATCTTTGTATTCTCATTTGTAACTGAAACTTGATTTATGAGTCCAAAATTTATCGGTTATAAATCTGGAAATACTAGGAACAGATCTTAGTTGTTTCTTTGAAATTTTTGAATTTATCTAATCTATGGTGAAGAATGCCTTTTTGGCCAGGAACGTGTAATGATGCTATTTCCACTCTACCATGCTGAAGCACGTTGCTCAACTTACTCTCTGATGACTTGTAAACTATTTCTCTAACCTGATTATAATCCATGACTCAGTGACAATGGCGGATGCCAGCTGACTGACTGGTGGAACATTCTTGAAGAAGTGTTGTCTTCCTAGTTAATGAACTGTATTGCCTCTTGCCTCAGGGGAGCAAGTGTGACCAGCTCCCCCTTGCCCCACCCCATGATGCTGTCATTTGGATGGATGGGCTTAGGGCAAAGAGACCTACATTAGTTAAAACCAAAATATATCATAGCCAATTTTGCTAAGAACTAAATTAGCATTTTCACCTTTAACCATTTTGACTAACTGCAACTGTAGAAAATATCAAAAGAAAAACCTTAGTAGGTTAAGTACTTATTTACAGTATTTTTTTAGTCTATGTTCTTAGAGAGGCTGCCGGGGTTTCAAGGTGTCAGTCAAATACGGAATTTACATTTATACAGAAAGCATGACTTAAAGCACGGGAGGCTTCTAGACTCTGGGAATTATGACTTTGGCTTCAAGTTTTTTTAAAGTTATATAAGAACAATCAATTTCCTAGAAAAAGATAATTTTTCTTTTGAAGGGACTGTTAATAGTTAATAATTATGTTAGTATGACCCTTACATGTTTTAAGAACTTCATTTAACTGTTTCTTCCTTAATTGTATAGTGCAAACTCTACTGTTTAAGGTGTTTTTATTGAGTTGCATGTAAGGACTCTGTAGACAATGAGCTCTCAGAATTCTTTCTGTTTTAAGCACTTCACTTCATTGGAAGGCACACAGGACAGTCATGTGTGCCTCATGGATGTCTGTAAATCAAGTCCAGCTTTCAACTTGACTGCAAAATGGAGTTCCCACCTCTGCCATTCTGTCTGCTTCTCTTGTCTGCTCCCCTTCGTCTCCTCCCTTTTCTTGCCTTTTTTTTTTTTTTTTTTTTTTTTGAGAAACCAATTTCTAGCTAAAAAATAATGAGAAAAAAAAAAAAACTCAAAGAGAATATTTTTGTTTTCCTCTAACTCCAAATCTGTCTCATTGAAAAACAAATTACAAAACACCAAGGGTGATGCAGAACTTGTAGCTAGGAACTTGGACATATTTAAAGGCCCCAAATGTTTCAGCCTGCCTTTGGCATGCACGGACTGTGGTATATTATCTCTGGTTGTGGGGTAAAATATGAAATAATTGACTCAATAATTACCTTAGGCCGGGCAGTGGTGGCACATGCCTTTAATCCCAGCACTTGGGGGGCAGAGGCAGGTAGATTTCTGAGTTCCAGGCCAGCCTGGTCTACAGAGTGAGTTCCAGGACAGCCAGGGCTATACAGAGAAACCCTGTCTCAAAAAACCAAAAAAAAAAAAAAAAAAAAAAAAAAAGAAAGAAAGAAAAAAATAATTACCTTAGAATTTTCTTGTATTGGATTTTTGTTAGTTCAGTGAGGTGCTTGTTGACTCAGTGAAAGAAAGAAGAGGAAATTCCTGCTAGGGCTTTCCCACCTGTGCTTATCTTGGGATATGAAAGTTGCTTCTGAAATTTAAGATGGGCTTTCTTGTTTCTTGATGGTTAATAGGCTTGTTCTAAAATATGAACTCTCTTGAAGGAGAGTGGTTCTGTTGGTAAGCCTTCCTCCCTTCATTCAAATTTTCTAAAATATGTTTGCAGTGTGATAGAAACACTAACTAGTCTGATCTGTTCTCCACAACATATGTGTTTATCATACACCACACTTATTTCAGTATACATACTATTATTATTTCTGAATTTAAAACTGAAATACTAAGTTGTTTAGATCTAATTATTTGATGAACTGAACTGGTGGATGAAGTTTTTGTTTTGTTTCTTTGTTGTTATTGTTCTCTAAAGTCTTCTACCCAGACGCAAAATCTTAAACCCACAATTTGTCCTGTCCACACAATGTGCAGGAGTAAAAGACAGAGCAGAATTTGAGGGAAAGGCGAACCAGTGACTTGCACAGCTTGAGACCTATGCCAGGAGAGGGAACCCACCTCTGACAATATTAATGATATTCTGCTATACTTGGGAATAGGAGCCTGGCATAACTGTCATCAGAGGATAGATTAAAGGAGCCAGCGGGGTAAAGGACACCAGAAGAAAACCTACAAAATCAACTAACCTGGACCAACAGGGATTCATATAGGCTGAACTGCCAACCAGAGGGCATGCATAAGACAGACCTCTGCTCATATGTAACAGTGGTAGAGCTGGGTCTTCATGTGGGACTCCTAAAGCGAAAGCAGGGGCTATCTCTGACTACATTGCCTGCTTTTGGATCCCTTTCCTCTAACTTTTCTAATAGAAGAAGATGCACCTAGTCTTACTGCAACTTGATATGCCAAGTCTGGTTGATGTCCATGAGATGCCTCCCTTTTTCTGAGGAGACGCAGAGGAGAGGTGGATGGAAGAGAGGTGAGGAGAGAGGAGGGATGGGGAGGAGAGGAGTGGAGAGGAAGCTGTGATTGGGATGTAAAGTAAATAGCTTAATAAAAAGAATTACTAAAATTTGATATTCTGTCTAAAGCCATAGTGCTGGCAGTTTCAAATGGTGTACTACACACAGGAAGTTTTCTTGAATTGTTGCTAAATTTGCAGAATTTTAGAAGTGGAAAATGGTAAAGTATCAATGTTCATGTTTGTTTGGGAAAGAGCATTCGTAAGCATGTTACAAAGCAGAGAAAAACAGTCCATTTTTACAAAGTGTATCTGTATAGGGAAATATAAAACATACTTAGAAGAAACATTGTGTACCATTCATCAACCGGTCTGTCTGGAAACTTTGTAACATGCAGTGAATATTTAATAACTGTTTATTGGATGAACAGATTTAAATCAGGACAAACAAATTAAAGCATCTAAAGTCTCAGAATGTTTAGAACACCAGTTTTGGGGTTGGGGATTTAGCTGAGTGGTAGAGCGCTTGCCTAGCAAGCGCAAGGCCCTGGGTTCGGTCCTCAGCTCTGAAAAAAAAAAAAAAAAAAAAGACAAAAAGAACACCAGTTTCCAGATGAGCTCCAAGATGTGCTGCAGCCAACGCAGCAGAAGGGCATCTTAGTCATTTTAAGTAGAAGCCTTCAGAGATGGACGACAGCAAACAGTGAGAACTTCTTCATCTCTCACTTCAGCTTATCAAGTAGTTGGGTCTAAACAACCAAGTGCTTTCAATTTACATCCATAAACAAAAATTAGAGTGTAATGACATAAATGTGGTATTTTTATACATGTGTTTATTGTGGAATGATCAATCCAGAATAATTAGCATGTTATCATTTTGTATATTTACATTTTAGCATTTTTGAATATACAATGCATTGTTACTAATGATAGTGAACATGCTGTGTAGTACATCAGCAGAATTTATTCCTCTAACGAAACTTTGTAATCTTTGACCAACATCTTCTTCTTCAGTCTCTTATAAAACACTTGGTACTTTCTTCATCTGTGAGTTCACCTAAATTCCACAAGCTAAATGGCATGAATCTCTGGTGTATGTCCATTAACATAGTATCCTCCAGATTTAGCTACATTGTTCCAAAGGCCAGAACTTGTTTCCTTTTTAATGAAGATAATATCCTGTTCAGTGCATACACCATGTTTTTTTCCATTCCGTTGTAGATAGGTATAGGCATAACATTTTGCATCCTACTTTTAATGGGAGTTCAACCTCTCCTCTAGCCCACCACCCAGCAGAGGTAGTGGAAGAGAAAAGTTATTAGGATATGGTAGAAGTGGACCTGTTTGGCAATAGTTCTTTCAGGGTGAACTTGATATTCTCTGGCAGCAGTTCAGTCCTGTAGTAAACACCTAAATACAGCTCAGCAGCCACAGTACAGTCCTTTCAGCAACCAGACAAGACATCAGGCAGGAACCAGCAGTTCAATCCTGAAGAAACCCCTACCCTCACCAACCAGCCCAGGTGAGACCTTTGGAGGCAGCGAGCTGCTGCAGGAAACTCTAGAGCAGTTCTTGGGCAAGTTTTTCTCAATGGTAGCATTACTACAAGTTGAACTCAACAATGCTATGTAAGGCGAACTGATACGTGCCTATTTTTAGCCAAGAATAGCAAAGCAAAGCAAACGAAACCAATGCTCACTGATTGTCTCCCATTGTCTGTAGGGTCACATTTATACTCCTTCATCAAGTGTCCTTTCATGCATTTGCTATATCAAAACATCCTGTCACCTGTGTCTGCTTCAGGAAAACTTTCTTTCATGTGCTTGCTTTAGTAAGACATCCTTTCACCTGTCTGCCCCCAACCAACATTTAACATAACTGATTTTCCAAAGAAACTAGAAGCTTCCACTTCACATGGGCATTTCGATTACTCTCACACCTTGTCTGCTGTGAGTTGTGTTGCATGGCCAAGAGAAAGTAAATAACCTTTCTGCTATCTGATAGTGTTGAAAATTGACCTAGATTTGGTGTTGCTGGGTCATGTTAGCTATGTTTTTATTTTTTTCCTCCACTGAAGCGCAAGGACAATTTTGTTAGAGTTTCTCAGAAAACTTCAGACAGGTAAGCTGTCTGTCTTGGCACCTGCCTGGAGGAGTTTGGAGAGGGAAGACAAGCCATGTTGTTTGAGTCAAGCTGACAGGAAGGTCAGCCACATGGTGGCAGGCAAGTTCATAGTGCTTTAGAGAAGTAAGGAAACCCAAAGTGGTAGAAAAAGTGTTAGAACAGAGATAGAAAAAAGAAAAGGAGAAATTTACAGTTTTGGGGGTAATCCAGACAAATGTGCTGACTTGTAAAGTTGTATGCCTCTGCCCCTTTAAGCTATTTGTTTAAGGATCAGGAATTCTGGGAAATAAAAGAACATCATATCTCATTGAAGGGATAATTATTTTGCCCATCTCCTTAGCATGGTTTAAGGCGACCCTACCTTCTAGAGTAGTCCTGCCTTCTTGAGGTGTGGTCCCTTATCCAGGAGGTCATTGACCCAGGCTTACTAGAGTATCCAACCCTGACCAAGGATTCTATTCTTTTGACCAGAAAGTGCTATTTTTCCCTAAATGGGCTTTTCTTATCATGTCATTTCCCACCTTGGAGAAGTAACTCTCAAATAATTTATTAGATGGGCTGAAATTGTAGAATATATAATTATAGTATATATTTAGGATATATATACATATATATTACACACACATTATATAATATATATACATATATATACACATATATATCTCACACTCACACACACTCATACACACACACATTCTATTTTCACCAAATTTAGAAATCTAGTTTCATCAGAAGGCATCAGTCTCTGAACCTAATGGAGTTCTAGTCCCTCCCCTTACTTATAGCCTTTAGACAGATGTGCTCAATGAGGAGGAAATAAGAGACCAGGGCTCCCTTCTGGCATTCTTGGCCTGAGAACAAAGGGTGTTTCTAGGATTGCTGCTTCTGGGGTCCTTGCCCTGAGCTGTCAGTGGTTTCTACCTCTTGCTCCTGTCATTCTCCCTTCTGAAGATTTTTTAATAGAGTTGGAAAAACAACAGCCCTGCCAGGTGTGGCAGTTGAGGTACAGCTTCAAGTTATCTAGAAGAAATTGCATCAGCAGTTCATTTGCATAAATATCAGATGGATGGAGGAAAAGACCTGTCTGGAAAAAGACATGTAGGAGAAGAAAAGGCAAGAGTTATCTATTATACATCCTGTGTTCTTTCCTCTTCCTCCTCCTCTTCCTCCTCCTCCTCTTTCTACTTTTTCTTGAAACTTATTTTCCAAATAGACTGCATTAATTTTCATTCCTGACAATAGTATGCACAGATGCCCTTTTCAACATCTCCTCACCAACACTTATGGGATTTCAACTTTTAGGTTTTAAAAATAATTTATTCTAATGTCAGGTGATATTTCAATGTGCTGTAACTAGCATTTCCCTGTTGAGTAGTAACTTTTTTGTATATCTACCAGTTAAACAACATAGGACAACTCAATAATGGGAAAAAGTGTGACTCTGTGTGTGTGTGTGTGTGTGTGTGTGTGTGTGTGTGTGTAATTTGAGAAAAAGACTATTTTAAGCTCAGCAAGATAAGTCTTTTTTATTTTTTATTTTTGGCTTTCTAAAATTGTTTACCTTTTGAGATTATAATACAATTACATCATTTACCCCTTCCTGTCTCTCTCTCCAACCCATTTCTATACCTCTTCACGGGCTCTTTTTCAATAATTGTTGCTACATAGATTGTATATGTATATGAATATGTATATGTACATGTATATGTATATCCACTCATATATAATGCACATATAGCTTCTTAAATACACAAGTGCAACCTGATTAGTCTGTAAAATGTTGTTTGTATGTATGTTTTCAGGGCTGACTGACCAGCTGGTACTAGATGACCAAGGTGGTGTGCTCTTCTCTGGAGAAAACTATCTGTCCCACTCTCAGCATTCCTTAGTTAATTGTAGTTCTTTGTGTAATGTTGAGGCCATCCACTCTGGCATGTCTATTGTTGTTGTTATTGTTCATCTCATGTTCAGGCAGTCATGCTGCTGAGATTTTATGTAGCTTCCTAGGATTCACAATCTCACAGTCCACTTCCTATTTCTCTGGCTGTTATAATCCTTCCTTTTCTTCTTTAGTAACCCCTGAGTCTTAGGTGCAGGAATTGTGCTGTAGAGGTACCAGCTGGGACTGGGCTCTATAACTCTTTATTTTAATTAGTAGTTGGTTCCTGTAGTGGCATATGTGTTTTGCAAAGAAAAGTTTCTTTAATGAGTCTATATATATATAGTGCTATATAAGGACTATACTTATCTGTGGGGTATAAAGTCAAGTATTGAGAATGAAGTTAGGAATTGTGCTGGTTTAATAAAGTGGCAGTTATAGGTCCTCCAAGATTCATCAGGTCACTAGCTCTGGATAGTTGGTTGTTTTCAGTAAAAGGCATGATTTTGCTCCTGTGGAACAGATGTAAAATCCAAGTATACCACTGTCAGTTGTTGTCACTAACTATATGTACTACTATGGATAGATACCCTTAAGGTTGCTGTGCCATGCTGGTAACCATTGTAGTTCATAGGCATCATGGCTGCATAGGACTGTTGGTTGCTTCCCATCTTTGGAAGTTTGCATGGTGATGTGTGGTACCATGAAAAGCTATGTATCAGGGAGTGGGCATTCAGGTCAATTCCAGATGACGAGCCTCTGAACCCTGTGTGCGAATTGCATGGTGTTTTCAATAATAAGGACTTACTTTCTACCTTTGGGGATCAACCAAGGGCAATAGCAATAGCCTGTCATGCTTTGGGAGTCTCTTGGACAACCCAGACCAAATAATAAAAAGAAGGCTGCTCATGACTGATTTGGGGGGTTTTGGTAGATGATCTCTGAGTCTTCAAGTGGACAGGCTAGATGTGGTCTATGCCACTCACTTGGGAATCTTCTCCCTCATCTGTGGCCATAATTAGAAGGTTTGATCTTTTCACAATGTTCCATATTTTCTGTACATTTCTTTTCTACGTCCCCCCCCCCCAGACTCTTCAGTAAGGCAATGCTTTTTACAAAAAGTATGTTCCAAGATCTAAACCAGTATAGGGAGCAAAGTAGGCTAGGATGGCTCCTGTTTGTTTGTTTGTTTGTTTGTTTGTTTGTTTGTTTTGTCCCCAACGTAGGTGACAACTGCCTCATCTCATTGGTGGTAGCTCAGATTCACAAGTTCCTGAGATTGGCTAATTATCATAAAGGGAAGGAACTAGGAGGGTTTGCTCAGCTAACCAACCTTAATAGAAAAAGAGAAAAACTACACTCCCTTTCATTGGAAAAAATTTTCCCGTAATTCCCACCGTTTTATTACACACTTTTTCAGACTTAGCCAGCATGTTTCTTTGTTTGAAGTTTCTAATACAGTAAATTATTGCTATGATAAATGAAGGCTGAAGTGTGGCTTAAGGTTAGCCCACCTTCTTAGCAGTAGTTCCCTGACCACGTGACTGGTCTTGTAAGATTTCAGGTCTCAGTTCCACCTTAAAATTGAAAGAATCCCACTGTCCCAGGACACATCCCAGGAGGAGCACATTCCTTAGTCAGAGAACACTTGCTGGATTAACATTCAGAGGAAGAAGGGAGAGGCTGATTAATATTCCTCAGACCACAGGGAAGGGAACCCACCTCCAGGTAAGGAAAGCCCAGAGCACATTCCAGGAGAGGGGCCCAGGATGGGAGGTGGTCAGAAAGCCAGGCCCTTAACATGGTAAACCTGGGCAAACAGAAGACACTCACTGTCATAAAAATAATGTGGGAATCTGAGTCACCTAGAGACCTGACCTGGGAAAGTCAGCCTTTGTGGTTGCCCTCATGAACTCTGTATAAAAACTGCTCCCAGCTTTGTCTCAGGGTTCCTCTTGCCTGTGTGGGAGAGTACCCCAGTGCACTGGTTATTATCATTATATTATCATTAAACCTTATGTTTGTGCAGCAAATCCCCTGTCTCTGTGTGTTTCTGTGGGAGTGCATCCCCTGGTTTGGATCTTAGAGTCCAACAGTCTGTTCGAACTAGAATGTAAATGTTTCATCCTGGCCAGAAGGCCTATCTATTGTGTGGACCAGAAGGAGTCTTATGGGCCTTTGTTTTTTCTTCTCCTCCCCGAAAAAGGTAACCCTAGAATGATTTGGAAGCCAGATCAGAGATCTGATACCCAAACACTTGGACATACTTGGTCTTTAACAAGGATGAGGCCACCAAGAAGCCCAGGAACATTTTTGGCTGTTATTCAAGAAATAAAATAGTTTTCTTTAGGGTCATTTAACCCTGAGCTGCCTACCCAATTACTCCCTTCCTCCCCACCTTCCCACCGGGTCCTTATCACTCTCCTTCCCCTCTGAAGAGAAAACAAGCTACCCTTATGGAACCAGGGCAACAACCAATCTGGCTTTTTCCATCTGGATGAGGTCATCAGGTACAGTCCAACAGCCTTACAAAAATGTCAACAGTGCCTCAGCGGTTAATTTGCATAATCAGCTTCAGGGAGGAGAGGAAGTTTTTGACTAGTGACTGGAGCATGCTCTGAAAGAGAAAGGAGACTTTCATTAGCATTACAAATACTAAGCAGAAAACCAAGAGAATCCATAACAGACTATTTTTTAAAAGATCCAGATCAGAGTCCATTAGAATCTCTCGATGGCCTTACTGGAGCATCTACCTATTGAGAGTCTGCTCATTACTCGTTGGTCTCCAAGACTGGTCTCCACAGTGATGAACTCAGCATCTGTTTTTCTGTCCTTTTGGTAGCTGTTGGGGTGGTTAGTATCAGGGTGATATCCTTCCCATATGGCTAGATAGGTAGATAGATAGGTAGAGAAAAGATATTTAACCATCAACTTAATAATTTTTAGATTAAAACAATAGTGGATTTGTCGTCTCTGTTATCTGTAGGTGTTGCCATAAGCTAAGGAGTAACATCTTATATATGGACATTATTGTTCTTATCAAGATGAGTATCATTATTGAGAAATAATCTAAATAACTATATTGTTACATGCAGTGCAGTCCTGGTAATAGAAGACTTGTTTGAAGACATGTCCAGTTGGGACTCCATTTCCCCAAATATATATACACACATATACATATACATCATATACATATACATCATATACATACATATATATGCTGGATGAGGTCATCAGGTGGTCACACACACACACACCCCTAATGTTTGGGGAATAGTCCCATCCTTTGGACAACAGTTGAACATTTTAGTTTTACACTTCCCTTCTAATAATATAAGACCATGCAGGTAGCCAAACTTAATTCTTCCTTCCTTCCTTCCTCCCTCCCTTCCTCCCTCCCTCCCTCCCTCCCTTCCTTCCTTCCTTCCTTCCTTCCTTCCTTCCTTCCTTCCTTCCTTCCTTCTTCCCTCCCTTCCTTCCTTCACTCCCTCCCTCCTTCCTTCCCTCTTTCCTTTCTTTTTTTTCTTCTTCCACATTTAGAACGGTGTGATTCAAGAACCCAGTCATAATGTCTGACTGTGGGTCTCAGCATCTTTTCCCTTACACTGCAGGAGGAAGCCTCTCTGATGATAACTGAATAAGGCATTGATCTATAAGTATAGTAGACTATCATTAGGAGTCATTTTACTGATTTTTTTTTCTTTTTAGATAAGTAATGTTTGGTTTTACCATAGGTCTCTATGCTACCTAGTCTCTTGTTCTTGGTCACTCAGGCAGTGTTGAGTATGGATTCTTTCTCCTAGAGGAGACATTGGTTAGGTACTCCCATAAGTTTTGTACCATCATTGCCCCAGCATATTTTGTAGACAGGAGACAGGTCAAAGGTTTTCTGTCTGGGCTGGTGGATATGTTTCTCTTTTGGTAGCCTGCAGAGTACCTTCCTGCACCAAAATATTCCAGAAAATATTCCAAAATATTCCAAAATATTCCAGAAAGTAAGGTTAGAGGTTAAATATAGGCACCACTTAGACCTTTCCATGCTTATTGAATTTTATATATATAGGTATTGTCATCCGCAGTGGGGCTTTACTGTTTATTAGGTATAGGGGTGAAGGCTCCATGTAGGTATCAGCTCAAATTCTCCATGTTTAATGAGGAGTGTGGATGTTGCCCTCAGCAATGGGACCCCACTGTCGGTTTTCTGAGAGCATCCCATTGTCTTAGCCACAGCTTGGGTTGTTTCCTTGGGACACCCTTGGCCAACATCTCAATTAAATATAATGCAGTCCTGCTACTAGAAGACTTGCTTGGTGACAAGACATGCTCAGTTGGGACTCTATCTCCCCCATTTTATTAGGAACCTCACTTGGATTGCCTTCATTTATTTTAGGGGGTTTCTTTTGCCCTAGGCTTTCATACCACCCATTAAATACCCCTCAATTCCAGCTGTCTCCACATTTCCTTCTCCCTCAACTTAATATTCCCTTCCCCTTCCCAACTGATTGTACCATTTGTATCCCTGTGCACACTCGTCCACCCATAAAATCTATTCTATTTTCCCCTCCCTCCCATGGAGGTCTATGTGTCCTGCATCTAAGTCCTTTCTTCTATACCTAACCAACGGCTCTGGGGTTGTATCTTGGTTATCACTTATTTAATGGCTGATATTCACATATAAGTGCATCCATACCATATTGATCTTCTTGGATCTGGCTTATCTTAATTAGGATGATTTTTCCATCCCATCTGTCTGTGTCTGACAGTCTCATAATGTTTCTTTACCAGCTGAGTATTACTACATTGTGTAAATATACTACATGTTCTACATCTATGTTCTGTTGAGGGACACCTAGACTGTTTCCATTTTCTGGCTATTATGAATAGAGCAATAGTGAACATGGTTGAGCAAATGTCCTCGAGGTACAACGGAGTGTCTTTTGGGTACATACCCAAGAGTGGTATAGCTGGATCTTGAGGTAGGTTGATTCCAAACTTTCTGAGGACTACCCATATTGATTTCCATAGGGGCTGTACAAGTTTGCACTCCCACCAGCAATGACAGTGAGTGCATTGCGCCACATTCTTGCCAGCATGAGTTGTCACTTAGGTTATTGATCTTAGCCATTCTGACAGGTATAAGATGGAATCTCAAAGTAGTTTTGATTTGCATTTTTCCAGTGGCTAAGGATACTTTTTTACATGTTTCTTGCCCATTTGAGATTCCTCTGTAGAAAATCCTCTGTTTAGATCTGTACCCCAGTTTTAAATTGGAATATTTGTTTTCTTGATATCAAGTTTCTTGAGTTCTTTTTATATTTTGGACATTAGTCTTCTATTGAATGTGGAGTTGGTAAAACTTTTTTCCCATTCTGTAACATGCCACTTTGTCCTTTGCCTCACAAAAGCTTTTCATGAGATCCCATTCTTAAATTATTGATTTTAAATTGTTTAATTAGTACCTGAGCTATCAGTGTTCTGTTCAGAAACTAGACTCCTGTGCCAATGCATCATGACTATTCTCCATGTTCTCTTGTATTAAGTTCACCGTATCTGGTTTTATATCGAGGTCTTTGATTCACTTGGACTTGAGTTTTGTGCAAGGAGATAAGAATGACTCTATCTGCATTCTTCTATATGCAGACATCCAGTTTGACTAGCATCATTTGTTGAAGATGCTGTCTTTTTTTTTCCAGTGTGTGTTTTTTGGCTTCTTTATCAAAAATCGGATGTACATATGTGTAGATTTATTTATGTCTGGGTCTTCAATTTACTTTTAATGATTAATGTGTCTGTTCTTATGCCAATAACAAGTTTTTAGTACTATCCCTCTGTAGTACAACTTGAAATCAGGAATGGTGACACCTCCAACATTTTTTTTTTGGTAATTGTTCAGGATTGTTTTAGCTATCTTGGGGTTTTGTTTTTCCATATAAAGTTGAGAAGTATTCTTTCAATGTCTGTGAGGAATTGTCTTGGAATTTTGATGGGAATTGCATTGACTCTGTAGATTCCTTTGAATTGACTTAGACTGACTTTGTAGATGGCCATTTTTATTGTGTTAATCATAAGGATTCATGAGCATGGGAGATTTTTTCATCTTCATATTTTTTTCTTCAGAGACTTGAAGTTTTTTAATCATATAAGTCTTTCACTTACTTGGTTATAGTTACCCCAAGATATTCAGAATTTTTTCAGACTATTGTGAAAGGTGTGTATTTCCCCTGATTGCTTTCTTAGCCATTTGCATATAGGAAGGCTACTGGTTTTTTTTTTTTTTTTTTTTTTTTTTTTTTTTTTTTTTTGCATTGATATTATATGCAGCTACTTTTTTGAAAATGCTTGCAAGTTGTAGAAATTCTCTGGTCAAATGTTTAGGGTCACTTATGTATACTACTATATCATCTGAAAATAAAGATACTTTGATTTCTTCTTTACCAAATTATCTTCCTTTGGTCTCCTTCAGTTGTTTTATTGCTCTACCTAAAACTACAAATTATATTAAATCATTGTGGAGAGAGTGGTCTGCCTTGTCTTGTTCCTGATTTTAGTGGAACGGCTTTGACTTTCTATTTTACTTGATGTTGGCTATAGGCTTACTGTAAACTGCCTCTATTATGTTGAAATATATCTACTGTTCCCTAATCTCTCAAAGACTTTTATTATGAAGGAATATTGAATTTTGTCAAGGGTCTTTTCTGCATCCAATGAGATGATGGTATATTTTTTCCAGTTTGTTTATTTGGTAAATTACATTTATTGATTTCCCCTATATCTCTGGGATGGAGCTGAGTTGATATATCTTGAATTCAGTTTGTAAGTATTTTATTGAGTGTTTTTGCATCTGTGTGCATAAGAGAAGTTGGACTGTAATGCTGTTTTTTTTGTTGGGTATTTATGCATTTGGGTATCATAGTGACTGTGGCCTCATAAAATACATTGTGCACTGTTCTTCTCTTTCTATTTTGTAAAATAATTTGAGGAGCATTGGCATTTACTCTTCTTTGAAAGTCTGTTAGAATATTACACTAAAACCATCCGGTCCTGAGCATCTTTTGTTTGGGAGACTTTTAATGATTGCTTCTATTTTACTAGAGGTGATAGGTCTATTCAAATTACTTATCTGATCCTGATTTAACTTTGGAAAACGATACCTATTGAGAAAATTATCCATTTCTTTCAAGTTTTCCAATTAGGTAGAGTACAGAGTCCTAAAGTATGTCCCTATAATCCTCTGGATTTCTTCCTCATCTGTTGTTATGTTCCTCTTGTCATTTTCTGATTTCTGTTAGTTTAGATATCCTATTTCTGCTTTTTAATTAGTTTGGCTAAGGGTTTGTGTATCTTGTTGATATTCTCAAAGAACCAACTCTTTGATTGCTTCTTTGTATTGTTCTCTTTGTTCTATTTTATTAATTTCAGTTGTTTGATTATTTTCTGCTGTCTACTGCTCTTGGGTATGATTACGTCTTTCATGTGTGCTGTTAAGTACTAGTATGAGATCTCTCCGTTTTTTTTAAATGTAGGAGCTTAGTCCTGTGAACTTACCTATTATAGCCACTTTCATTGTGTCTCATAAGTTTGGGTATGCTATGTATTAATTTTCATTGCATTCTAAAAGGTCTTTAATTTCTTTATTTCTGCCTTGACTCAGTTATCATTCAATAGAGAGTTGCTTGGTTTTCCTGAGTTTGTAGGCTTTCTCTTCTTACTGTTGTTGATATCCAGTTTTAATCCCTGATTGACAAGATACAGGAGGTTATTTCAATTTTCTTGTATCTGTTGAGACTTTCTTTATGTTTGGGTATGTGCTCGATTTTAGAGAAAGTCCCATGAGGTGCTGAGAAGAAGGTACATTCATTTGTGTTTGAGTGGCATATCCTGTAAATATCTGTTAGGTCTATTTGACTTATAATATCTATTAGTTCTAGCATTTCTCTGTTTAATTTTTTCTGGATGATCTGTCCATTGGTTAGAGCTGAATATTAAAGTCTCCCACTATCAGTATGTGAGAGTCAATATCTGATTTACACTGCAATAGCATTTTTTTTTTTTACAACCTTGAATGCCCTTTTGTTTGGGGGCATAGATGTTAAGAATTGAAATGCCATCTTGACAGATTTTTTTTTTAATTTGATGAGTATGAAGTATCCTTTTCTATCCTTCTGATTAGCTTTGGTTTGAAGTCTATTTTGTTAGATATTAAAATGGCTATACCAGGTTGCCATTTATTGGAAAATATATTCTAGGCAAATGAACCAAAGATTATTTTGTCAAAAATATCTTTATTCCAGTAAATAAAATAGAAACAACGAGAACAACACAAAGAATCAATGAAACATAGAGTTGGTTTTTTGAGAAAATCATCTTGGTCCGTTTGCTTGGATTATCTTTTCCCATCCCTTTATTCTTTGATATTGATGTGTATTTTTTGAATGTAGCAGAAGAACAGAGCCTGGTTTTTCACATCCATTCTTTGAGTATGTGTCTTTTTATTGGAGAATCAAGACCATTGATATTCAAATATATCAATGACCAATAGTTGCTGATTTACGTTATTTTGTTGTTGGTTTTGGTGGTGGTGGTGGAGGGGGTGACCGTGTGTGTTTTGTCTGTGTGTCTTTCCATTCTTCTATATTGTGAGATAATTTATTCTCTATGTTGTCATGGGTATAGTTAACCTCCTTAGGTTGAAGGGTTTTTTTTTTTTTTTTTTTTTTTTTTTTTTTTTTTTTTTTTTTTTTGTAGTTCCTTTTATGGGCTTAGATTTGTAGACAGATATTGTTTAAGCTTGTTTTTATCATGGAATATCTTATTTTTTTTCCATCTATGGTGATTGAAAGTCTTGCTGGGTTTAGTAGATTGGGCTGGCATCTATGGTCTCTTAGAGTCTGCAGCACATCTGCCCATGCCCTTCTGGGTTTTAGAGGCTCCATTGAAGAGTCAGGTGCAATTCTAATAGGTTTGCCTTTATATCTTACTTGGTTTTTTTTTTTTTTTTTTGCATCATTTAATATTCCTTCTTTATTCTGTATGTTTAGTGTTTTGATGAATATGTGCTGAGGGGACTTTGTTTTCTTATACATTCTATTTGGTGTTCTGTATTATTCTTGTACCTTTATAGGCATCTCCTTCTTTAGGTTAGGAATTTTTTTCTTCTATGATTTTGTTGAAAACATTTTCTGGGCCTAGTAGCTGGGTCTCTTCTTTTTCCTCTATATTTATTACTCTTAAGTTTGATCCTTTCATAGTGTCCCATATATCCTGGATGTTTTGTGTCAGGAGTTTTTTACATTTAACACTTTCTTTGATCAATGTGTCCATTTCTTCTATTATATCTTCAGCACTCATGATTGTTTTTCTTCTATCTCTTGTATTCTGTGTATCTACAGGCAGCCTACCTGGTTTTCTGGCAGGCTTGGCCTGTGGTTTACCTGGGGGTACCTACAAGAGATGGGTGCTGGCATAAAATAAAGAGTGTGGGAAGGGAGATTAGAGTGGGAAGACTGTGGGATCCACAGAAGATAGAATCTGAGGACTCAGGGAAGGCTGCCATCTGTGTTCTGCTGCAGAAGGAGATGAGACTGGGCTACTTTAAAGTCTTTGAGGATCTCTCCTCCACTGATGTCATTAATGCTGGCACTAGTTTATATTCCCATCAGCAGCAAGCAATGGTTTCTCTTTCCCCATATCCTTACCAGTATTTGTTGTCATACTTATTGATGCTAGTTATTCTGACTGGGGTGAGGTGGAAGTCTCAAGGTATACTTAATTTGCATTTTCTTGATGCAATGGATGTTAAATATGCTCTTATTGGCCATTGTTTTTTTTTCTTTTGAGAATTGTCACTTTCATAGCTCATTGGTTGATTGATACTTTTAGATTTTAGTATTTACATTTTGATGTTCTCTGTGAACTCTGAGCACTGGATTCCTGCCTGAAGTATAGTTGACAAAGCTTTTTGCCTATTCTGTGGTCTTCCTGTGCTGCTGATAGTGTCTTTGGCTTTGGAATTGCTATGTTTCCATGTTTCCCCTTCCTTCCTTCCTTCCTTCCTTCCTTCCTTCCTTCCTTCCTTCCTTCCTTCCTTCCTTATTTCCTTGCTTCCAGATGCTAGATATTGAACATAGGGACTTAAATATCTGCCTCTTATAGATCTTATATATCTATCATTGCATGTCCAGCAGGATGGGGAAGTCGTGTATAGCCAACAGCATTCCTGTACCATTCCAACTGACAATGATAGTTACTGATATACCACTAATACACCTGGCAATTAAGACTATTTTTATCACAGAAAAAATTATATATGTGTAAATTCCAATATTTGTATATAATAACCTTCTGTTCCTCATGTCACATGGGAGGACACTATCCCCAGAAGGAGAAAATAATCTAGATAATTGTTTGCAAATGTTTTAAGCCTTAGAATTCTGTGAGTGGTTATTAAAACATTCATAATCCCGTATTCCTTAGATTTAGCCTCTGAAATTCCTTTATTCTGGGTTAAGGCTACCTTATTTTTCAAAAGCTCTCTATAAGGTTTTAATACAGATTGCCTGTCAAGAAATCTCAATAGAGGACACTGCTCATATTTTATAAGAAAACAAATTAATGGAATGGATTACACGCCTTCCCAATGTGCTGTTTCTACATGTGCATATGGACCAAGAAGGTTTGGATGTGTTCTTCCAATAACTACAGATAATAGAGATAAAGCATACTGTTGCCTGTTCTTTATTGTATTCTTCTTTGTATACCTAGAGTATTTAACATTTCAAGTCCAAACCCTTATACCTTCTAAAGTACTTTATGTGGTACTTTAGCTATGGAGTGAATTCAACAGTACAAATAATTAATGGTTTCTATCTTGGGCTAAACGTTAATGCCACTTAAAATTTTTTTGGGAAATACGTGTCACCAACCCTCCCTAAGCTAATTGGCCAGTTTGTACACAGGGTCTAGTACAACCAGTGTAAGTTCCACTTACTATACACATCCTTAATATTTCAAAAACTACTAGTTAACACATTTCCAATCTCTTCTGGTTTGCTTATGAGTGTTCGAGTTATCTATGTATGTGTGGGTAGAAATCTTCCCAAGGCATACAATGGCAGAGTTATATGGTAGGACTTTTTTGCTGCTTTTAGATGCTTTCTCCTTGCTTAAATTCAAAATTTGGTTCAGAGATGGTTCAGTGTTTAAAAGCATTTGCTCTTTTTTGCAGAGTATCCAGGAGCAGTTTCCAGCAGCCACATGGTGCCTCACAACTGTCTATAATTTCAGTTCAAGGGATTTCAAAGCCATCATCTGGCCTGCTTGGATACTGCACACATGTGTTGGGACATGACACATGTACAAAGTCAAACATTAGTACACTTAGAATAAAATAAAAAAAATCTTTTAAAAATGCGTGTGAAAATATTTACAATCTGGCTTCCATTATCTTACCCCACAGGTATACCCTGTGTAAAATGAGATCTTCATCCTTGTATAGAATTTGAAAGCTAGGACTTGAGTTCATTGTCTCACTGTCTTTATGCAACAATTGCTGGGCCGATGAGCATGCTGACTAGAGGGACAGTGACTTAAAATGGTGCTGGAGCATCACTTGCTCAAGTCCTAGTGCTGACACACATCCAGCTCGCTTGAAGGGCAATTCTGTGAGCACAGCCAATGGCATTGCTAAAAACAGCCAGAATGAAAATAGCAAATGTCAGACTGGATGCGGAGCAACTGAAAACTGTACACTCTAAGGTGGATGATGCAAAACTGTATGGTCCTTTACATGCAAAGATGTAGAATATATAACCGTAATCTATAGTGAGAAAAGTTCCTGAACCAAAGGGTCTTGGCTGAAGGAACTTTCAGGGTAAGAAAAGGGATTATTTAGGTTAAACAGGTGTGTGTAATGTATGTGTGTATGGCTGTGTGCCTGTGTGGTGTGTGTGTGTGTGTGTGTGTGTGTGTGTGTGAGAGAGAGAGAGAGAGAGAGAGAGAGAGAGAGAGAGAGAAGTCAGTCTGTGAAATTAGTATATTTGTGCTCTGTATAGCATATGGCCATCTTTCAATATAGCATCCTTAGAAGGAAACACTACATTAATTAGCTCATAACTATTTTAAAGATAAAGTAATAATCTACAAGAGATTTTATTCGGAGAAATGTTATACTTCCATTTTCTTCTTAATTATAATATCTATCAGATAGTTTATATGCTTTATCTCTTTCAACGCACACAGTACCAATATGTGTTAAATATCATATTAATTTTTGTTACTATTACAAAAGCCCCTGAGAAGCGACAGGAAGTGGGGGGATGGTTTCAGCTCACTGTTTCTGAGGTTTTACTTTATTGTGAGTTACTCCATTGGAATTAGGTAAATAGTAGCATAATATCACGAGGATGTAGATGCCAGAGGAGGGCTGTTCACATTTTGGCTGCCAGGAAGCAAGAGACAGTGACAAGAGGGAGGCCTAACCAGACATACTCCACAGAGATGCACTTCTAGGGGACTCTAACTAGGCTCTACCATCCACACTCTGCCACCTGTTCCACACAGCTGTCATCTGCTTGGAGTTTTACCCCACCAATGGACTAAATCAGAGCTCTCAAATCTAATTGTTTCTGGAGCCTGATAAACATAGCTGGAGTCTAGGACAGACTTAGATACTAAGACTTGGAATACATTCCAGATGGCTACAGTTTGACTGAAAGGAAGAAGAAAAGTCATCCCTGATCCAGTGTTGATGATGCTCAGTGGCAGAGGTGAGCAGTAAATGCCACCCTAGGGAAGCGCGTAGGCACACTGTCAAAATGCCAGTCTTTCTGTTTGGGTTTATTCTTCATGCCCAGTGTGAACTATTAATGTAGGGTTATAGGATTCTCTATGGCCTTGAGTTTTGAAAAATGCAGAAAACCATGGTCTTATCCACCCCACCCCCCAGGTCATATTAGGACTTATGGATGATTCCAAGCACATACCACTGTTGTGTTTCTACAGGAAGAAAAGCCATTCTGATTCTTGTAGATTGTCCTATCCTAGGTAGCATACAACCCAGGCTGGGAGAGTAAAGGCATATAAGAGGTAGAAACACACAGAGGAGCAAGTGGCCTGAACATGCCAATTCCATCTGCCCCCGACCCCCACCCTGCCTGCTTGCCACCCCACTACTGTGTCACCTTTTTGTCACTTTTTCCACCCCAACAGAAGGAGATACTCATGACCAGATGTCAGTTGGCTGTAGATGGCTCTGACATGTAACATAAAACTGGGTAGGACTCCTATTCTCGTAGGCATGGCAACCTTACTGAAGTTGCCAGACTAAAATTGAGAGCCAGAGGATTCACTCTTGTGACTGGAAAGGCTGTTCGAGGGTGACTCTGAGTGTGGCTGCATCAAGGCAGGACATTGACTTCCCTTCTCAGCTCTTTCTTGAGCATCAGCTTCATTACTTGGCAGGCTTCCCCTGCCTCTGGTTGAGAATCACTCCAAGTTCTGGGATCATATTCTATTTGCTCCTATTAATTCCAATAAAAGTCCATGCCATTAAGCTAGCATGGATCATGGTGATTTGTTAGAGTCACTTTTTTTTTTTTTTTTTTTTATGTTTGCTCTGCTTTTCCCCTTTCTGTATAGGAAGTATGGAAGTTAAGGGTGAAGTTAAGGCCAGATTCCCCTTATATCACCTGGAAGAACATTTTTTTTTCCCAGGAATTTTTTTTCCCCCTGTGTATTCTTTTCCACAATTAACATTAAACGATACTTGGTGACAACATGTGCTTTATTTATAATGATCAAATCACTAGATGTTCTTTTTTAAAGGATTTAGTCTAAATTACTTTTTCACTGTTAATTTTCCATTATTTTTAGATTTAAAAAAAATAGTATCTAAGCCTTTGTTTCTCTCTGTCTCTTTGTGCTCTCTCTCCCACACCCCTCTCTGTGTGTATGCGTGTGTGTGTGTGTGTGTGTGTGTGTGTGTGTACACATGATACAATGCACATGTGCAGGTCAAAGGGGAACTTTGGAGCATCAGTGTTCTCCCTTCACCACATGGGGGTCAAGGATGCAAGGATGGCACTGAGGTCCTCGGGCTTTGCAACAAGAGGCTTTAACCACTAGGCCATCTTTCCAGCCCTTGTTGAAAGCATTTTGTTTCTCTTATCATAAATATTGTATCACGCTCTGCTCATTTTAAGATGGTATAGAAGATGCATTTGAAGCTCACAGATGTTCACGTTGAAAAATGTCTTAGACCCAATGACGTGTAGGTGAAGAACTCAGTAGAGTCCTGGCGCTTTAGAAAAATGCAGTAAATGTGTCTAGGAAAGAAAAAAAGACAAGAAGGAAGATGGAAGAGTGGGACAAAAGAAAGGAAGGAAGAAAGAAAGGAAAGAAGAAGGGAGAGAGGACAGGAAAGAAACAAGGAAGGAAGGAAGGAGAGAAGGAAAGAAAACAGGCAGAGGGAGGGACCGACATTCAGTAGAATGTGACAGAAAAGGGAAGGGAGTATGCTAAACACAGGACAAAGTGTGGCTTCTTCCCCAAACACGTGCATAATTAAAATTTTTTCTTTGTGGGAAATATCTTCAAGTGTGCTTTTCACAGATTGCTGTAGTTGAATCTTAAATAACTACTCCCCCAAAGTTCCCTGTATTAAAG
Source organism: Arvicanthis niloticus (assembly GCF_011762505.2). Classification (NCBI taxonomy): domain Eukaryota; kingdom Metazoa; phylum Chordata; class Mammalia; order Rodentia; family Muridae; genus Arvicanthis; species Arvicanthis niloticus. Next base: position 27,635,414 of record NC_047667.1, on the reverse strand, counting down.
GTCTAACACCCAGTCTGTGTTATTGGGAGGCAGTGGAAACATTAAGAGATCAGGGCAAGTGATCTGTCTTTAGGTCATTGGGGCCTGGCCTGAAGGTGGTAGTGGGACCCCGCTGTCTTCCTCCTTTCTCTTTCACCTGGCTAGGAGATGAACTGGCATCTTCTGCCCTGTGCTTAGGCCACGGTGTACTGTGAAATTACAGGCCTCAGGGAAGGGGACCAATTGGTCATGGACTGAAACCTTCCATACTAGAAGTCAAATAGACCTTTCTTCTTTTTAAGTTGCTTAATCACCGGAACTTACTACAGGGATGGAAAGTTAACACATGGATGATAATATCAGTAGTTTCAGCAGATCAAGAGTGTTCTGACTGCTTCTGAGTAAATCAAAACAAAGATACTCCATTCCCAAGTCCACAGTCTCCCACCTGCTTTCCTTCCAAGTGGGAGGAAGGGCAACAAGACAATGGTGCCTTTGGCCTTCATTGAAGGCCAGCACCTGGCTATTTCCTTGCTTACCTTCATGTAACACTTGTCGAGAGAAGCCTGTACCACTCCGTCCAAGGATTCTCCCTGTTGGTGCTCCCTTTGGAGCGGCTTACCCTTTGCTCTCTCAGGCTGTCTCTCAGGCTGTCTAGTCATCCCCGTAGGGTGCTCACTAAGTTGGTTTAATGTGTAGCTGATTTTTGAAATGATACCCACGATGCCAGAGATATCAAAGATCCAAAAAAAAAAAAACAAAAAAAAAAAACAAAAAAAAAAACCAAAAAAAACCAAAAAAAAAAAACATTTAAGAACCAAAGAAAGGAAAGCCTGCATACTAATTACAAGTTTCAGTTCAAAAATAAACACTGTAGGAGTTATTAACTTTAAAGTGAGAAGGCTCAAAATGTATAGCTAAGACATGAAGGTAAATGACAGCAGAGTTATGTCCCCGCTCCCAGAAGGGGAGGGTAAACGGACTGAGACCGACATTGCCCCAGAGCTACACTGCAAACAAACGGATAAGTAACTAGAGCAAGTTTTGTTTCTAGGCAGGTTACGTCTAAACCAGGCCAGAGAGAGGAAATGCATTCCATTTGCATGTTTCATGGGAACAGAAGATTTGATTGTTTACCCTGAAAGTTTCGACCAGATTATAAGTCATGTCTTTTTTTTTTTTTTAAATCATTTAACAATTATTTTTGAGAGTATACTGTAATTTCAACAACCTTCCCTTGCTTGATCTTCCTGGACACTGTTCTTGTTGGACTCTCCCCCTGCCTTTTGTGTGGAGAGTGGTGAGTCTTTTGTGCACAGCACAGCCTTGCTCCCTTTGCTCATGCAGACTGGAAGACCTGCATGTGCGTTGTTACAAATCCTTGGCACTTCCACCATCCACCTCACTCCTGTCTTTTTTTTTTTCCCCTTAGCATCTGATCCCAATCTGTCATCTTTGAAGAAGCCCCCGAGGCAAAATTCTTCTAAAATTTCACCCTAAATCCTTGTTGCCCCTAGAACTCATTCAGAGCAGCTATCTTACCCTAGGTGTGAAATCCTTTACATAGCAACTGATGATCCCACTGCATGCTTAGAAACAAGCAGATTGCTAGCACACCATTTTGTATTGTTTATGGCTAGGTAAGCTTGAGGAATCGGAAATCAGGAAATGTAAAGAAATCCACAAAAGAGAGTAAAACCAGGGATCCTGAGGATGTCTAAGAGAAGTAGAGTTTCGGAGACAGAACAGCAACACAAAATCAGTTGTGATTACTCCAACTTAATGCAATCCCCTGACATATTCAGATGTTCAGGTCATCATAATAAATGCATCAGTACCTTATTATTACTAATTAAGATTTAGTTATACATAAACAGTAGAAATATGCTTTTAAAGTTTATATAAAAATTGAATCTAATTCATGACAAGGTTCGTCTCTACTTTTATTTCTACTAAATTTCTGTCATGAACAGAGAAAACTGTCTGGCTGCTTAGATAGGAGTCCTAGATATAGTATCGCAAACCTATTAATTTTAATTCATTTAAAAATGAAGAACTAATGGTTTAGTTATAGCTTCAGAAAGAAATACAAGTTTTACTTTTAATTTGAGTGAGAAAAGAGTAAATAAAAACAGGATTTAAGTAGTTACAAATTTTTGGTTGTTGAAACTATATATATATATATATATATATATATATATATATATATATATATCCTTTAAAACCATTTTCTTTTAAGTGGTAACAGAATGCAATGCAATGCATGTGATATGCTAACAGATAAGGGGAGGGCTATCTGTTCAAGGAAGGGTCTAGCCAGAGTGAGAAGGAGGAGTTATGGAAGAGGTTATATTAAAAAACTTACACTGGCACATATGTATGAAAATACCATAATAAACGTATTAAGTTATCCGCTAATCTAAAAGATTAATGAATAAGTAAAGATAACTTATTTATATGCACAGTTAAAAATTTTAAAATTCTATCAGTTAAATAAACCTATTAGCTCTACAGTGATAAATAACACAGAAAGACAAATATAATAACTCTATCCAAATAGAGTTATTTTGAGAAACATTCTACTGTTTGCCTTCCATGCTTTTAGAGAGCAGATTATCCCACAAGGCTGATGGATATGTACAGGCTTGCCTCGGTGCTGCTTGAATGGTATATGCAGTGTCAAATTCTCAAGCCTTGGAAACAACACTATTTTGTAAGTCTCATTGTCTGAGCTTCTTATTCTACACACTACGGGAACACAGTGATAGTTCACAGAGGAAAAAAAAAAATCTCCATAATTGGGACATTAGCCAGTGGTGAATTCACAGGCAGGCGTACAAAGGCTGGTGAGGCTGTTTATGATTGACTAGGCCCATTGTTCTAAGGCGTGTGGAGACTGCTTTCAGTAATACCTTTGGATTCAATGGGTGCACTATTCCACATCTGATTCTACTCACACGCTGGGCTTCCTAGCAGCTTGAACATTAGCACCCAATTGAACTGCTGAAAAAAATTACTGAGGTATTTCATACTTCTGTCATTAAGTAGAGCAACCAAAGATTGAAAAAATGTACATTGTAAGCAGTCAGTGCTTAAATTTGAACAAAGGGGGTTGGAAAGAGGAAAACAGTATCGGTTTTCACTCTTTTCAGTGAATGTGTTAGGGACAGGCCTTTGGAAATGTAACCTGAGGCAGGCCTCTCAACACAGGTATGAGGAAATATGGAAGGTAAACAGAGGTACTTATTGTCTTGTTTTCATTCCTGTTAGGAGAGAGACCACTGCTCCGACTATCCATGCCTGAGCAGATCTGACACATTCTAAAGCCCGAACGGAGAACACAGAAGGAAAGCTCCAAGGCGAGGTGGATGGAGACAGAGTAGGGAAATTACGCACAGTTCTTTGAAATCTTTCCATCTAGCTGTGTAAAATGACAGGATATTTATAACATCGTATTTCCAGATAGATACAAAAGCGTATGCTAACACCACCAAGAAACTCTCTTTGAGATTCAATTACCTGGGTTTCTGACAGTACAGATATTGGTACTTGCCAACTGTGGCGATGGCTGGAGGTGCCACACTACCAAGGAAATTGCATTTGTGAAATGACTTCACAGTTTGGCTCCACAGGAGAGGGTGTAACTTCTTAATATATTCCCCACATTGTTCTTTTTGCCCTTTGCCGTTCGTCAGAGCAAAGAAGAAAATTCAGTTGAATTCTGATAAGCAAAGAAATTGTGATATAAATACATGCAGCTGTTTGGACTGATGGCTTCCTGTTTTGTACAAGTATATCTCAGTGTCTTCTATTTAAGATGTCTCTAAACATCTCTTCAGTTTCACAACTACTGTAAAAATAACCATGGAAAAGCCATGGTCAGTATGCCACTATTTTTAAACATGAACTATATCCCCCAAGCTATCATAACTCAATAATTGGGACACAGTAGCATTGTGTCTCTGCAATTCTGAATTCTAGGGATTTGATGTGAGGATAAAATTAAGATGGATTTAGCTGTTTTTAATGGAAGCTCATATGCTAATAACCTGCTAACGATTGATTGCAAGGAGCCATTAGAAGTGGAAATGAAACTTGCTAATATTTTCATGGGTGCTTTCAAAGCATCGTATTTACTCTCTGACACTGTACAGGGACCACAAGCCAAGGCCAGAGAAAAGTGATCTCCCTCGGGCTGTCTGCAGTCTGTACTCCGACTTCCTCCTCTTGGCCCAGTTTAGTCCAGACATTTCAACAGCTTGACTAAGCCTCATCACCATTTAGCTGCCAAGCTTAGTGGCTGCCAGTCTTGCTAGTAGCTTTTTAAGCACAGCTGTTACCAGTACTATGTTTGAATCAAGAAGACCAGACCTTTCTGGTCTACCCCACTGGCCAGGTTCTCTCTCAAAGGAGAATTATTTTTAATATTACTTCATCATTCTTCTTCAGGGAAACATTTTTTCCCCTTGTAAGTTTCTTTCCTTATGGAGAAATTACATTTATGTCAGAACTGGTATGCAACATCTGTTTCGGGTTAGTTTATGGAGAGATGATTTTGAGAATAAATACTGCTGATAATTTTTTTCTTACGTGGGGCCAGTAGATATATATGAAAAAAAAAAAAAAAAAACCTTGAAGATTTGGTTATGAACTGAGAAGTTTAAAGTATGATATCCAGATACCATTTATAACCAAGTCAATCTGATAGGTAATATATGTGCTGCATGGTAATTATGTACAAATACTGAGTTATTCATACAAAGGATTATAATTAATGCAGAGCATGACGCTAAAGCAGCATTTGAGGAGAAAGCTCAGAGGAGAGATGAATGGAAAAGCAGTTAAAGGTGTTTCTGCTCTAAGTGTCCTGAGCCAGAGGAGCCTTCTTGGGCAGGCTTCTCTGTTTTTCCATTAGCATTTGCTCCAGGCCAGGAGGTTGGCTGCTGGCGCCTGGGAATAACCTTGCCTACCCACAAGGAAGGTGATATAAATTTAGAAAGAAAAAGTACAGTGTCTTCTGTTTAGACCCTCTTCCCAGTCTTTCCAACACTATACTATTTATCTGTAGCCGTGAAGCCTTTACAAAAAATAGGACACATTATATTAGTTTAATACTTTGGACATCATAGGATTCTTCCTGGATAAAGGCTTTGGAGCTGCGAAGGATGTGGGAGATAACCTTTGCCCAATTTGACCCTCACTCAGTGTTCATTAAGTATACTGTTTGCTTAGCAGTGGATTATTCTGTATGTAGATAAATTGGTAGTGTGCTTAAATTGGGCTAGCTATCAATCCACATTTTCTAGAATGGTAATAGCAAAGAGTAAGAGCAAGCTCTGACCCATGCATCTGGGCCCAGGTTAAATTTTACCTTGAAAATGTCTTTTAGTTTTTCTGTAAGCCATGCCTATGCATGGCAACTCAAGTGACATTGTTCCTATGGCTGATTTGGTGTGACATGACCATATGATATAGTTCAAATGCCAACGTATTGGCTCCATCCTATCTTCCTCTCATACACCACATTCAATGCCCCAGAAAACCTTGTTGGCTCTATCGTGGAAATGTATCTGAAGTCTGGTTTTGCTACTGTCTGGAATTGCTAGCATTCTGGCCTAAGTCTCATTGGAACATTTTACAGAGACCATTATTGTCTACTTTTAAACTTCTAGTTGCTTTACCCTACACTTTATTCTCCACAGTTCTGTTTTCTCTCAACTTATTCCTGTAATGAATTTCTATTTTATTCAGAATAAAATATAAGACTTCAAAGTTCCACATCTGCCCCTTTTCTGGTAGCTCATTCCTTATTATTTCATCAGCCATCCTCCCTTGCTCACTGGGTTGGATTCTACCTGCATGGACTTCCTGGCTGTTTTTCCAACATGGCAAACCCATGTCCAGACAGTGTAACTTTGCATTTCCTGGGCAAAATATTCTACTTCCTGAGAATCACATGACTCCTTTTCTCACTTCAGGTCTCTCCTCAAATTCCAAGTGACTTTCCCTGATAAGCATATTTAAAGGAGCCCTCACACCCCCTAGCTTTATTTCTCTATGAGATAGATATAGAAGACATTAGATAATTTGGACTTTCTCACTGAAGTTAAGTTTTATAAAAGCAGGGCTCTTGTATGTAGCTGATCACTGAACTTCCATCTTAGAACCCCACCTGGCAAATCTGTACAGCTTAAGCACTTACCCCCAACGTCACCTCTTGAAATCTAATTTTCTTTCTAAAATTAGCGTTTGCATTTTTTTTCCTAATTATATTCCACATACTTGCATTTGTATATGTGCCACATTGCAGTATGGAGGTCAGAGAACAACTTGTGGGTCCTGGGAATCAAACTCCTGAGCCATCTTAGAGGCCCACCCAAACTTTCTAAATCTCGCTTCCATTGTTTTAACACATTTGAGCTATAATACTGGTTTTGTTGTTGTTTGTTGTTGTAGTTGTTGTTCTTGTTTGTTTTGTTTTGGCTCTACTTCCCTTAGCAGGGGAATGAAACCAGAGAAAAACCTACTGATACAGAATGATGGAATGATTAGGACCTGTGCTCAAGCATGCTGCGGTATCTCATCGGCTGTTTCTAAGGAGAGGCGTTAAAGCTGTTCTGAGAAAGACCATGATAACCTACGTTAAGGGACTGGCCACTAATGATTAGAATCTAGGCATGACAGACCCTACAGTGCCTCCTAGCTCTCCGCCCCAGTAGTTCAGATATGGTTACTGGAATAGTAGGAATCAAAGCTTTGCTTTTCAACAGCTCCATGTACTAGGGCGAGAAACATATTGCAAATATGTGACGTGTAAACTAATTTATGTAATGTAATATTTTCGTAATGCCTCTTTATAAGTGTGCTCAACTTTCGGAAGCGTCCTGAAAGGCATTCCCAATGCTGGGACTATAAAGTCTAGATTTGCTTAGCAGACTCTGGGAAAACTCTCATTTGCTTGCACTGACATGGTGTAGAGGCAGCTTAAGCCATGTGGTAAAACAGAGTGGGATCAAAATACGCCGATCCGGAGGCAGGGGCCGACCGCCATAAGCGAGGCACACCCCAGTTCTCTGGAAAGTGGCAGCGTGGGCTCCGGAGCAGGGTGCGGGCGCGGGGAGGGGCCTGCGGCGGCCCGCCCTCTCCTCGGGGATGCCGGGATGTTTACCCTCCTGACAGCCGCGGCCGCCGGAGGAGGAGCGGAGCTGGGAGGATGGGCCGCCGCTAGGCTCGCAGTGGGGAAGCGCCGGCCGAGCAGGGTGGGAGCCGGCGCCTGCAGTGGCGCGGGCAAAGGCGATCGGCCCGGAATACCGCAGCCCGCAGCCCGCTTGGACCGAGCTGCCCCGGCGCTCCGGTGAGTATGCACGGCCCGACCGGGTGGGGCCGGTTCGGGGAGCGGGCGGGCCGCGTGGGGCCTCGGGCTCGCGTGCCTCCGAGGACCGCCAGGGACGCCTGCAACTGGCGGAGCGTGGTGCAGCCCGCTGGTTGCGGGAGCTCAGACCCCGGGAGCTCCGACCCCCGGGAAGCTCCGCGGCAGCGGTGGTGGCGGCAACAGGTCTCCCAGCTCGGACAGGAGGAACTCTAGCGAAGACCCGCCTCCGGGCCGAGCTCATTGGTCACCGTGGCTATTTACCGCTTGCGGATTGGCTCAACCGATTCGGCTGCCACCCAGTTTAGAAAAGTGAAGTTCACGGACCGGGGAGTCGAGCATGAGTAGTGGGGTAGCCAGGTCAAGGACCGATTGAGACCGATCCTGGGCTGGGATGCAGCAAAGAATGAGCTGAATTACAAATGGGGCGAAGGTGAAGTCCGAGAGGCCGTGGGGGATGCTGCTGAGCAATTTCGGCTGCCTCTACCTGGTGCTGGAGGCCTTGGAAGACCCTCAAGAGATGCATTTATTGACTCACATACTGTACTCGAATAGCCTAAGTCTTTGCCCGGGCTAAACACTAAGAATGTATTTATTTTAGAGTAAGGTATGTTTGTGCCCTTTACAGTTCTGGTGATGAAACTGAATATAGCAAAAACAAACTAGAGATGAAATGACTTTTTTTTTTCTCTTTGAGATTAGTAATCTTAAAGGTTGCAAACAATCAGATGCCCGCAGTTTATGGAGTATTATTAGGACCACTCTTTAGTTTCTCCTTCAAGGAATCTGCAGTTCCCGTAAGGCACGTTGCCTACAGCCGTTCACGACGGTGTGTTTTGATAGGTTGCTTTACAAAATAACGTTCCGAATATGTGTATTATAAATCTTTTGTCTTCTAGATGATGGGATGTTGATGTGATCCAAGAAAGACTTAGTACCCACACTCAAAAATTTATAGTTTGAGACAACCGGACAAACTCTGAAAACGAATAAAAAAAAATACATCCTGCAGTGCTTTGTAGCATGTCTTACCGGCATTCATGGCTGCAGTATTTTGTGATGGCCAGTGCACTTGATTGGACCGGCATGCAACCTAAGCAGTAATTTCATCTTCACAGCAGTCTGCCACCATTCCTCGAGATCCGGTCCATCATAATTTGTTTTACATCCCAAACCATTGCATCTTCTGCTTTGACTGGCTAGGGGCGGGGGGACTTTACTTCTTAGAGGGGCAGAAAGTGGATGATGGGAGGAGGGACTTCAGAGAAAGAGAAGGGTCTCTGGGGCAGAGTGGAGGGGAATCTGGACTCAGTGACCATGCAGTCCTCAGATTCCACTGTAAGGTGGGAGTCCCCGCCCTTCAGGGCACTGACAGCCACTGCAGCCAATGAACGGCGAGGACACCCGGCCCCCAGCTCAGGAGGGCGGGTACTTCCTACCGCTGACCTGGACTAAGAGAGGGAGGCCAAGTTTCTCTGAGGATGTGGGCCTGTGGAAAGAAGGGCTGAGGCTCAGTCTTGTGAAATCAGTGCATAAAAAGAGAGGGAGGGTTCTCTGGTTTTCTTTGCGCCCCTTGTTAACATTCAAGATTCGGGCTCAGCTTGAAGTTACCGCTTCCACCGAAACCATAGTAGATAAGAAACGAACCTGGTCAGCAAATTAAATATAGTCGGTGACTGACTGAATGGGGCTTTTGCCCGAGATCATCTGAAACTGAAAACCAAGAACTACCAGAAGAAAACTCGTTACACACTTTTATGGCAGCTTGGCAATTTTAATACGGTTAAGACAATCATCAGTTTAAAGAGTCAAGACTGCATTTTCAGACAAACAGACCTATTTTGTAATCTGAACTACTGAAGTTTATGTATCTGGATAATAACTGTCTTCCGCCATTCCTTTCCCACAAACGCTTTCTTCGTTGGACACTTAGTTTCTCTCCAGCCTAGTGAAACAGAAGAAAATCACCCCTGTTACAATGGCCACACTAGCGAAGAACAACAGAGGCAGCTGTGTGCCTTTCCTGACTAAATTAAAATCCAGCATCTCAGTTTCAAATAAGCTGAAGTGCAGAGCAATTACACTCTGTTAAGATGAAGTACTGCCAGGACTCCCCTCTTACTTCCAGGCTTCTGCTGATTGCAAGTGATGTCTCTCAGCCCTGACTTACTACAAACATTAAGTATTGAGCATTTACTAAAAATAGAATCAAGTAAAATTCCAGTGATTTTTTTTTTTTTTAAAGTCGATTCTGTTATAAGAATGTTTAGGGTAGCTTCTCTCATTTTCACCCGTTTCTTTTGAAATATTTGATTAGTGTGTGGGCAGATTTTACTTCACAGTATAAACTACAGTGCAGTAACAAACTTACTTTAGTTCTGAAGGTGTGTGAAATTTATAGTTTGGAACTGTATGACATGGTTGGTTACTATTTACTCTGAGTTATTTTATATAAAATTCTACAGATATTGCAACAATTTTTCTAAGCACCATCTCTTTATATTTTTGAAGTTGTTCCATTTTAATTCTTCCTCCTACAATTTATTTATTCATGGAGATTATAGCTGACATGACATTGGTTATATAATTCTACCCAAGCATTTGTGGAATATAATTTTACAATTTACAGTTTACAGTTTAAAAATTTGTTTGTCTTGACATAGGGTTTTACTTTGTAGCCTCTACTGGTCTGGAACTTATTATGTATCCAACTCAGGCTGGCTTTGAACTTATGGTATACTCCTGCCTCAGCCAAGGGCTGAGATTATAGACATGAGTTACTCTTCTTAGCTTAGAAGTTTTAAACTTATATAACTTATAAACTACTAAACTTCTAAACTACTGATTTAACAATTTTCCAACTGATGGTTTGATTATCCTTATGGTGTTCCATATTTCTTAAAATACTTTTTTTCCTTTTAAAGAAAACAACTTTGTTGTTTATGGTTTTATGGTGAGGGGTGGGAATGAGGACAGATGCTAAAAAAAACATCCTTTGCTTTTTTTGATCAGGATAAGTGATTTTTTTAACATTTATTTTTAAAAATAACCAAACCACTCTGTCATACTGTGTGTATAATGACCTATTAGGATGAGCTTTACTGGAGTTAATAGCTAGCCACGGTGTACAAATGAGAAAAACTTACTGGTTTATAAAAATGTACAGATGTCTGTTTTATATGACTTAGTGGAAGTAGTCTTTTTTTGAATGTTGCCTCAGCTCTTGTGTGGACGAGCTACTTTTAAACTCCAGGCTGCTTATGTAGGTTCACAAACTCTAAACAACCTCATAATAAGTATTTTTTGGCTTTGTGGGCTGTATTGTCTCCTGAAGCTCCTGCTTTTATAGCCACAAACAATACCCATATATGTGCTTGTAGCTGTGCTCCAGTAAAACTGTATTTATATAGACGATAACATCAAAGGCTGACACATGAATTCTAAGCCCCTGAGTTTCCAACAACAGTGCACTGTGAAAGATTTTATTCTTAGAACTTGTGTATCGTGTCCACTGCGCGTTCCCTGATTTTGCTTATTGGTGTTCATAACCATGTGAGCTACTTAGATTGGTATCCTGCTGTTGAAGGCTAAGGGCATAAAAGTACTTACTAAACTAGAACAGATGTAGAAAAGTTTTACTAGAGAAAATAATCTGCAAGAAGAGACAGAGATGCAGGAGGCTAATACTCAGAATAGCCTAGAGAGTGATGGGAGTTGTCTCTGCAGATGTTTAGACAGCCTTGGGCTCTGGGGACTCCAGACCCATCCTGTGACCTGGAAGTAGTGAGTGAATGGGTGCTGTGTCTTGCTTCCTCCTTCAGGTAGGAGCTGATGCCAGCCATTCATCTGCTTTTCAACTGGTGATATTCCTTACATGAGTGAATTCTGACATGTTTCATTCATTAGTGTTTATTTTAGCCTACTGTTAGTATGACTGTTACCATTAGAAGCACTTTTGAGCATGTGTGATTTAGTAAGCCTTTTTTGTTTTTTTTTTCTAAATGAACTTTTTAAAGAAAAATGAAGAAAGGAGAATGAACATACAGGTCTGTAATCCTATACAGGGTAAGCTGAGGAGCTGAGGTGGGGTATTGGGAGTGCCAGTGCAGCGTGGGCTGTGGAATGTCTCAAACGACAAGTACATCCACAAGAGAGCACCACCTCCAACCCCTGAAAAAAAGGGAAAGAAAAGTGGACTTAGTCTTTCTAATGAGAAAAGAAAATAATAAATTACGGGAAGGGGCCTGTTGTCAAGGAGTGTGTGGCCACGGGAGAGAAATAGGGCCTCCTAGTTAGTTTAGGAATGAATTTTGGGCAGGCTGGGGTGCAGGTCTTGAGAAGCAGTGGAATGCAATGGAAAATGAAACACCTTGCAAATCACACAGTAGAATTTGTTCGTCCTGGCCCGGAGTGGACCTTGGGTGTAGGAATTTTGACTCGGCAACTCCTCAGGGAGGCCAGGTGGAAACTGGGACATTTTAGAGCTTGTGGCCAGTGGCCCTCAGCTACAGGTAACATCTTTAACTGACCCTCCTGCATGTGTATTCGATGTGAAGAAGCCCAGGCCCAATGCCCCAGGTTTGTTTCCTCCTCTTTTTACTCCTCTTCCTCCTCTTCCTCTGCCTCCTCTTCCTCTTTCTCCACCTCCTTTTAATCACCTGTGTTGAGGAGTCTTAGTTTGTACAGACTATAGTTTTTTCCAGCTCTCTTCAGCTTGCTTTGAATTGTAAATGAGAACATCTTTGTCAGTGCAGACTAGTAGGTGCAGAGTGGTGGTTTCATTTCCTCTGTTTCTCTATTCATGGAACTTTCAGGGGACGGAAATAGCCAACAGACTCTTCTGATCATGCTTGGCCTGGCCTTGTCTGATGAGGGTGCCTCACAGTTTGGCAGCTGCATCTTCCTCTGCTCGAATTCTCCTTTCCCTTTGCCCTGTGATTTCCATATTTATAATTTAATGCTTTGCACATTTGAGATAGCATTTTAATGACTTTTTTTTTTTTTTTTTTTTTTTTAAGTGAAGCTACATCAAGGAAGAAGTTGCTACCCTAGGTGCCCCAAACCCATACCCTATCTATTCCCACTATAGAACTGGAATCACCAAGCCCTGGGACACTATACCTATGTGAGTTTCTTAGAGCTGCTGTAGCATACTACTAGTTGGCATCATAAAACAACTTGGACTGATTCTATTCCAGTTTTGAAGGATGGATGTTAGAGATCAAATTTTTCTTTGAAGGTTTGGGAAAATGAATGCTATGTCTATTCTTCCTCCTCCTCTTCCTCTCCCTCCTCTTCCTCTCCCTCCTCTTCCTCTCCCTCCTCTTCCTCATCTCCCTCCTTTTCCTCCTCTTCCTCCTCCTCTTCCTCCTCCTCCTCTTTTTCCCCCTCCTTCTCCTTCCCCTCTTTCTCCTTCTAGTATTGGTAGAGGACTTTGTCTTTACTTGGTTAATAAATGTATATCACTTTAATCTGCTTCTGTCTCATGGTAGCATCTCTGTATGTTTGCATCTGTGTCTTCTTCCTATATAAGGACATACTAATGGCCACATCTTTTTAAACTTAAGGTTTACGTTGGCTCACAGTTTGGGAGGCTACAGTCATTAGAGTTAGAGGAGTCATGGGAGAGACTTGACCATTGTTGGCAGGAGTGTGTGATATAGCTTATTCATAGCTTAGTGGTGCTGGAAACAGATGAGGGGCCAGAAGCAGGGCCAGGCTTTAACTCTAAAGATACTCTTCCTCCCCAAGTGATATACCTCTACAAGCTAGACTCAATGTCACAAAGGATGTAGTCTCCCAAAATAGCATGACAACTGGAGATGAAATGTTAGAACACATGAACCCATGGGGAACTTTTCACATTCAAACTACAGCATTCTGAAGGGGCTCCCGAGAGCTCATGGCCATCTCACAGTTCAGTCTAACTTAGTCTCAAGAGTTCCAACATTGTTTAAAAGTCCAAAGTTTTAGCTGTGAGCTCGTGTAAAACGGAAAATCTGCATCATATATATTCAGTATCCAGTGGCACAAAGTAAGCATCATCCAAAGTGGGAGGGAGGGATGGGAAAGATGCCAGGAGAAACTGGAGAGTGATCAACAAATTCTGGAGTGCCATACCCAGCACCTTGTCGCTTGGTGCCATCCTCTCAGCATCCATGGGCTTAGAAAACCACATTGGCTCTGCCATTTGTAATATTGTGATTTCTCTGGGGTTCAGTCTACACAGTACCAGTAGCTTTTCTCTGTAGACATTCTTATGTTCCCAGCATCTCCTATACTCTAGGGTCTCCATTGTGACTTAGACTTCACTTTCATAGAATTGTACTTTGTCCTCTCAGGGTCTGTCTTCAAAGGACCTAATTTTGCAACACATTGTGGTGCCTCTCATCTTTCTTGCACTTAAAATTCAGTGACATTATTTTTATTTATACTCTTTAGATTCCTTGCTATATGAAGGATTTTGGACTTTTCTGATGCATTTGTCCATAATGGCAGGTCTTAAACTTGTGGAAGGGCTGTATCTTTAGAGATGAAGACGGGCATTGTTTTATACATTTAAAATAGGAACAGTATTCTACCAAAACAGTGAAATGAATGTTCCAGAACCAAGCTTTCCATTTCCCATTATTATTTTGTAGTTTCCCTGAGGGGACTGCAAATGTCTAACTTACTAGATCATGTGTTTCCAGAAGTAGAAGGAAGCTGACAAAGTCTAGTTTAGACTTCTCATTGAATGTGGGAGTAAGCTAAAACCCCAGGATGCAGGCTCGCCACTCACTGATGGTCTGCTTAGCCTTTGTTTGCTCTTTGTTTTTCAATAGTGGTGAAGCCTGTATAAGCTTCAAGGCTCCTGATATGCACAGTGTGTTTTTCATCCTGACTTAGCAAATTCCTTGTGTTTTGTTGGTAGCTCCTGTTTGCTCAGTAAAGATTTGCTGAGAGACAGGTGTAACACTGTCCCCTTTCCAGCACCCACATTAAGACCCAGAACACTTTAGTCAGCCGGTAGATATCTGAATGCTGAAGTGTGTGCCCTTGTGAAGTATTTCTGTTGCAGCAAAAAAAGAGAGTCATTAGAACTTGATGCCCTGTTTGTACTTTGAAATAGGTTTAAGGAAGAAGAAATGACCAGTATGGAGGCTTGTTCTAGGGAAGAGTCTTTACTTACTAGTAAGGACAGCAAAAGTTGTGTTCTTGAGTAGTCACAGGTTGTCTGGTCAGATGCCTCTATTAGTAAAATCAAGCATTGTTACTTAGTATATTGAAAGTTTAAAATAGCCACTCATACTAGCATCCACCAGTTTCTTCTCTTTTTGCTGTGTTTCTGACACCAAGTGGTCCCTAAGTTTCCTTTACTTCTTTAAATCAGTGATTTACTCTTAGAAATTGAGTTGGGTGTATTCATTGTGTGTGATCCCTGTGTGTTGACTGTCAAGTAGAACTGGATCAGGTCAATCCTATGGGATCTCTTGATTCCTTTAAATAGTAAATTGTAAATTGACACAGTTCAATGTGTAAATCGTAAATGGAACAATTTGCATGGCTCTTGTTTTGCAAAAAAAATTGTTTTCTGAAGCTGTGGTCCTCAGAATGCCAGCGTTAGAAGTTCTGATTTGATGGTCATGAGCCTTGGCATCCTTGGAAGGACTGTTCTGTGTTGGAAGTGCTCATTGTTGATGCATCATCCAGATGACTCTCAAGCAGGGGTCCCTCACAGCACCGACAGGGAAGGCTCTGTTGTAATCTTTTACTTTTCATTATAACGAGCACATTTTCCTACTGCAGATATGGTTTCTATCAGCATCATACAACGTCTTGGCTTTGCTTTCATCAAGCCATCAGACTGTTCTAGAGTTTGTAAACAACAACGTCTCAGCTCAAAATATGGATGAGTGTTTTTGAAATCATCCTTAGAAACTAAGTATAAATCACTAAATAAAGAAGATAAGTATTTTCTAAATAACAACTGAGCAAAGCAGAGAAACATTCCACTTCAGATAAGGTGAAAGAAAAAAAGCAGACATGCCAGCTTTAGCTAGTCCCACCCCCTCTCTCGTGTGCTGCTTATGCTGTGTGTTGCTTCACCTGGCATCGTTCCAGGGCTTGTAGCTCAGTGAGAAAGCTTACCACTTCCCTTGCTCCAGAGTTGTCTTGTTCTTTTTTTTTTTTTTTTTTTTGCATAAGAGCAAACTTCCTTTGCTTTGCCCTGTAGAGCTTTTGCCTCTAGCTCTGGAGTCTGGAGACGACCTGCCTGTGCATTCTTGCATCGAAGTTTTCTGGGTGAGTAGCTTGCGCTTCCCCACCTTTTCCATGATGTCTTCTTTCCACTTGGTGCTTTGATAACATGTACTTGGGTACTTGGGTTCCCTCAGTCTTCCCTCCCTGTCCCTAGATACAGGCCTTTGGATACAAAGTTCATTGTCTAAGAATGCCTGTTTGGCATTTGAAAGCTGTTGCCAGGGATTTTTGTTTTAATGTATACTTTATGAACACTGTAGCACCTTTTTTGTTTATGACTATTTTCCCATCCTCTTTCCATGATGCTGTATCAGAGGACTAAGCACAGGTTCATTATTGTATCTTGTCACACGCCTAACGCAGGATTTGACAATACAAGCTAACTGCATAGCCATGGAGCCCAGCTGTAGAGCATCTGTGGAGTCGGTACTGACTGAGGTCCGGGTGAAGAGACTGAGTTGAAAGATGGAGGACTGAGACAGTTATGGAGTGGCATCACATCTGTCTCCTGGAACATGGTCTCCTAGAGGCCAAGGCCTCATTCTACGGCTCTCCACGGGGTCGGTGGAAGTTCCGCACTTTCTGCCTTGAAAACTTGGCAGGCTGCGTACGTATTTTGAGAATGTTCAAAAGGTGAACCAGTTGGCTGCACACAGTTTGCTGCTAAAGCCAGTTTCAAATCAGAGTGAACTTTTCTGGAGCCCTATTTGCCAGGGATAGAGCATGTGATCTCTGGAGTTTCCTGGCCTCTGTCAGATGGTTCTGTAAGTCAGATTGCCTCTGTTTCTTATTTTTCCTCGATTTTTTTTTCTCCTTTTCTTCCATTCGCAGAGAAATTTAGAGCTTGTTGGCATGTAGCGGGAGTGAACAGAACTGGTGACATTTAAGGAAAGGGCCATAACAGAAGAGAGGAAGAAAATCTCAGTCAGCAGTGGCATTTGGGAGGTATGGGTACAGAAATAGAACCATTGTTGTAAACCAGGAAGAAAAAGGTACCATTAAAAAGGGAGAGAACGATGCAGCAAATGTGAGAAAGGAAGGCAGGTGAGTAACTTTCTGTGCTGTTCAGTCATGCAGATTATTCTGAATCATAAAACTGGAAGCATGTAGTGTGTGTCCTGGTTCATTAGAATTCCTTTAGTTTGGAATTAAGGTGGCAAACAAAACATTACGATTTACTGGTGCATGATTGTGAATTGTGGATAAAACGGCTGCTAGGTAACGTCTGTGTTTGCTGGTTGTTTGTGTAAGGACAGGCGAAAAGTTAACACATGGCCAAAATAGCCTGTTCCCCTTCTGCCAGTGCTAAGCTGATTTGCCAGAAATCTCCTGAGGTGCTTCACTTGGGGTCCCACTGTTATATTTAGACTACACAGTGAATCTAAGATTATGTTCCAGGTAGAAGCAAATTTCCACCTTTCTGCTTTTTTTTTTTTTCCTGCTCTGGGAAGAGAGAGGCATCTGCCATTCCCTGAATGGCCAGTTCTGACAAGAATGGTATCAGGCTGTATAGGAAACACAAAAGTGTACAGGACATGATACTTCAGCTTTATGTATAGAATGTGAGAGTAAATTAACCATTAGCATTGTATAGGATTGCCTGGCTCACTTATCTTTAATGAGGAGTCTATTTCTACATATACTGACCTACTTACATATACTGACCTGTCTACATAGACTGAGCTGTCTACATAGACTGACCTGTCTATACCTCTTGATCTATTTACACATCCTGACCTATCTCTTTAGATTTGTTTCTATGTTCCTCTGTTTTAATCAGCCTGACAACGTGTCCTTTTTTGGATAAGTTGACTTGTACTTTCCCTTCCCTTTGTTCTGTCTTTATGCTCCTCTCACTCTTTTTATGCCACTTCCTACACTGCAGTTATTCTATCTCAGTTATTAAAGTCATCCTCATCTTTTAAGCCTTTGCTCAGTATTATACAGAAAGTTATAGAGAGGTGTCTGCTCCTCTGCTTCTAGGCTGAGAGAGCTCTCTCTTACCATAGATATGCTAGTCCTGCTGTTGTTCCTGGAATGTCAGTTTCTGGAAGGTGTGAATCATGTCCTGTACACTTTTGTGTTTCCTATACAGCCCAGTACCATTCTTGTCAGAACTGGCCATTCAGGGAATGGCAGATGCCTGCTTTCCCAGAGACTATAAGGAGCAGGAGGGTTGGGCAGGTCCTATCAGTGAGAGACCAAATGTCCAGAACAGTTGAGCAACTGGTTTCAGGGAAGGCAAGGATGGATGCCAGGCACATGCTCCTACTGTAAGGTGGGAACGAGGCTGTAGGCTGTGAATCAGGTGAAATTCTGTCTGAATGCTCGCTGTCAGGGCATTCAGGGATCTTGATGGGAGAGCTGGCGTGAGCTAGGAGCTAGGATTATGTATAGCAAACTTGGGTTTGATATGAGGAAGGATCTGGGGTCAAAGGAGACACTGGCTGGGCTGGTGATTTGACTCATTAGAGGCATGAGTAAGAGATCGTGAGTACCTTCCCGGAAGTAGGCCATACACTAAAACAGGACCACAGGTCAGATTTATTTGACTTGAAACTGATCTATTAAACATATTATGAACAAATAAAAGGTTCTTTATGTGTGTGGAGAAAGGTACATCTCTGGGGGTGTTTGTTGGATAGCTGATATTCCAAGGGATACTAGTAGGCCATCAGTTAGATGTCTTCTGAGCTTAGCAGAGGGCGTGGTCCAGAACTCAGCAGGCTTCAGTATCTCAGTGGGGCAGTGATGGATCATGTGTAGAGAAGAAGGGTTCTAGGCCCTTTCCATCTGAGCTCATTTAAAAGGACAGTTTTATTGAAAGGTAAATCAATCTTCATGAATGCTAGGGACAGCTAAATGGTAACTTGTTTCCCGAATTCAGTATATAAAGCAAGGCGCTTTCTTTTGTGCACCTGAATACTGTCATATCTGTCCTTAATAAGTCCTTGTTTTTAAACTCTTAGTCCATGCCATCTTTCTGACCCTTTAGTTTTCTATTGTCAGAGCAATGGATTTCCATAGGTTCAGAAAGCTCGGATAATAATTTAATTGATTATGTAACTCCATTTTGAATATTTGAACAGATCTTCAACAGAACCCCCTTATAGGTTATCCAATCCCAAGTACTCAGTCCTTAGTATATATACATCTGAGTAGCACCGTAAATAGACTCCGGAGGCGCGTTCTCTCTCTCTCTCTCTCTCTCTCTCTCTCTCTCTCTCTGTATGTGTGTATGGGGACACAGAATAGTTGGAAGGGTAGAAATGATGTAAATACAGTACTCATGTATGAAAATTTTAAAATAATTAAATTTAAAATAATATTTAAAAAATTAGACAGTAGTCAACTCCAGGATTTTCAAGTTTTGAGTTGACTCCTTTCAAGTCTTTAATGTAATAACCTAAGCCAATTTCATCAGAAAAACATTGTTTGCTGTTCCTCAGTATTACTTTGAAGTTGCAATGCTTATTGAATAATGTCTTTATACAATCAGGGTTCCACAAAACAAATTTCCTGGAAAAAAATACTTTTTTTTTATTTGTATGCCTGTGTATGTTAAAAGATACACACTCATAGTTTGGTGTTATTTTCTCGTCTTTGCCCAGAAAAGCAAGAGGACAATTGCAAGATAATGGAACTTAGTAGTAAAATAATTTGGCAGAGTTTGCTGGGGAAGCAGGCTTAGCAGCTCCCAGGCTAACCTTCTTTCATCCATAGTCAGTTCTGAAGTATAAAGGATATGAGAACAGTTGAATTTATTTTCTCAGGAAGTAAATTTTAAAATGTACTGTATGGCATGACTTTATAAATATGCTAACGGCTCTTGCTTTGTGGGGCCTGAGAGATGCTCAGAGGTTGAGAGCTCTTTTTACAGGGTAAGATTTGGATCATGAGGTTCCTGGCTGCCTGTAACTCCAGATCTGGGGGATCTGATGCCCTCTTCTGGTCTCCAGGGAAAATACACACACACACACACACACACACACACACACATAGGCACACGCACATGCACATGCACAGGCGCACGCACCCGTGTTTTTTAAAAGTGCTGCTGCTTTAACCTAGGGGGGATTAGAAGGTGGGGAGGTGGGAGTGGGGAGAGTAGGTGGAGCACATCCTCATAGAAACAGGAGGAGGGGGATGGGATGGGAGGTTCCTGGGTGGTGGTGGTGGGGGAAGGGGGTAAAGGGATAAAATCTGAAATGTAAATATAATATCCAATAAAAAAATAAAAAAGGATAGTTTGTGTAATTAGGAGTCTCAGTGTGATATCTGCTTGTGTTTTTCCTAATTTGCAGTTTTCTTTGAAGTCAGCTTTGTTCACTCCCAGCACCAATGCTCTCTCTGCATTTTCTCTTTTAATCCTAATTTGCACGGGGAACATGCTTAGTTTAAAAAAAGAACAAATAAAAAGCTCTAATTACTATACCTTTCTTGTGTGTGTATGTGTGTGTGTTTGTCTATTGTGGGATAGACAAAGCTTGAAGTTTGGTGGGAAGAAAATAACAAACTGGCCTTTTGTTTGGTTAAACTTTGATTATGTCCTACTAACCTAATTATTCATTAAATAGATGGTTGTTGTGACTCAGGTCCTAAGAATGTTGTCAGGGCCTGGGCCAGGGTTGATGAAAATGTTCTCTGAAGAGAGCAGCAGAAGCTCTGGTGTTCTAGCTTGTCTTCTTAGCCAGGGCCTGTTTCTTTGCCCAGGTTTTAGGAGCATCCAATGAATCAATGAGAAAGAGTTTACAGCTACTTTATGCATTATAGTAAACTGTAGTATGTAAAGCAAAAACAACTGTGGACGATCAGAAGGCAAGCAAAGAATGTTAAATTAATAATTATAGGCAGTTAAACATTTTACAAACAGAAAGTGAAACATTTGTTAATTCAAAAATGTTATCATTTTCTCTTTATTTAAAGTGATGTCTTTTCTGCCTTTTTGATAATTTTTCCATTAGTGACTGCTTCTTTCAGACCAAAGGTTGTTGGAAAAAATGGCCTTATAATACATAATTTATACGAATCCAAGTGTTTCTGAGTTGCTTGACTGCATTCCACAGGGCCTTGCCAACTTTGTTGTAAGAGAACTCACTACTATGCATTATTTAGTATAATAAATTCAGTAGAGCATTTTTAATAATCAGGTTTGGAGATGAGTTCAAATTATTCATTATGTTAGTTGGGTTATGAGTGTGTGTGTGCGTGTGTGCAAGTGCGTGCATGCGTGTGTGCGTGTGCGTGTGCGTGTGTGTGTGTGTGTGTGTGTGTGTGTGTGTGTGTGTCTAACTTGACATAAGCTAGAATCATTTTGGAAGGGAAAACCACATTTGAGAGCATGCCTCCATCAGATTGCCCTTTGATGATTTGTCTCTGGGGCACTTTCTTAATTAATGATTGATTTTTAATGTGGGGGTGCTACCTTAGGTAGGTGGTCCTGATTTGCATAAGAAAGGTAGCTAAGGAAGCCGGAAGGGGTGGAGTGAACTCTGTTTCAGTTCCTGCCTCCAAGTTACTAACTTCCTTTGATGGCATATAACCTGTAAGTCATCTAACTCTTTCCTGCCTATGTTGCTTTGGGTCATGGTGTTGATCTAGCACATTCATCCGAACTCTTTATGTCAGTCTAGTTGCTGTGACAGCAAGAATACCAGGCATTAGTTGTTGCTGTGTGAGCAAATGGTTGGCGTAGGAGTCAGATGAATGATCTCTGCCTACAGTTAACCTAAACTGACAGAGTCTACTAGCTCTCTCTCTCTCTCTCTCTCTCTCTCTCTCTCCCTCCCTCTCCCTACATACCTATATGTATATGTATGCATATGTATACATATATGTTATACATATATATGATAAACTTCTTTAAAGATCCAAATAGGCATCTTGTCTTTCACATTCTCAGAAGTTGTGTGACAAGAAGCAGAAGAAACAGAGCTCTCTCTGGCCTTGTATTATTTCACACTTTGGAGGAGCATCTCTAATTTAGTGGGTGGCCTTTTGCATGGAAGGTAGCTTGCATTTGTGGCTCCTGGGGTGAAGATTCAGCATCTTGCTGCGTCATTGCACCTGGACATAATGCACTTTCCTTTAATGAGGAACAATTGAGAAAGAGGCAGGTCCCTTCCCCTTAATCACTTGAAGCTAGATGCCCATGTGAATTTGCTCTCAGTTTCCTGACTGGTAGGCCAGTATTCTTTATAATCACTTTTTTTTTCCTTCCGACTTTGTTTATTCAAATATTTATTGGAGTTTGTGTACTGGAGGTATACAAATGAGGAATAAACATCCAGCTTCTAAGTAGAGCTTGCCTCATATGTTTAGTAGACAAACTGGACCGCAGATGGACAGCTAACTAAGTTATTAAAATATATGGTTTAACAGGAGGTGCACTAATTAGGTTTTCTTTTTTTTTTTCTTTTTTTCATTTTTTTTTTTTTTTTTTTGTCAACTTGATGTAAGCTGAAGTCCTCTGGGAAGAGGAAACCTCAGTTGAAAAAATGATGTTATCAAAAATGGCCTGTGGGCAAGTCTTCAGGGGGCTTTTTCTTGATAAATGTTTGATAGAGGAGGAGGACCCACCTCTATTAATAGAGGCAGTGCCACCCGTGGGCTGGTGGTCCCAAATTGTATAAAACAAAAACAAACCAAAGTGGCCAGGAGAAGCAAGCCGATGGACGGCTTTTCTCTGTGGTCTCTGCTTTAGTTCCAGCCTCCAGTTTTCTGCTTTGGGTTCCCTTAATGGATTGAAGCTAAGCCAAATAAACTCTTTCCTTCCCCAAATTGCTTTTGCTTAGTCTTGTATCATAGTAACACAGAAGCAAACTAGTACAAGGGCGTTATCTGGAAAGGAATGAGGTGGACTCTGACGGCTAGCTAGCTAAAAAGGCCCATTCAATAACACAGTGCAACTTGGGTCAGAGGAGTGTCGGTTTGAAATAACCTGGTATTTGAAGGAATGTATAAATGGTGTATTAAGGCCAGAATGTGGTATTTCTGTGGGGGGAGAGAATACTGACAAAGATGTATATATTTAATGAACGCATAGAGTAGGAACCAAAACCAGGATGATTCATGAGCAGGTGGCAGTACTGGCAAGAATCACATGGTCTGAGTTAGAGAGAGAGAGAGAGAGAGAGAGAGAGAGAGAGAGAGAGAGAGAGAGAGAGAGAGAGATAGATTTGGGAGGTTGAGTTAGTGTGAGTTAAGAATATCTATGAAGGTAAGGGAGCAAGTAACAGGGTTGCCATATTCTAGAGAATTATATGGGTTGCCAAGGCAGCAGCAATGCAATCACTAAAAGGAATACAAGATCTTTGTATTTGGCTTTGTATTTGGCTTTGGAATGTTGAAGACTTTAGACACACTGTGCTTGCGCCGTTGGACAGATAGAGAAATTGCAGTTCCAAACGGTGTTGTAGAGCTACAGGTTTGAACCTCATCAGTATGTAGGAGGTAGGTTCTGTGCCACTGAAAATGCATGGCTATTGATTTAAATAATCAAGGGACTTACTGTTAAAGGAAACCCGAGCAAAAGAATCAGCAGCCTTGTTTATTGATCATGGAGCAAAAGGTGCATTTTGTATAGAAATGGTAAAATAGATAAAAGCATTTCCTTATCATGCTCTTCATCTTACATTCACCTGGCTCGTCTGTCTTATAGTGAGTATGGAGTAACAGTTGCACGTGCATATTCTAAACCAGTGGTTAATGAAGCAAGTTCCTAGACCCAGACTCTTCAAGAAATTGAAGGGGTCAAAGTGTTCTTTTTATGGTCATAAAATGTCAAGAGTAATGGAACATCACTTCAATAGTCTGAAGAAAACAGGGTGGTGGCTAAGAGAATTACATGTACAACCAAAATATTATCTGTATGTGGTGTCAATAGAGTGATATGTTTACATTTTCAAGGATTAGAGAGATGTATGTTGCGCGTGAGCTTTTGGAAATTCCTCTGAAGTGTACTAGTGCAGAACTAAAATTTCTCAGAGGTAGTTGGGAACTGGAGATCTCTGAACAGAAGCTCTGGGGATGAGCATGGGATAAGTGCAGATGCAGAAGACTCAACAGATGTTTTGCCAGACTAGAAAGGCCCCACAATGCCAGAAATGGAGATAGACTGTGCTTTGAAAGCTCTTAATGTGACAACTAAGAATTGAGTCTTAGGGAATAGGGAAGAGGCCTCAGGATCAGTTCCTTAGCCAGTGTGGGGCTGTATTGCACAACCTCCAAAATGAGCAAAAGTGTTGCTGATGGAGGATTTTAAAACCTTGCCATCACCATTAGTAGACTATCAAGTAAGGGAGGCTGGGCTATATGCTTGTTTTTTAAAACTTGATCTGATCAGAGAAAGAAAACATGGTCCCCTTGGCAGGAGATAAAAATAGTGTCTGTAGGAGGTGATACCGGAAGACACAGCGCAAATGAAACATTTATCATGGTAGAGTAATGGATTTGTTAACCATTTAGATTAACAAACAGTCCTCAGCTTGGTGAATTCAGGAGACATCCTCTTGGAAGCAATCAAGCCAGGGAGGAAAAATAAAGAAATAGGCCAAGTTCTGTAAGGAACAGACAACAAAAGAGACAGAGGAATAGCAGTGTGGATTCTACAGTAGAATTAATGAGGGGTCATTAGACAAGGCTGAAGACTTACTTTATAAATTGCCCAGTGCCCTGAGAAGTAGCAGTGTAATAACTCCGATCATTAAAGTAATATTCTAATAACCAGAATAACAAAAGAAATGTGAGCTGCCTTCACAATTAGATTTCTAAAGGTTGGTTTCTAAATCTGTGCTTTAAATTTTTATAGTAGCTGAATAGGGAGTTTCTAATCCATGCTATTGAATTGCTGTACTGAAACCTGCCAGAGTTAGGACCCAAGGAAAACATTTTGATCATATGTTTACCAACCTATGTCCACTAGACTGCCAGGCTTTCCCAAAACAATAATCTAGACTTAATAGAAATTTGTAGCTAGAGCAGTTTGGGAAGAGATGCATAAGCCATCTTTGGGCATAATCCAGTTCAGTTCAGTATCTTCAGGAACCTGGTAGCTCAGTGTCTTTTATATTCATCTGACATGGATGCTGCCCTTTTGTATTTTGGTTATGAAATACCAGTTAACAAGTCATAGGAGGTTGGACTTCCAAAAAGCAGGCTTTGGAAAACATGAATATAAATTTACAAATCTGTAGTAAAATTAAAAACAAACTCAGATATCTTCCTGCCTCTGCCTCCCGGGTGCTTGGATTAAAGGTGTGCACCACCTCACCCATCGGCTCTGTGCTCTTAACCGCTATAGTTTCTAATAAAGAACCTTCTTAGGACGTCATCGATCTAGCTATTTAAGTGAAAACATAATTTGTAATATACCCTTGTATACTTTTAAGATTAAAATAGGCTTTAATTGTAAAATATGGCTTTTCAGAATTGACATAGATGCTCTTTAGAATAGGCTGCTATATTTGGTTTATGATCCAACAAGTCTTGAATTCTTAAGATGAACTTAATTTTGGCATATTCCTTAAGTGATTAGATATTCATAAGGATTCTTGCGTGCTGAAGGAGTATGCCTCTCAGGATACAGGATGCCGAAGACAACTCCATAAAAGAGAAGTGGATATACATGAAAATGAAGGGATTTGGGGACTTGAAACTTTCCAGGATGTGGTTGAGTTTTGAACTAAACACAAATTTCTGTGGTCTTGGCGTTGTTGTATAGTTCTTGAAACCCTAGCCTTGACCTGTGGCTTTAAAGAGTTTGAGAAAAATGTTCATTTGCAGATTTCTGCAGTTGTTCCTGCCAGGAAGGGGCTTCCAGTGCACTCAGCTCAGCTAATTCTGTCCGTCCGTCCCCCCCCCCCCCCCATGCATGCTTGTGTATGTGCATGTGATTGTGGCTTCTCTCCTTTGAGTTTCTTATCTGGAATCTGGAATTATTTCCTGTTCACCCTGTGGTGATATTTTCAGAAACTGCCTGTGGAAAATTCTGAAAAATATAAAATAGTCTGTGTATTTTTGTTTGAGGAATACATATCAACAAAGATTTTGTAAACCTTAAAAATCAAGGTGGCAGGGCAACTGGACAACTTTTTTTTTTTGTCTATTTTTAATATGGTTTTTCAGTTCAAAAATAACCTTGTATTACTATCTAAAAGTCTTTACATTCTGGAGAAGGTTCATCAGTAATGCAATCATGCCATAATTTGTATCGTGATGTTGACATTATTATTTTAATTTATACTGAGCGTACACCGAGGCCTATTTTAACTGCAGGTCCCTGAGACCATGAGCACAGCTGAATAAGTTTTCTTCATAATATTTTGCCCCAGGATTGGGCTAGCTGTCTGTCTAATGTAGGGTTACATGAGAGGGTGTGAGAAGCTCTGAGACAGGCCCAAGGACCTCCTAAGCCTGGTAGGCTCAGGAGCCATAGAGCCAAGGCTAGAGGTAATAGTCTTGTTATCACTTAACACATTTCTTCCTTTTTGGATACATTTTCTTGCTGATAATTATGACTTTGTAACGCTTCTTTAATTTTTATAACCAAATTACAATCTTATAGGGAGATAATCAGAAGATAATGGCTTTTTTTTTTTTTTTTTGGTTTGTTTATTGAAGAATCACTATGAGAATATAAATGGGGTATGCTCAAGAAGAAGTTATCATTTTAATTCAGAGGAAACATTCACAGCCACGGTAAATGAATTACATCAGTATAGCCATTTACTGAAAACTAAAGTGTGAATTAACAACAGGCTTAGGATGCACACATTTTCAGTGTTGACTTACAGTAGGAAAACTGTCTGGAAAACTCTATGAAGTGATGCACCCAATATACATCCCTAGTAATGGACTCACATTAGTAAGAAAAGTATGGGGGTGTTGGTGTAAGGGACACGTGTTTCCATTGAGGTGGTCTGTTTTTCACACTTGGCTCATTAATTATAAATATATCTTCATGTTTCCTGAGATAACCAATTATAACTTAAAATTTTAGAGATTTGTGTTACATTTAAATAGTTTAGAAAAAAAAAAACCTAACAAATGAAATTAAAACTAAACGTTAATTTAGTTTTTTTTTTTCTTGTGAGGTCAATCATATGTTTGGTATGTTGCACTAAGCAAATAGAAAACTTTATTCTTCATGACATCTTATATTTCAAATCAACCAATAGTTTTCTTTTTCACAGAAAAATTTAACTGAAGGGGTACCTTTGGAATTAACCACATATTGCTTTTAAGGCTGTACACTGGGTGGTAACTAACCCACAGTACCTCTATCTCCCAGCCTGACTCAAAATGTCAATAAACTGAGTTGGTGTAACACAAGTTATTATTCATGGAGAAAGTAAAATTGGGTGGAATTTAGTGACTAGGAAGGACTGGAGGCCATGCCATCCAGTAGCTTCAGTTGATACCTACTTAACTCAGGTTCAGAGAGAATGCTCAGACATCTCAGAGAAAAAACCCATAGTAGACTTGACGTGGTCTGTGCCCTGTCTCAGCTCCTGGCTTCTCCCCCATGAGTGTTTCTTTGTGAGTAACATTGGGCCTGCCAAGGAGCAAAACAGCTGCAAATGTGAGACCGGAAACTCCCAAGTTTGTAGGACTCTTAGGTCTCATCCACTGCCTTGCATGAGAAACAATCACTTGACAATTTATTTTGCCCACAGACTAACCCATAATTTACATTGAGAATGTAACTTACTAACATTTAAAACGTCAGCTTTTCTGACTCATATTCTTGCTGCCAGGGCTGAAACATTTGCTTTCAGTGTGTATTATAAATAATTAACTTCTAGTAAAGCAGGCACTTCCTTAGAAAGGACAGTTGAGGGTAAGCGGTCGATGTAGAGAACTCATTAATTAAACTTTGTCAATTAATCAAATACTGTTACATTTTCGCATCATTGTTTCCTAACGTGAAAGCGATGAACATGCATTTAAAATGGCTTTATACATTTAATATATATGTTGAGCAAAATGTAGGTGGGTGTGCTTCAGGTCGATCTCTTCTCATGGAAGTCGAGTGAAATAATTAAAAGATGAACAAGTGCGACAGGTGAGTAGCGACTGTCAGAACGATCGGCTTCTAGAAAGTTCTGTTTAACCAACAGTTTTAACTGGAAGACTAACTCCCAGAAGAATTAGAGATGCATGCAGTGATATAGCTCTCATTTAGGAACTTACACGTTGGCATACATTAGCATTTCACTACCTTTCAAGGTTCCCTCTCTTGTTTAACTCTTACGCCGAGTAACAAGCCATGTTTTAGCCTGTGTACCTAGACAGAAAAGCCTGTTTTAATCTGTTAGGCCGTGAAGTGGTCACATAGCATGGATGTGCTTAATAAAAAGAAGGGAGGAGAGAAACAGATTGTTTAATAATAAACAGATTGTTAAAGTAAGATATATTTACTTTCCCATGATAGACTAATTCCATGGATTTGAGATCAAGATTTGAAATTGTTTTTCTGAGTCATTCTTTTTGCCAGGCCTGGGGCATTTAATTTCAGTATGTATTACCGATAACGAAGTAATCCGAAAGAAGGCATTGCTGGGATTTTAAGTGTATGCTTTGAACATTGCCTCTGCTTTCCAGATTTTAGGGACCATTAACTGCGCTTTCTACCTCATGCCAACTCTCTGTTTACAGCATTCACGGACTACTCGAACAAAACATAACACAGTTGGTAACCCACAGTAGCTTATTGTGTTCCAGGAAGGCTAATTGTGGAAAAAGCACTGTGCCAGGCATTATGGGAGAGTCAGAGGGCTCTACTTCAGACGCCGCTGGTAAGGCCGGCATAATCCCTCTTGGTAGTACCATTTAACAATCTGAAAAAGGGCCTTAGTGTGGGGAGTCCGTCATGGCCTGGGGCAGTAGAGGAGGTGGGGGTTTTTGTCTGAAGCCTTTGTGGGACTGTGCACATTTGTCCCTAGTGTTGAAGGGAGGAGCTGTTTTGATAAGTGATATTAAGATTTCTGAAGCTCAAAAAATGGCTTTTTTTTTGGGGGGGGGCAGTGGTGGTTGGACATGAGACTCTTCATTTTCTTTACAATGGCCAATGTGATGGTATTTACAGAATGAAAACCTGCCTTCTAACTGAGAACCAATCTTAAAGACTGTTGAGGGGAGCCTCAACAGGTTGCTATTCCTTGGCTCTCTTTTGGGTAGGAGTTTTGCAAACTGCTCCATTTGGTTCTGAGTCTCAACAGCAGGGCCCATTTGCTGTTTATCTTTTCTGTTCTTAGCATTCCTGGTTCACAGAAGGAACTGAGTAACAACGTTCTCTTACCTGAATAAGGGCCTGTAACACTAGGTTCAAGAATTTGGATTTTATTCTAAAGATAGTGAATAATCTTGAAAGACAAACATAACAGTGTTATGGGGAGAAAGACGATGTATGTGCAGGGTAAATGTGACCAGTGCACATGCTGTATTTGAAAGAAATCTCATTTATGAAAGCTAGCAGCATGCAGTGACTATCCACCAATCAAAGGAATTCTGGAATAGAGGCGGGGATTCTAGAATAACTGGAGACAGTTAACTACTGTTCATGTCCTCTGTATTTTACACCCGATGTCCTTTGAGTTATAATGACAAGTTTATAGGTGATGATATCCCAGACCGGTGCTGGTTACTTGGTAGGTCTCACTCTGTTCTTGTTTGAGTATAAGGTACCATTTACAGATGGTCTTCACCCATGTTTTTCAGGGTCACTGAGACAAATCGGGATTAGGTAGGTTTTGGTTTTCATCCACTCGGCAAGCACCTGCCTATTTACTGTGTACCTGTGGTGATGTCAGTGTTGGCTCCACAGTGTTAGCAAGACAAAGTCTGCATGTTTACTGTCATTTGGAACCCTGACAGTGGTTCACCAGTCATGGAAAAAGAAAATTTTCTTTATTCTGTTTTATCCTAAACAGTGTCACAAATGGGCGTCAGGGTGTATCGTTATCATTATGTATCATGGAGGAATCTATGCTGCTTAAAAGTTGGGTGCCCACTTAACAATAGTGATTATTAAAAAGTGATTTCCTTTTTTCCTGAGGCCTACTCAATAAAAAGTGATTTTATAATGAGATACATATATCTGAGAGTCTAGAGTCAAAAATGCATTGTTACTGCTGTTTAATATTCATTAATTTCTGACAGTATTCCAAGGAGCATACCAAGCTTTGACTTGATTTATTGATTAGTTATAAGTGATTGAGCCTAATATCTCACTGATTCAGGCATTGGGCATTCTTTATATAGTAATTGGTTATGACTTTGAATGAGGGTCATCTTTTGAAATAGATAATTCATGATTTTTTTTCTCTGTCTTCAGTTGATTGGCTTCATTTATTTCCTGATAGCCTCGTAACAGAGAGACAGATTGTACCTTGCTATGCCTAGACAATTTAGACTATAGTTTCCATTTAAAATAATTGTACCACCTATATATTCAGTGATCTTACCTGTTTCCTCTTTTCCTAGATCTTTTAAAGATCTAGAAGACATGTAGCTAACAGTTAACCTAAGAATTCTAAATGAAATCGGGCTATGTTTAAAGCCATTTTACTGACACTAAAAAGCTCAGCACACAACAGCGGAGCCACCATGGTGACAAAGGCAAAACAAAGAGAAGGAAAAGACCCCTAGAAAAAGCAGAGGAAAGCAACACAGATGCAGAGACACACTTGTTCACAGTCTCAGGAATCCCATAAAGGCACAGAACCGGCAGCCATAACATAAATGCAAAGGAACTGTAGGGTTTAAAAAAGGGAGAAAAAAGAAAAATCCCTGACACATTATGAGACGAGGAACTTCCAGAGATGTAGCTGAGTTTGTTTGCTGTTGGCATCTACCACAGGGCACAGGGTCTACCCTTGAAAGGAGTTTCTTTCCCCAGTGAAACTCACTTGGAGAACACTAAGCTCTCATTTACACGTGGCTGGGAGCTAGAGCTGTAGCTTCGTTCATGTGTCCACTTCTCCTGTCATCTCGAGGACCCTATGTGGTGCAGATCCATGCAGGCTCTGTGCGTGCTGCCTCAGTCTTTGTGAGCTCAATGTGCAGTGTTTAGAGCTCAAGTGTGCATGGGCCCTGCTGTGTTTGCAGGGCCTGGTTTCCTTGGGGTTTCCCTTCTCCTTCAGCTTTTACACTCTTCCCACCTCCTCATCTGCAGGGTGCCCTGAGCCCACAGGGGAGGGGGTTTGGTGGAGACAGCTCATCTCGGACTGAGGTGTCCAGGTCTATCCCTCTGCTTATTATGTAGCTGTGGGTCTCTGTATTTGTTAGCTTCTGCTGCGGAGGATGCTTTCCTGACTGTGGCTGGGCAAGGTACTGGTTATAACAGAATGTCATTAGGAGTCATTGTATTGCTACTTTTTTTTTGGACCAGTAGTATTTGTGTTTGGTTTCATCCCAGGTCCCTGGGTTGTTTAGTTGTGGGTTCTTGGCCACATTGCCCACTCACACAGGGTCAGGTATGGGTGCCAGCTGGTGGAGTGGGCCTTAGGTCAAATCAGTTAATGGTTGGTTACTCCCATGGGCTTTGAACCACCATTGCACTAGCGTAGCTTGCAGCAGGGTACCACTGTAGATTGAAGGACAGTTAAGTTTTCGTACCAACCATATGTATATTTAAAGCAAATCTGATATTTCCATGCCTTGTGATCAGATGCTCAGGCCAACACCATAGCTGCCTTTGTTTCATGCTGCTGAGGATGGAACATCACTGTTGGCTGCTTTTCACAGCCTCGACTTTCTGATGCCTACTGAGCAGGCTGCTGTAGGTAAGAGACGAGCATAGCTCAGAGAGAGTGCTCCTTTTGTTTCTCTCATTTGCTCTTTCTTAATTATGCCCAAACTGATTTAAACATTACAAATATTCTGAAAATGGAATAATGGAAGCGCCCCAAGGACAGAGTGTGCTGGCAAGCACCACACTGTGAAGTATAAATTAATTCTTGTGCATTTTTTTTTTATTATTTTTTAAAATTGAGACCACACAGTTATGCTGTGATATGTCACCTAGAAGATGCAGCCTTAGAAAGCTGCAAATTGTTGAGTTTGATGAGAAACAAACCCTCCTTACCTAGTATGACTTATTTTATGTTTTCCTGCACATTGAGTGGTAAATGCTTAAGTATTAACTACAGGTGTTGAAGGAATAATGTTGGAAAAAAAGGGACCAAGGAGAAAGGCAATCTTATTCCTAGTTTCAGTAAACTTGCATAAGCCAAAAATGAAAAACATTTTATATGTATGTATGTATGTATGTATGTATGTGCATATATTATATATATTAAAACATACATATATACATATATATGCACACATACATATATGTATATGTGTGTTTTAATATAAGGGAAGAACTCATTCATTTTGATAGATTGGCTGCTGGTTCTTCGAGATTAGTTGTCATTTCGATTTTCTGAAGCTGTACTAGTTGGTACATAGTGAAATAGTACAACTGAAAAGCTCAGTCAACAAATCACGCATAGTGTGTGCGGAGAGGTCAGAGGCTTCCTGTGGGCCTCAGTTCTTTTCTTTCACCACCTGCACAGCAGGGATCAGACTTAGCTGTTTGGCAAGGTAAGGTGCATGCATAGCCATCTTTCTGACCTTACAGGTCATTTTCTTCATTAAGATGGATACACAGAATGGGCTGTAGACAATGGGCTGTAGTCCTTCAACTGCTGAGGCCATCTCTTGTCTTCTTTCTAATGGTGATTTTACCTAAGCTGAACTAGGCGGGGCAATGTTAGGACAGACACAGTACCTGAGATGTTTGGCAAAAGAGAATTAAATCTCACAAAGTAAATATTCAGGATTGTTGCCCTTGTTATTACTATGGTAATTTCCTTTAAAGCCTTGTCACTCCTGGAGACTGTGTACAGAACACATTGTTATGCTTCTGTGGTGTTTTGTGGGTTTTCTAGCCTGGGAAGGAGGACTGACACTTTCAGGAGCTGACAAAGCAAACAGGCAGGCTAGAGATAGATGGGGCATCAGAACAAGACCATGTGTGAAGGTAGAAGCAACAGCATAAGCATCACTGTGCTTCTCAGGCCAGCATGAGGGGGGCAGTGTTAGGAAGTTTTAGCATCAGTGCTTTAAAGGCTAGCAAAACAGGGTACGGAGGATGCCAGCATTAGGTAGTGGAGATAGCTACCAGCCGTGAGGTCGACAGTTGTCACCCTGTTTAAGTCATCTACAGAGATACTGATTCCTAGTCTCTAGTTTTCTAGAGGCACATTTAGTTTGTACTGGTTTGCTCTGGTTTCAGCTAGCTGCTTGCTTCGAGATTCCCATAGTTCAATTTGTAGATCACATTTCTTTGGTGGCAACCACCCTCATCTTTCCTGGGATCCTATGTTTAAATACCATACCCACAGGCCTTTTGAAAGCCATTTCAGTCCAGCCATTGTTTATCTTAACATAGTGTTTGGTGCACCTCCCTCCCCCCTACCAGGGAAGAATGCAGACTTCACACAGAATACAGAGAGAAACAGGATTCAAAAGGAAATGACTTTTTAGCACATTGGTTTGCCACACCTTCCTAGGTGACAACTGTAGCTGGGTAGATCAGGGTAACAGTTGTTGCAAGCACAGCAGGTGCAGGAGAATGAGCCTCCCACCTGCTGGTACTTTTATCCACCAGAGCCTGACTGGTAGGTGTGCTTGTAGTGAGTTGGGTTATAGCAGAGCAATACAGAGTTCAGCACTCACCTCTCTTGTAGAAAGAACCCGGCAAACCTGTCTCCTCCACCCTTGGAGTGAGAGCATCTGGGTGATGCTAGTCCATAGTCCCTGGGCTGTGCAACTATTTATCAGAAAGGGCCCAGCTGGAGAGGGAGGCTAGACCTTGGAGTTTGGCATATTCTATGAGGCCTTTACTGGAGCTTTTGGCTCTCCTGATGCTATTAATAATATAAACACCTAAAATATAGTAGGCATATGTTTTTTTCAAACAGTGATTAGGAAACAGGATGGAAATATCATACTGCATTTGCGTTCTACTCTTAGTGGTAATAAGACATTTGGTAACTTATGTCACTGAGTCACTGACTGCCAGGTGAAGTAGTTCAGGAATTTGTGTCATCCTCAAGATTTTGCAGAGAAGGAATTTGGTACATTTGCGAGGTTAAGCCATTTGTGTTGCAGGTTCAACCTCTAGGTGGTGGAACAGACCTCAGATCTGTATTGTTTGTTTCTAGCACCCTGAACAAAAGGTCCCTGACTGAGTAGGAGAGGCTATGAGTAATGTTGGTGTGCTGCTAAGAATTGGAGTACAATTATCACTCCCCAGAGTTTTCAAAATCCCATTAGCAATTGCTCAGGAAAGATACAATTGTTAATATTTCGTTTCATTTGTAGGTGGCTGGATACAGAGTTTGAATATAGGCTTGAATTAAAATTTTACTGTTCTTATTGTCAAAACACAAAAAAAGTAGGAGATGAGTTAAAATAGCCCATTGCCTTCTGCTCAGTTTTGCTGCCAAAGCCCAGTTGTCTGTGCTGATGCTGTATCTTGACAGTTACATGTAGAACAACAGTGAATGAAGAAGCAGGCATTTGAAACTTCTCAGGTGAAAGGACCAAGGATCATCCCTAAACTCTGAACAGCAAGCCTAGAACTGCTGAGAGGAACATCACAGTGGTCAGACTATGGTTAGTTAGGTCAGACTCTCTATATGATCTTTTCTTCTGGAGTATTTATAACTTTGGGTGGAAAGCTCTTTCTAGGGCACAAATTGTATACAGCATCTTAGCCTGGGAACAAACATCTCATGGCCCACGTACAAGCCTCTGTAGACATTCTGACTTTTAAGATGAAGGCAGGGTTGCTTTTAAAACCATAAGTTATTTGGACCTAGTAGCTTAAAGCAATTTCACTCGTTCCTTCTATAGCAGGGTTTATATATAATTTAACTCCTTCTATAGCAGGGTTATCTTTATTATCATATCCCAAAAGCTACTAGAGCCTTAGATGATGAACTTTTAGAAATGTGTGAGCTGTAACTAATATAAATGGAAATAGCATAATTGCTTTCAAGAAACGGTTAGATTTAAATGAAGATTGTGTGTACTGACTTAGATGTGGTTAAGCTATTTACCTTGTTATTATTGAAACAAATGCTTATATTACGTACAAAATTTTCCTTATATATATTTTTGTAATTCATTTCCACAAATGCTTATATTTTATTTAAAAATTAATCAGATGAAAATATTAATTTAGTTTTAAGTTTTGTGCTCCTGAAGATATGTAAGAAATACATAGGAATTTTTGTTGGCTCCTAAAACATTCCCAGTGTTATAAACATATGTTTATATAAACTCCAACATATATCCTAATCAGACTTGCTGGGAAAACCTGTCATTTGGTCCTGTTTTGTGGTACTCAGTGTAACAAGTATATTAGCCTTTCAGAGAGAACTCTGAATACCAGTATGCACCTGTCATATTAAATCCATGCTCTTGGCATGTTAGATTTTAGCTTGGGAGAAGATAGGGGGGTTGACAAAGAACTGAGTGGAATTTTACTTCAGGGAGGAGATGTATTGATACCAGCAGACATGACATGCAACATGGTGGGGGTTTCAGTTTTGCCAGACAAAGAAAGATGCCCACCCAAACAGGTTTTGAAGAGAGGCAGCCCTGTACCACAAAGGAGCATCTTCTTAATGTGACTTCTGCCATGCCTGGAGGTAGGGGCACACATAACTCAGGCTCCGTGGCAAGGGTTAGGGAGTGGGCTTCAATGCACTTTAGAAAAACAGGCACTAAAAGCTCTTTGAAAAGGTTTATTGGTTTTGGAATTGAACTTGAATAAGAGCTAGTATTTCCTTTATTTGAAAGAAGCATTTTTACTAATCTAACATACTCAAGTAAGAAAGTTTTCTCGTGATGCAGGTATTTCTTTTAATAGAGACATAACTAGATATTTTCCTGTTACTGCTTCTGTTATCAGGAGATACCTTTCCTTTCCTACACAGGTCTTACTTAGATGAAGGCAAAGTGCGCAACTCGCTGTCGGAACTGCTTAAGACTCTGTTCTCTATCATGTTCTTGGGAAACTGCAGTTTCATGTGTGTTAATTCTAGGGCTAAATGCTTTTGAGAAGCTTCCAGGCGTGTCCTTGTTTACAGACTAACATCTACACAGCTGTGTATAAAGAACACGGAAGGGTTGGCATAAGCTTATTTAGTGCAGAAACCAAGCATAAACAGTGAGAGAAAGGATTCTTGAGTGACTTGTCTCCTTGATTTTTCTGTGTGTCGTAGCCGTCTGGTTTTAGGATAAGCACCGAGGTGGATACATCCATGTACTAATGATTTGGACTAAACATCCATAGAAAAAAGATATGCAATCTGATGTTCTGGAGAAAGACCTAGTTTCAAATCTTGGTTCTCTCATTTCCCAACTCCGTGACATTTTTGAGGAACACATTTGCCTTCAGACAGTGTCAGTGGCTGACGATGGTGGTTTTTACTCACACAACTAGACACCTGGAGTTCATAGTTGCTCAGTGTCCTCTTCCAGATTTTCAGTGATAGTGTTCATTCACTGAGGTCAGAAGTGGAATCAGGGTGATGCCTGATTTTTGTTTATGTCTCGACAGTTGTAGATAATATGGTCCATTGTAGTTGTAACAGACAATAGGCAAATAAGGGATTTTTCACTCTTTGTAGTGGAGACACCAAGGGGAAAAGGCAGAGGTAGGATTTGGATTAGTCTCTAGATAGGGTGTAGCACTGTGACCTGTGCTGTGGGTAACTTGAGCAAGCCTCTTTTTGGGGGGTATAGTAAATGAGCCCCTGAGGCTGGGAGAGGTTTTATTTTAAACTACACATCCTTTAGCACCCAAGATAATTTCTGAGTTACATTTGGACAATGAAGAAATACATGAAGATGCTTTTGAGAGTTACATGACTAATACATGGTCACATGACCAATACATGGTCACATGACCAATACATGGTCACATGACCAATACATGGTCACATGTAAGGTATTTAGTCCCATCATTTGCCCACACAAATTTGTAAAGGTATCAATTTGGATTTACTTTTGATTTATGCAGTGATTAAATATACTGACTTATAGGCAGGTATTAAGGAGGTTCTGTAGTTGAGTCTGGTTTTCATATTGGTCCCTTTAAATTAACAGTTTTGATAAAGGATAATTATTGTGTTAATTGGCCAGAGAGTTATATATACAAATACAAACATGGCAGTATGCTGTGGAAGTTTTAAAATCAATTTTCTTTGAAAATCTAAGTTGAATATAATTGCTTTTAAAAAGGTTATTGAAAGGGGCTATCGAGATGGCTCAGCGGTTAAAAGCATTGGCTGCTCTTTCAGAGGACCCAGCTAGATTCCCAGCTCCTGCATGGTGGCCCACAACTGTCTGTAACTTCAGTCACAGGTGACCTGATACTCTTTTCTGATCTTCTTGGGCACCAGGCATGCATGTGGTACACATGGAAACAAAAAAGCCAACCACAAAAAAAAATAATTTAAAAAGTTATTGAAGTACTAACATTCTTCGTACTTTAGTGTATTTCAATGTCCAACTCAAGAAGTTTATGTAAAGCAAGCACACCCATGTAACTGACTACCAAGCTGGTGAGTGTATAGATTATTGTCAGGCTGTTCCTTGCACCACCTTTAGGTCATGACCTCCTTCCTTTGATACTAGTTATTGATCTGATAGCTAGGAGGGAAGGGTAGGATAGTCTTGTGAGGTAGCAGCTTCATGTCACCATCAGTGGAAGGAAGAGGAACCTCTTCTGTGGTCAACAGGGGTTTAAGTGATTTACAGTTTTGGGATTTTCAGGCTTCTTGATGAGTACATTTCTGAGAGCCTTGATTGTTCCTAGTTCAAATCCTAACCTCAAAATAACAGGCTTGTCAGGTATGACGATGAGTGGTAGTTGTTAATGTGACACAATCTAGGATCACTTGAAAGACCAAGTGATTTCTGTGTGGTTATCTTGATGACATTAATTGAGGTGGGAAGACTTGTCCACTGTGGATGGCATCATTCCCTAGGCAGAAGATCCTGCACTGAGTAAGAGTAGAGAGAGTGAGCTGAGCAGTAGCCTGTATGCATTCATTGTCTGTTTCTGACTACAGATGTCAAATTATCAGTTGCTTCAAGCTTCTGACACCTTGACTCTCCTGTTATGGTGGACTGTACCCTGAACCTGAGCCTGAATAAACCCTTAAATCCTGTCTCTCTTAAGTTGCCTTTGTAAGTAACAGTCCCTTATGTCAGGGTAGTCATGACAGCAGGAACTTGGAGCAGAGTCACATCCAGAGTCTAGAGCAGAGAGCGGTGTATGCATACATGCTTGCGATGGGTTTTCTTTCTTTGATCTTAAGCATTAAACAGTCCAGGATCCCATACCTTGGTAGGTAATAGTTCCCATCTCTGTTAACACAAAGACATGTCCAAAGGCCAACTTGATCTAAACAATCCCACTCTAAGATTCTTCCTGGGTGACTCTAGATTTTGTCAGCTGACAAAATGATTACACTTTATGACAGTCTATCCATATTTTGATACCTATCAGTGATCGCAGGGGGGGGGGGGTCGGTCTCCTAATGCCAATCAATGGATTTAGCTTCAAACTTCCATTTTTGAGTCTAGTTTAGATCACTTTTAGCAGCAGTATAGAAACAGGCTATATTTCCCAAGTCACTCACTCTGAAATGGAGATTTCCGTACAAACTATTCATTGCTCAATGCTTTTGGGAAGGAAGAAAGCAGGATGAGGCAGAGGAACCTGAAGGGCTGTGTGTTGCAACAGAGGCCTCAGGCAGCCAGTAGGGGCATTCTGGAGCTAGACCAGCTCTTCAGGATCATTTTAGGTTGATGCAAGCAGCCAGGACCTATGTACCCTGAGATGGAATAGCCATGTCGCTGCCTTGACAGGGAACTCAGCTGTGAGCTGTGAGCGCTCTGCAGCATCCTGCCCTGCGTGGTGTCAAGTGAGTTTCTCAGGCTTGGTGCCCGGAGGTTGACTTAATGCTCTTAGGTAGGTACTTTTATGGGTTTAGTTCTTTCTATGCTGAGACTTGGTTTTGATATCTTTTTCC
Source organism: Arvicanthis niloticus (assembly GCF_011762505.2). Taxonomy (NCBI): domain Eukaryota; kingdom Metazoa; phylum Chordata; class Mammalia; order Rodentia; family Muridae; genus Arvicanthis; species Arvicanthis niloticus. The sequence goes on along the minus strand of NC_047667.1, from coordinate 27,596,720 downwards.
TTCATTTTCTATTTATTGCCAATTTTAGCACCCACATCAGTCTAGTTTTTAATTGTAGAATTGTCTTTTTTTTTGTCTTTTTGTTTCACTTTCTGTATTCTTGCTATATTACTCATGTAGAATTGTCTTTTTGAAAAATTCCTTTTATTTTTATGAGCTATTTCTCTTTACTTTTCATTTTCTTTTATAAATCCTTACAGCTCCTTTGTCTGTGAAATTATATTAGTTTTTCTTTGGCTAGTGTCTACATTGTGCTTCTCCTTCATGGTTAAAGAATTTTGGGTTTTAGTATGTAAGACTTGTTTTACCAAGTTAGAATTTTGAAAATGTAACATTATTTCCTTGTTCCTGGAGCTTTGAGTTCACTATGTTTTACACCATTGTTAATATCATTCACTTAAGTTTGCACCTGTGTTTCTTTGATCTTGTTTCCAGTTTTCTGTTCTTTTCTGTTCCTTTTGAAATCAACCCATTTTTGTGCTCCCCCCTTATATGTATGTATCTGTTCTTGCTCTGTTAGTAGACACCTAGAGATTTCAATACAATTCTACCCATTTAGAGTCAGTGTTAAATTTGGACTTTTTATTATTCTGTGGGCAATAACATTGCTCTTTTTTTAAATACACACCTTTTAATTTTTTGAGATTATAATTTATTTTTTCCCCCATTTTCCATCCTCTAAACCCCTCCCATGGACTGCCCCTCCTGCTTCCTTTCAACTTCATGGCCTTTTTTTTTTTTTTTTCATTAAATTTTTTTGTTATTGTCGTTGTTGTTGTGTGTGTATTCCTAAATTTGTGAGTACAAATTTCTTTCAGTTTCTTTTAGTCCATATAATGTGTTTTATATGCATGTTTTCAGGTCTGACTGATATTGGATAATTGGTTGGTGTGTTCTTCCCTGGGGAAGAGCATTGATTCCTCTCTCGGCATTCCTTAGTTCCCTGTAGTTCTTTGGCAAGCTTTCCCTCTTGACATTCATCTAGTTTATTAATCTGTAATTAAAGTTTACTATTATAAAATCTAGTTCATTTGTGGAACTATTCCTTCCGCCCCCATACTACTTATTTCTTGGCCAGGCTTTTTGTTTGTTTGATTGTTTGTATATCAGACATTGTAGTTGAAAACATATAGAGAGGCTCTAGATATTATCTCCACTTTTAGACTAGAGCCAATTCATTGTTCTGGTGGAGTTACTTTCACTTTGACCAAAAGAGGGCTGGTCTGTCTCTGGGGTCTTCAGTATTTACCTGGACCTTCTCATGTTGTTACCAGACTATATGCCAGTTCTGTCTTCCATACCATGAGCCAGTGACAGTTTCTGTTTCAGCTGTTAGCAGCTGTGTTCTCTCTGGCTTAAACTGGATTGCTTCAGATAGCAGGCTTGGCCATGCCTTTTCTCTGGAGAAGAGAAAATTTTGTCTATTCACATCGGGTGGTTGAGATCCAGAGAATTTTGGGTAGCAAGAAGTTCTTGTACCACGTAAGGCTTGAAATACCGTTTTAAATTACATTATTGGTGAATTTCTTAGAGTTGTATTTCTGTGTGTTTTGGAGTGGGGGGATAAGAATAACAAAAGCATGAAAGACCTCCCAGAGGTTTTTATTCTATAGTTCACACCCAAATTCTTAGAGTTGTTAGACAGCCGCAAATACTTCAGCTTTGCTTTAGTGTAGATGGAATAGGTTTGTATCCTGTTCTTGACTTGCTTTTATTAATTTGAGTTGAAATCTAGGGGTATAGAGTGGAGCTATTGCTTAGTCTGTTACTCACTGTCGTCAGTGACTGCTTTACCTTGATAGAACCGAGCAATTGCAAAGAGACCATGTGATGCCCGTGAAGCTTACAGTGTTTACTACGTGGCTCTTTTAAGGAAAACTTTGCTTCTCTCTGGTTTGGATCACTAAAGCGCAGTGACTTAGTAATTTCTTTTCAGGATTCATTAGTAATATTCTCTCCTTTTTGCCTTCATGATGTAAAAAAAAAAAAATGGCTCATTTCCTTCTCTCTCTAGAAGCTGATCCTGGTGACAGTCTAATAGTCCATGTGACACAGAGACACACCCTGGAGATTTAAGTGTAGATAAAGAGTGCCAAAAAGAGATGTGCCATCTCACACAGTGCTGTGTAAGAGAGACGCTGGGTCCCTATCAAATGCTTAACCCTACAGTGCATGTCCAGGCTGGTATTCGATATAAACCCAGACTGAAAGCTATCCCATTGGGGAGCCCTTTGTTCAGCAAATGCCATTAATACAAGTGTAGCAGTCAGAGCCCTGTGGGTTGGATTTAGCACCAAGCTAAGGTTTCATGTCTGAGGACAGTTTATTATAATCATTCATCTTAGGGCATCCAGTCTGCTGACTCTTTTTGGCTGTGCCTAAAAAGTCAGAGGTGCTTTGCCACGTCTGTTTCCAAACCAGAAATAACTCAGACGTAGGCTCGGCCTCACTAGAGTTCCACATTAGTTCCACTGGCTTAGGATTTGAATGCTCACAGGCATCAATCATCATATTAAAGTTTTAATGCTGTTGTAGGTGTTGTCGGGAGTCTGGAAAAAAAAAATCAGTGTGATCCAGTCTTTGTTCAGGAAGAGCACTGGCGAGGTCTGGTTTGGCACTCTCCTCTCTTCAGCAGGCCTTTGTCAATCACAGAGGAACTTGCCTGAGATCTAGTGTGGAAACTCATTACTGCCGAAGGTGTTATTTTTGGGTTGGAAGCAGATGACGGTAGCACCTATGTAATGCTGTGTGCACAGCGTCTCAGGTAGGTGGGGTTCAGCTTCCAGCCTCTCCTTGTTCCGTTGTCCTGGTGCCAGAAGCCACGACAATGGCAGAGCTCACAGGGCTCTTTCTGGAATCCCTGTAGACAGGGTCAGGGCAATCCACGTAAACAGTACTTTGTTGGGAAAAGGCCTTGACACTTCGGTTTTTGAAGCTGGATTTGAGATCTGAGTTACAGATGCCTTTAGAGTTAAGTCAAATCTTTCCTGAGTTTTCCTGAATTCTCACATGGTGTTTATAGCTCTCATTAGTTGGTAATTCCAAAAGTCTTTGTGATTGGAGTGCATCAGTAGAAATTGTAAGAGGCTGAGAGAGATGATAACCAAATGCCTTTTAGCTTTTCAAACACTGTTTCACTTGTCAAGTCTCATCAGCACAGGTACGTTGGTCTCTCAAGCCCGTTCCTCACAACTGTCTTCCATGTGCACCCTCAGCAACACTGAAGGTTTTTGTCAGACTTGTGTGTTGTAGAAAAATGTGTTCTAAAATGAAGCCACTGAATGAAATGATAAAGCCCTCACCATGTAACCACAGGGACCTCAGGTCAAGCATAAGTAGAACAAACAAAACAGACAAGAAACAGACAAGGTGTGAGGGGGGACAATTGTAATCCCTCCAGCCTACTGGCTAGTTAGAGTAATTGGTGAGCCCAAGGCCAAGGAGAGACATGGTCTTTAAAAAAAAAAAAAAAATCACCCAAACCAAGTTGGATGGGATCCAAGGAATGATACTTAGTCTTGCCTCTATAGTCATTAGTGTGTATGAGACACACTCTCACACACACACAATCAAGAAGTTGAGTAGATTATTACAGTGTGAACTCTTCAAGGTTCCAGAATTAGGCTTTAGTTTTATCACTTGTGAAAAACTTTGGGATCAGTGCATTGTAAGAATACCTAAGATCTCTCTGTTACATTGTAAAACACTTAGGCTCTCAGGTGTAGGAGACATAAAGTCTGCCAGGCTGTTGTTAGCTTCACCAAGAAGAGAAGGTGATTCTGTCTTGACTCAGTGCTACTTATGATATTGGTGGCTCAGACCCACTTGGTGAATAGGGATTGTGAGGATTAAGTAATGGTGAATATATGGCACACTCCCTAACCAGTGAAGAAGAAGGGTAGAGAGCTTAAGACACAGCCCACAGAAATAATAGAATGAAAATCTAGTCACAGCAGCGACTTCCTAATACTTGGAACTCAGAAACAGGCATCGGGTTGACCTGGTCTAGAGAAGGCCAGCTGTTGACGTCATTGGGCTTTCTTTGATTTCTTTTAGCATTCTTCTTTTCTCTTGTGGGGTCCTTTTCCAGAAAGCAGCCTTCTTTGGGCACTTTGGTGACATGAGGGATAGCTGTGAGCATGGGAACACGCGACATTGCTGTCTTTTGCTGAACTCACATCCTAATTGCACGCCATGTCTCTTATCCTTTCAAAGGCTGGAGTCCTTGATTTTTGCTTTGAAAAGTTCAGTAGTTTAAATGTGTATATTTGTTATTTAAAAAGGCAAATCCAGATCCAGACAGTTCATTTATAGATAGGGTTGAAAATGACAAGCCCAAATATTTCACGTTAGGGGAATAAATCAGATTTTATATGGATTTGAAGTAATGACTGACTTTCACTATTATAACAAGGAGTGACCAGGTAGTGCACAAGAGGCATTTCCAAGCTCCTGCCTGCCTCTGGCCTGCTTCCTCTCTTGCCTGCCTCCCACCACATCATCCGGCAGTGTCCATTGCTTATTTTTATGTGGCTCCAAGTCAGATTCAGAAAGGTCCTGGGCATGAGCTGCTGCTCTCATGTTCCTGGCCTGCATCTGAAACAGCTTTATTAGTGGGGCCAAGCACAAGGGGCAGTTTCAGCAGCCACGGCCAAGTACTCGTCAGCTGTGGGACTGCATCTGGATGCACAGAGCCAAGCTTAAAATAGACAAAGCCTGTGACCTATTAAATGAACACACTGTGTAGATCTCAAACACATTGCCTTCTAGCCACATGTATCTTTTTATGTGTTCATTTCTAAAATAGAGAAATATCTGCTCCACCTCACACTTACTCAGTCAATGTAGGGACCAGAATGGGCTGACCAAGAAGATACCTTTTTAAAAGGAAAACAACAAGAAATGAAAAACCTTCTATCTGTGGTTCTGAAAGCTGGCCAGCCTTAGGTCTCCTGTTATAGGATGTACTCAGTATTGTTTTTGCGCAGAATGATTTATTATTAAATAGCTTTATTCATTTATGTGAGAAGCAGACTACAGTTACTTAGGGCACATGTTTGCTCACGCCATGATTGAATGTTTTTTATTTAAGCCTGCTTCCTCTTACACATCCTTAGGTCCAAAGGTCTAACCTTGTATTTGAGTTACTCCTTTCTCTGACCTTGGCAGTTTGCTCCCATGGTTCACTTAAGTTTGTCAAGCTAGAGAAAGACAGTGAAAGCATGTGTTCGAGGCAGATGCTGCAGCTCCCCTTAAAAAAGTATCAATCACTTAAAATAATAGGTTGTCATTTACATTTAGAATATGAACCAGAAACTTTGAGAAAGGTAACAGTACACTTTCTTTCATATTATGTTTTAGTTTGTTGAGGTTAAGAAGGATGGAAAGTTGGGGGTAAAACTTGGAGGGCTTAGTAGGACCACATCATCTTTCACAGCTTACTACCATAGGAGGGCCTAGTAGGACCACATCATCTTCCTTAAAGCTTTACTACTATAGGATATGGAATTTGTGAAAGTCATGCTGCATAATATTTAAAAGACACCCTCCCCCTTTTAAAATTCTGTTAGCATCACGTGCTGGCTTTTACGGTTTAAATTAAAAAATGTAGCTTTGTTTTCAGAGTCAAGTCTCATAGTTAAATGAGACAATTGAAACTTAAAGTACTGTGTGTGTATTGGGTAAAGCACAGGAGAGGTGAGGGAGTGCTCACCATTGTAACATGGCTCAGTGAAAGCCAGCAGGGCAGGAAAGAGAGTTTGGATCAGTGGTTTCTTAATGAACCAACCTGAGGGTTCTGTTTATGGGAGTCTCTAAATTCTGATCTATATTAATCGAAAGATAAAATCGAACCAGCAGGTGTCAGCAAGAAACATAATAAAACCATCAGTCTCAATAAAACCATTAGTCTTATCAGTACCATAATTTCATGTCATTTCCCTGAGCTTCAGTCAAGAGCATCCTTACTGTGGTGCATTACTGAATACAGACTCCTTCCTCAGGTTGTAACTTAGTGGGGCTTGAGCAAATGTTTTTAGAAAACATTTCTCAACTAGAGCAGCCACTCTGTAAGATTTAGTTCAAAGAAGAAATATTTTTGCCTAGCATGAGGTACTTTTTAAATTTCACTGTGCTAAAAAAAAATGTAGCTCCATAAATGACTCCATATCCCAAAACCTTATGTTAACCTGTCTTAGTATGTCCTGGTTAGCTTTGTTCTGCACTTTCAAGTGTTTATTTGTTATTGATTAGTTAATAGCCACACACAGTTTATTAGACTGTAAGAATCCATAGCTTTGCATTGAGCTTAATTCTTCAATGGACATATATTACTTATATCCTATAAATAGTCATGTTATTTAGCTATTCTAACTATTGTATAGTTGGAGAAAGGTTAGCATAAACTTTTCTATAAAATCGAAAGACTTAGAATATCTGTCATTTGCTTTCTTCTTGATTTGATGAATTGACCAGAATACATCTTCTAGACTGATATGATACCCAGTCGTTTGGAATGATCTTGAAGATTTTAAGGAATGAGTGAACAGTACATCACTGAGGCCACAGAAGACAAGTGATAAGACAGAGGGCAGGTGGTACAGTTTGGTGGTATAGTTTTGTTTCTTATAATAAAGTCATCTATTTTTTAATATATCATTAATAAATCAAGTATTAGTCTCATTCCTGGCTATTTGTCCAAGTAATTGAAATTGTCCTATATTTGAGTGTTTATAATAACTTTATTCATGATTCTTTGAAACTGGCAACAATGCAGATGCCTGTCATTTGAGGTCTAGGTCAGCACTGGTATGCCCATCCATGCAACCGTGTAGTATTCAGCAATTAGAATGAATAGCCTGTTTGCAGTGGGAAGATGGATCTCAGTTGTGGAGGGACCATATTAAAGAGGCTGCATTTCTACAATGTTCTAGAAAAGACATGACTGCAGAGACATGGTATGGATGTACAGTAGCCAGGAACTGGGGGAGAAGTTGGGTGTAAAGGAAAATCAGATGATAATGGCTCTTTGGTACTTGAATCTGATGTTGATGCCACTAACTTTGTCAGATGTGTAGAAAGCATAATATTAAAAATAAAATAAATATGCTGATTTTTTACTTTTCTTTTTTTTTGTACACATTTTAATAGGAATCTTAGGACACTAACTCTATTTATCTTTTTCTGTTTAAAAATTATATATTTGAATTTTAATTCCAGTTGCAGTTTTCATTCTATAACCATTATTACCGTATTATTTTTTTAATTTTTATTTATTTATTGGATATTATATTTACATTTCAGATTTTATCCCCTAATCCCCCTTTCCCCCACCACCCAGGAACCTCCTATCCCATCCCCCCTCCTCATGCTTATATGAGGATGTGCCCCACTTACCCCACCACTCCCACCTCCCCACCCTCAATTCCCCCCCCCCCAACTCGGTGTTCATCCTTCATGGGACCAATACCCTATTATTTCATGTAGATAACATTTAATTATCATCTCTGCTGGCTTGTTTTTGTCAACTTGACACAAACCAGAGTTACTTGGGAAGAAAGACCATCAGTTGAAAAATTGCTTCCATCAGATTAGCCTGTGGGCATGTCTGTGGGGTCTTCTCTTGCTAATTGTTGTAGCAGGGTCAGCCCACCTTGGGAGATCTCTGGACAGGTGGACTTGGGGTCTATTAGGAATGTAGCTGAACAAGCAGAGAGAGCAAACCAGTATTTAGAGTCCCTCCATGGCGTCTGCTTCTGTTCTTCCCATAGCTTCCCTGGTGTCCTGTAAGCTGTAAACTGAAACAGACCTTTTCTCTTCCCAGGTTGCTTTAGTCAGTGTTTGTCACAGCAACACTGCTTAGCTTTGCTTTCCCTCTGAGGACCTTTTTTTTTTTTTTTTTTTTTTTTTCCCCCCTCATTCTGTCTGTTGGTTTTGTTCATAAATTCTTAATTGCTTAAATATCTGGTTATGTTTTATCATGTGTTAGATGCTTTATGTGGGAAATCATTTATAGAAATACATTGGTGCCTTGGATATACCTTCTCCAGTGAGAGTTTTCATTTCTTTGTGTCTTAGAGCAGTAAGTTCCCAGGGACCCCTCATTCTAGATCTGAACTAACTCATTGAATGCTAAGAATTCTATTAGAGTTAAGGCTGTCTGGCTCTCCAGACTTCCACCCACATGCTGTGGAACTCTCTCACCGTAGCCTTCTGGTCAATTCTGGTGTGCCTTCTGTTCCCGAAAGGCCAAAGGAAAAGCTACACCTCTCCTTAGTGCCTCAGCTGTCTCTGGACTGTCAACACAGCACTCAGTGGAAAACATGCTGAGGTGAGCTTCTCTTGGTTCCCTCTCATTCCTCAGATCCTTGTCCTTTGATGTTTTACTGTGTCATGTTGCAGTCGTGCATTCACGAACACTCTAATGGTCCTCAGAGGTTTCGTCTGAATAATCATTCTTGTCATTATGGAAAGAAAGCGTTCTTGTACTCATACACACATATGAAACAATATTACAGTGATTTTACACATGAGTGCAAATGGTAGTTTTGATTTAATATGGTCATGGGTTGTAGCATATTTAGGTCCATTTAATAAATTCACATTAGATACGTTAAGAAATTCTAATTTGCTGTATTTAGCCCTGAGCCAAGCACTATGGATAAAGCAGTGTGCAAACCATTCTATCCTAACCTTATTCCAACTATAGTTCTGCTTGGTAGGATAGGTGATTTTCCGATTCGGTTTGTCTATTTGGCTTATATATTGGCAGGGTAAGAATTTTAAACTGCCCAATTAAGTAATTATATATATATTTCAAGTACATATAAAATAAAAAATTTCCTCTTGAGCCTTAATTTATCACTTCATACTTACCATACTGGTTACATTTTAAAGGCACAGTAGGTGTAAGTAAATGCCTTCAGTCTAGTTTTCAATTTTCTGTATTTGCTGAATTTTAAAATTATTTAAAAAGTGTGTGTGTGTGTGTGTGTGTGTGTGTATGTGTGTGTGTGTGTGTGTGTGTGTGTGTTATAGAGGTCAGAGGAAAACTTTTGGAACTTGCTTCTTTTCTTCTACCGTGTAGGTCCTGGGGATCCAACACAAGTTGTCAGGATTGGCCACTGGTGCCTTTCCTTGCTGGACAATCTTGTGAGATCCTCCTTTTCATTTCGCCAACCTTTATGTTCCTACCAGTTGTTTTTGTTTTATTTTAAATACTTTGGTAATATACATTCTTGTACATAATTTGAAATTCAGTTGCTGATTTATTTTTCTAGAGCAGAACTGAGAGATTAGTAGTACTTAACAGTTCACAAAATTTAAAAATATATATTTATTATATTTTTTAAAGATGAGATTGTATATATTACCCTTGAGTTTCGTAACATACCAATTTGCATCAGTATATCAATATATTTTCTATTAGTGATAATATATTTTATTTTTTTATACTTATAGATACAGATACATATTTGTGTCAATTAGGTTGAAAGCAAATTAGAATGCTGTACTCTTTTATGAAAAAAATATCATGGCTTTAGTGTCAACAAGAATCATATGTTTTGAAAATCATGGCTTTTCTGGTGCTGTGATGTTATTGTCTTATTCTTGGATTGATATGTGTGGCTTGTGTAACTAGGACTCTGCTGAGTGCTTACAGAAGACTTCTCCAATGAACAGCAGAAGATACCAGAGTCACTATTACAGAACAATGGTTGTTTTCACTGTAAAGCAGAACAGTTCAATCTCTACTAACACTGATACTGCAGTTTTAAACCTTAGTGTTTGGGGCTCTTCTAATGAGACATTCTGCTTTGTGATGTGTGCATGTCTGTCGGCTTTTCCAGATGCTTCCTTAGTAGAGGGCTCTGTAGCTCCCAGATTTGTGGAGATAGCATTTTTAGGAAGTGAACTTTTCATGAGCTGCAAAGTGGGTAAGAAATTACAAGGTCACTGAATTCTAGTTATAATCCTATAGCTCTAAGTCCATTTCTGAATAAGAAGATCTTCTGTTAAAATGAGGCATCTAGCTAAAGGAGATGCGTATGTAAGGAGAGGAACCCGGGTCTTCTCTGACTCTCATTTACTCTACACTAGTGAATGACTTAAATTCCATCATTGCCTCTTTGTTAGCTAGCACTCTGTTGTCAAGAATGGCTTTGCCTCGCCATTGTTTATGAGTCCTTATGGACCTCAGTTCTTGTTTCACTGAGGGGACCACAGCGTGCTACTCAGATGTTTGCATGTGTCCGGAGGAATGCTGTCTGCTTCCCTTCAAGCTGACTTCTCTATTTCTTTAACATGTCCCCATTGTTCTTTGAGCACAACTTTGTTTTCTGGTACATGATGTTTCAGGCTCAGCTTGTACTTTCCCAGCCTGACCTCTGGAACCACCTATGTTTTCCCATAGAGCACCATTTCCTTTAAAGGGAGAAAGGCTTTGAGAGCCAAGTTTGTCAATAAATTATTAATCTTAACTATAAATCTTAAGACTGGGATGGTCTAGAAACAACCGTCATTCTCCTCAAATGTCCAGTAGTCATCCCAGTACCTCTTAAAGACTTAATTTATCATCACCAGAATGTATGAATGGGTTTATTGACTCTGAGCACTTACTCTCTCTGCCTTGGCTGATACAGATGTGTCACTTGTTTCATTATGGGAAATACTGGATGACTCAGTCATTTAAAGGGAGACAGCAGGGTGAGGTCAGAAGATTCCTGTTGAATGGTGACTTGGGGCCAAGAAAAATATTTAGATTTGAATTTAAGTATTCAGGCTTTGCCAAGTATCAGTCACCCTAAACTTTCCATTATGTCCCTTGACATTTATGTGCATGTGCATGCGTGTGCATGTGCGTGCATGTGTGTGTGCTTATTTAGCTGGATGAATAACTGTCCTTTGGGTGGGGGAAGTGTGCTTCTATTTTTTCAGCAGTCGTTCCTCTTTTGTTCCGTATTTCATTCCTCATGATAGTTGCCTTATTTAATAAAACATGCCTTTTTAATGTTCTTATAGACTATTTGGGTATGTAAGCATAGTACTAATCACGAAGGGATAATGAACATTTTATCGCCTCAAAGATTGAAGGGGAAAATTTCATTTCAGAAAAGGAAACTTAAGTTTGGATCATGTACTTCAACCCATTCAAATTCAGTAAAATCAAAAAAGTAAAACCAGCCTGTAAATGGTTAGCTGAAACCTCACTTTGGAGCCCCATGCACGTTCTTTATGAACAGTTTATACAGCCTTGGGAATCTGAGTGACTGTATCATGATAATGTGTATTTGAAAATAGGGATGGGTGCTTTTTAGGTATAGACTCTGTGGGCAACCAGTGTGGTTAAAATTGATTTACTTTCAGCTTGGTCTTCGTGTCCGGTCTCCCAACAACTGGAGTTGAGGCAAACTCTAAAGCTGTAGGCTGTCTGTGGAATACATTTCCCTAACTGGGTTGCCTTGTCTGGCCTCGATGGGTTAAGACATGCCCGGCCCTGCAGAGACTTGATGTGGAAAGATATCAGGGTGGGAGGGGGCTTCACCCTCTCAGAGGAGAAGGGGGTGGAGGAGGAGGGACTGTTTGAGTGTGGGGGGGTAGGAGGCGGGGTAGTGATTGGATATAAACTGAGTAAAAAACTCTATTTACTTTCAATTTGAATTAAAGGGATGGTGATTTAGAACAGCCTTCTGATTGATTAATTTTTCTTCATTGATAAGTAATGAAGGAAATATGTTCATTTAGCTGAATATTGTTACTATTAAAGACTCAGTCAAAAAAGGCAAATCGGGGTGTGTTTTGGCAGAGATCATTGTTACAAGTGAATTTTGTTAAAAGTTCTGAAAGACATATTTTCAAAGTTTCTTCTTTTAAGAAAATTCTATAATGTAAGCTTTACATCTGTATTTTGTAATTGGCCAAAAATTTTGTTATCCAAGTTTGAAACATATATTGATTCATTTTATTTCTGTCAGTGTACAGTACAAACTTTGAAAACATGACAATCTCTGTAGGTATTATAGAAGCTTGCTTAAGACCTCCACCAGAGTGAGTGTAGTGATTTGTTGTCACTGTGAGATATAGTTTGTTAGTAAAAGTCTCGGGGTTTGAGTTTGTATATATGTGATGAATTGATTAACTATGGGAACAAAGTAATATTTTATTTAAGGAGTGATACTAATATTATTTTAGTATTGGCAGTAAGATGGCTTACATTTTCACTGAAGCAAACCATATTGCTTTATAATGTATTATGTTTTATTTAATAATTTTGATAAGGTCATATTTAAAGTCAGCTCATTGGCAGACCTAGGGCCTTTAAACATTTTTTCCTTCCTTGTTGAGTGATGAGTGACCATCTGCCTAGAACATGAATTCAGGTTGACCTGGGTGACATGTCTTATGGCAAAAATGTTTCCAGGTACTTCTATAGTTACAGAATAATGACAGTCATAAGTCAGAGCTTTTACCACTAGGACATTGGTGGAGACAGGTGGCAGTCAGATTGAATCAAAGCAGCAGAGACTCTATTATAGATTTCCTCTATTACCTCATGACAGTTTGGGTTGGAAGAAGAAATTCATGTACATTTCAAAGGTTTTCCATGACAGACAAAAGGTATGTTAGGTTAGAGACAGAAATGAGTGATCATTTTCAGTATTAACAACTCTGGACAATCAGAAAGTCTCCTCAGTCTGTGTCACCTGCATAGGTATGGCTTTTTCAGGGAACTTCAATGCACAGAAAAGACTTATTTTCAATCACAGAGGAAAGTTTTAGCCAATAACGTAACAATGCTTTTGAAAATTGTAAGACAATATACTGACTTCTGCTTCACCAAAGATTCTATGCAAAGCTTTTTACACGGGAGCTTTCTCCTGACTGTTCACAGTAAGGTCTTCCTGTGTTGCTCCCGCCCTGTCCTGTGCTCTTCTGATGCTCACCCTGCTTCTATTTCCCATCTGTTACTTGGTTGGTGGTACTACCATATGTTCTCTGCTCTTAGCAAATATCTTGCTATCTCCTTTTTTCCTCCCAGCCAAATCTACTTATTTACAAGTCCCAACCATGGAAGGATACGTGTAGAAGCAAGGCTAAAATCTGTCCTCTGGTCCCATTACCACTCAGCTTTCATTCAGTTACTAGACACCGCCATGCTCATATTATGTCAGTTAACAGCTGAGAAATCTAGTAAGAAACAAAATGGCCGAGCTCTGGCAGTTTGCACTGTAATAGGCGTGATCCACGGTAAACAAACATAGTAATATAAATACAGATTCTTAAAAGTGCTGTGCAGAAATTGGGTAGTGAAGATATGAGAGATACACAGGAGAGGAAGGGATCCCATGGAACCTTGGCCAGGGCAGGCTTGGTGTTGAGCCAGCTATTTGGAGATTCTGGACCAGAGGATAGTAACCAACAGGCTCAGATGCCATAAATTCATGAGTAGATCTCACGGGCAGAAGGGATTTCAGTGTTTATGGAAAGTAGCAAGACGGACAGGGCTAAGCTGTTGTGGGAGAGGCAGGCAAACAGATGCATCTTGGAGATAAAACATCAATCACAAGTAAGTTCTGTACGGGGAGGAACAGGATAAAAGTAATGAGAGAAATAACCGGATAGATTTCAGATTTTAACATAGGGTTTTATTTTGTGTGTGTGGATGCGTGCACGTGTGTACATGTGCGTGTATTCACATGCATGTGTATAGCTATCTACCTTTGCATGTGCATAGGGGTCAGAAGAGGGCATCAGGCATCCTAGTCTCTATTATTCCACCTCTTCCTTTGAGTCAGGATCTCTCTTTGAATGGGGTTGGTAGTTTTTCAGCGAGGATGGAAGCCAGCTAGCCCCAGAGATCCCCCTGTCTTTTGACTTTGACCTGGAGCTCCAGCCTTACTGAATCTGAACTCCAGTTCCTGTGATTGTGTAACAAGCACTCATAACCACTGAGCCATCTCTCCAGCTTTGGATTTTAGATTTTTTGACCAAGCAGCTCTTGTCAAAGTGTTGACCGCTCCCTCTGTGGACAGAAGCATAGTATACATGGTCAGTCCCTTGAGATTCTCTTATGTGGTTGTAACGGTTCAAATATTTTTTGTTTATTAAAAATACATTATCAGCTTAGTGGCAAAATGTACTGCTTTTCCTACCCTTTATCTGTTACATGGCTATTAGTTTTAGTTTTTAAATGTAAGCTTTACTTTAAAATGTTCTTGATTGGGGGTGTGTCTCAGTAGTGGAGTATTTACTTGCCAGGCATGAGCCCACCCCTCCGGCTCCAAATTGAATGAAAACCAGAAATAAAAAAGGAAGGCCATGACCGCTCTTGGACATGGTAGAGGAAGAGAGTTTTTGTACATATGAGGGAGAGCGTAGCCAAAGGCAGAGACTTCTGGGAGAGTCCAGAGTGAACATGACCCTGAGCTGGGCAATTCGAGGAGAAGAGGAGAGAGAGAACCTGGAGAATAAAGGGCCAGGTAACCAAATGTCTGGATTATATAAGGAACAGCAGCTGGACTGGAGAGTTTAGTGAGCAGGGTATGCTAGTCTAACATGTAACAGGTGGGGACTGAAGGATTCTGGGAGAACCTGGCTGCCAGGGCTGCTTTAATATGTTAAATAGGCACCTCAGCCATTTGTCCTGGGTTCAAGAGCTAACACAATACCTCACAGAAACTGAGATGAAGTGAAGATGAGTATATTACCAAATTTCAAGCTTTGATGACATGTCTTTGAGTGTGATATGTGATGAGACATAACTATAAAATACTACTTGAGCAAATCACAGTCCCCTCCAACAAACCAGTCGCTTCCAGGAAGAATGTTCTTGCAGGTGTTTGAAGAACAAGTGGAATAGATGGTTTTTTGTTTGTTTGTTTGCTTTGTTTTTGTGAGGAATGATTGACAGCTTGTGACAGCAAACTTTTGTAAATATTTTCTTGAACGTTATTATGAAGGCAAACTACTAACATAATCTGTGCCACTAATAAAATTCAAACATCATCATCATTATTACTATTATTACTATTTGGCTACTTTTGAAACAGGATCTCTCTACATAGCTCTGGCTTTCCTAGAATTCACTTTGTAGATCAGGCTGACCACGAACTCAGAGATACACCTGCTTCTGTCTCCCCTGTGTTGGGATTAAAGGTGTGCGCCACCATACCCTACTGAAATTGAAACTTTTGAAGTGAGGATATTGGAAAACTTATGTTCATCTCTGTGTAACATTATCCTGATATTTAAAGATGAAACATTTTTTTTGATAAGATGAGTTGGTGATATTAACAATGAAGACTTAAAAAAAAAATAAAGCATAAAGGAAGGTTTGCCACTTAAAAACTCTCAGTTAACTCTGTGATTTAAAGATTTCCAGATGTCATAATGTTACAAAAATCTATGAGTCAAAGATCTACTCAGAGGGCAAGGTGGGCAGCTGGGTTTTCAGAGAATAAAAGTTCATTGATTGGAGTGCAAAAT
This sequence comes from Arvicanthis niloticus, assembly GCF_011762505.2. Classification (NCBI taxonomy): domain Eukaryota; kingdom Metazoa; phylum Chordata; class Mammalia; order Rodentia; family Muridae; genus Arvicanthis; species Arvicanthis niloticus. The sequence continues at coordinate 27,581,237 of NC_047667.1, read as the reverse complement.
CCACGATATAGTTAACCCCAACTTTATCTTCTGTCAGGTTTGATGTTGTATCAAATGTGAATACTGGGAACAATAGGAAATGATTATTAAAATGCTTCTTTCTTTCCAATCACACATCATTATAGAAAGCCAGCGACATAGTTTTACATACTGTTTAGGTAAATAGCACATCAGCCGATTCAGTGCAAAAGCTACATTTATGATTATGGGTATCAAAGACCTATGTACAACATAAAGTAATGGTGATCATGGGACTAAGATTTTGAAAAATGTAGGTACCACACCCTAGCTTGATGGTGAGCTTCCTTCTTCTGCTCAGCAATCCTTTATTCTGATGGTAATCCTCCGTCACCCACCAACCTTAGTTTGAAATTTTATACAAAATGTGCTGCGTTTTTGCTGGTTTGTTTTGTATTTTGATGTGTTATTTTCCTTCCCTGGCCCTCATTTAAACCTTGTTACTCATTCCTGATCATCATTTGCAGTGTTAACCAGTGTCTTCTAGTAACAGCATTTTCCCTTTTTGGTTTAAAGATTAATGACAAATTAGTTGAATTTGTTGATGTTGTTCATCATTAACTTTATGCTTAATTAGTATCAATAATCACTTGATGTCTTTGCAACGAGTACATATGTAATCATTGACTAAATATCCACTCAGCTGCCTATTTATTCCATTAGAAATGCTCTATAGACAACGTGAATATCAGAAACATGGACTTCGCCATCTAGAAGATGAAATGTGTGTTAAACATATTTCACATGTTAGAAGTGTTTGCTTCAGTTATGCAGGGTTAGTAAAAAGACATAATAGTTGTGCTTTTTGCTGAAGCTTAATATACCCTATAGATTTTTATTTTCAACTGACTACTCTGATTGGCTGGCTCCCTTTATATTTCTCAGAGTTCTAAATTCCTTTTTGTTTGGCTTCGTTCTCTCCTACTTGTATTTACTTAGATGTTGCCATGTTTCACTGTATATGGTAACACTTTATTGTAACTTAATAGGATTTTTCAGTGTATTCCTGGGTCAGTCAAGCTGTGGAATAATAAAAATATTACACAATATTTTTCATGATTAAATAGCCTCAATTTAAAAAAAAAAAGTGGTAGTTGTGTTTTTAGTTCGCTAATATTTTCTCTGACTCTCAGAGACAGCTTAATATTACAAACAATGTTTCATGAGCACTTGGACCAAGGAGAGTTTCTTTGTGGGATGGCTTAAGAAACTGTCTGTGGACACCAAGTGTGAAATGCTGGTCTCACTGTTGGAGTTCATCTTTACTTCCCTTTTCTCTTCTCTCTTTCTCTCTTCAAATCCAATAGTATGTGAACTCAAAGCCAACATTAAAAATAATTACATCATGAAACAAGTAGGTCAGGGCACATCTTAAAAATGGATGTCTTTGGGCTGGAGAGATGACTCAGTGGGTAAGAGCACTGGCTGCTCTTTCAGAGGACCTGAGTTCAGGCCCCAGCATCCACATGGCAGCTCAGTCCCATCTGTAACTTTGGTCTCAGGGAATCTGATTCCTTTTTTTTTTCTGGATTACACAGGTACTGTACACATGCAGTTGTATATGCAAAATATCCATACACAGAAAATAAAACTGAAACGGCTAACATTTTACATAATGCTCAGACACCATTGAGACTGTTAACGTCTTTCCCCTGAGACGAAGAACATGAGAAAGATAATGTGCTTCCATTGTTGTTCACAGTACTGGAGGGGCTGGCTCTTGAAGTAAGGCAAGAATCTATTTCAATACAATTATTTTTAGTGTATGGAATAAATTTTGAAAACTGAATGAAAATATTCAGCTTTTACAATGTAATAAAAACACAAAATCATTAGGAAATAATGTGGGGAAAGGTGTTAAATACCAGTGTATTGAAACTGAAACCAGTTTTGCGAGAAATTAAATATTCCATGTTCATAAGTTTGTAGACTTAATTATTGTTATTTCTTCAGGTCTTATTTGTTTGTTTTTCTTTTGTCGTTCTTTTGTTTTTCGAAACAGGATTTCTCTGTTTGTAGCCCTGGCTGTCCTAGAATTCATTCTGTAGTCTAGGCTGGCCTTGAACTCACAGAAATCCACTTACCTCTGCTTCCAGGTGCTGGGATTAAAGGCGTGTAACACCACTGACTGGCTTATTTCTTCTTATATTAAACTACAGAATTGTATCTCAAAAGCATTTTAAAAAGTGGAATTAGACAGATTCTGAAATTAATATTGAAGTTAAATATGTAATTAGGCAGAATAAGTACTCTTATTTTGATAGGTTTTTTGAGACCAATTCTTACTAGGTAACCCTGTCTGACCTCGAACTCATAGTGATCCTCCTGCCTCAGCTTCCCAAGTGCTATGATTCACAAGTATGTATCACCATGCCTGATTTTCAAGATTGTATAGTAAGCCAGGTATGGTGGCACACACCTTTGATCCCATAGTTCTGGAACAGAGAGAGATGAATCTCTCTCTTTGAGTTCAAGGTCAACCTGGTCTATATAACTAGTTACAGAACAGCCAAGGCTATGTAGAGAGAGACCATGTGCCCTCTCCCCCCATTATTTTATTATAAATCATTGCGAGTTAGTACTGTATTTTTGTTTTATATATGACAGTAGCTAGCTACATAATACACTGTAGTTTAGATGCCCATTTACAGGAGGTTTAAGCATAAACAAATGGGTCTCTCAACAGAAAGAAAAGGGAAGCTAAAACACACACAGTCCCCCTCGGTACTGCTGAGTAATTGGTTTCAGGATCTTCTGATTTTCCATGGATACTAAAATCTGATAGTACTCTGGATAGGGCTTATGCATCTTAAGCCATTACATAGCTTCACATAACCTTTACGTATCTTCCCATATACTCTGTGAGCATCCTCATCCAATGTAGGATGAAGGTTCTGTAATGTGTTGCTATATTATTCAAGGAATAATGACAAGAAATGTCTATATGCATTCTGAACCGACATAGCCCTGTGAATACAGAGTGCTGATTGTGTGTGTCTCTGTGTACAGAGTCACTTGACACAAGACAAAGATGGGAGAGCAGCATTGCGGCAGGGTGGAAAGAGCACTGTTTTCAAAGAGTGTAATTGGGTATCCATAAGGACAACCAGTTTCTTTTATTATATAAATATAATTCCAGACAGCAGTCTAAGGACGGATTGTTAATGAACAATAAATAGAAAGGGGAACTTACAGTAGAAAGCTGATCCGTAAGTAGCTTATAAGGCATTCATCAAAGAGATGACTGATTATCTAGACTGACTGCATTAACATGACGAATTTCTGTTTAGCGTTGAGAAGATTTCCGACAACCCATGTGGCTGAAGATCAAATTTGCAGTGCAAATGACCTATATCCAGAGTATCGTTGCCACTCTCTAAAGGGTATTCTAAAGTAAATGTAGAAGAAACGAATACAAGTATTAGATGTACTGGTATTTGTAGAATGTAAAGAATAGATACATTTTCGGGTTGCCAGGCACTGAGCCCGAGTCTGAGGAGCTTTGCATGCTGTCTCTCAAGCATGGGCTAAAGAGGGATGTCCTTCATCTGCTCGCCTGGAGAAATGGAAATGGTGTGCCCGTGAATGATTATGTGAACTAAACAGAGCTTGTGCTTAGCAGGTGTCAGCCATGGAAACAGAGGGTGGGGAGGTGTCTTAATGAATTGTTCAGAGGCATCGCAGGAACCTATCATATTTCCGTGCATGTGTCAGGCCCGTGGAAGTGGTGTGAATTGGCAACGATGGCGTCCTTTACATTTCAACTTTCCGTTTTGCAGAGTCCTGAAGTCCCCAGTTGACTCAGAATGGATGAACAATCACAAGGCATGCAAGGGCCACCTGTTCCTCAGTTCCAACCTCAGGTAATTTAATTAAGCAGGGAGAAGTGTATGTCTCTGTTAAATATGTGGGAGTAAATTCACAGCTGCAATACAGGCGCGGCAAAATGTTCATTTTGAATTTCCAAGTTGTAGTCAGAATTACTGCCTTCTAAGTGCTTCCTAGAGCTTGGCTCTCATCTAGAACACGACAGGAAGCCAGCTCTAGCTTATGATTTCATCTTATTGTCTTCTTTGCTTTGAGGGTTACTGTTGGTCTTGGTGGAGTGTGTGTGGAGTGAGGTTTGGGGTGTCTCTGCATTTTGTACCCACTTCTGCTTTGCCTGGTTGCTCTTGACTTCCATTATTCATTATTCATTCTCTCTCTCTCTCTCTCTCTCTCTCTCTCTCTCTCTCTGGAAATATTTTTTTATTATGTTATTCTTTATATCTTGTAATGTAAAATGAAGTGGGAAGGGCGGTTTTGTAAAACCACGTGTACATACTGTTGAAATTCAACTTGGAGTTTCCCTGTATTTGTTGTTAAGGCCCCTTGCAAAGCCCCATATGCAATGGGTGGTTATAATCATCAGCTTCACTCTCTGAGGTGGCACCTCATTGTCACTACTGTCTGTCACACAGGCTGCTTCTCAGCCTGCTATTAAGAGGTCTTCTACAGCAGGCCTCATTTATTCCCCACTGACCTTGCCTTGGTTTTGCTCAGAGGTTCTCAGTGTTGAGGACCCAATAGGACTTACAAGTGGCTTCTGGCAATGTCCCCTCAGACTTCTGTGTGCAAAAGCGAGCATGTGTGGTGCCCATATTGGTTTCTACACTTGCTTAGTCTGTGGTTTCATTTGATTCAATGCATCTGTTGGCTTCTCCCAGAAGCACAGCTCAGAAATGCAGCTACAGAAAACTGTCTTTTCAGCCTCTGTGAAGACACCCATGTTCTACCCTCCTTCCTGCTCTCTAGTTTTTAAAATCTGCTCCATCCTTCCGGAACCATCTAAAGCACCAGCACTGCAGTAGGGCCTGTCCGATCTTCCAGCCTTCCCCCGGAAACTTGATGGTTGGTCTCAATATCTCTTCTGGTGTTTCTGGAGTCTTTGTTATTTCTGTTTCCTTTGCTCATATGGGCTTTTCCCTCAGCTCTCCTTAGTAAGTTAAAACCTTGTGGGAAAGGATATATATTACTTTGGACACTGTTGAACTCTTAGTTTTTATATATAGTGGGGCTCAGTTAGATACAGAGTTGAAGCCAATGAAGATGTCCTTAAAAGGACCATGTTTAATTCGTTCTCAAAATACTTTTTTTTTTTTTTTTACATTGTGTTGCTTTGTTCTCGGTACTTGAGTTTTTCAGTATTGGGAAAAACCATTTAGAGGAAGGACACTTTGGCTTTCAGGATTGGCTTTATCAAGTCTGTCTGCAACTTTGTAATGGCCTTAGGTTACATGATCAAGATTGTTATAAGCAAATGGTATTAGCTATACCTAGTTCAATGCCATCTCATCTGATGATGAGACACCGAAACACCATTATTTCATGTTGCACCATTCCCAGCAAAGACAATAAAAGAACACCTCTAAAAATTAGGGAGTTCATGTTGTGATTTTGAAGTTCACAGTTTTGACTGGTCCTGTGCTTCAAAGAAAAAAAAATCACTTTTTTTTTTCCCCGCCTCCCACTGACTTGCCAACCAAGAAAGGTCGGGGCGGCAGTAGGAGGCAGAAATGAATGAAAGTAATCGTTTTCTTATGAGACACTAGGCTGCCACACAGTCTAAATTTCAAAATCATAGAGCCGGTTCTGCATTTCTTTTCACACCAGTCCTTTCGTTTCTGCCTCCTGCTGTTGCTCCTGTGTGGGTGGACGGCTCTCCCTGTTGGAAATAGGCAAGTGTCATCGCAGGCTTTGGCTGTCTTGTGGCGTATGGGGGGGAGGGAGGAGCTTTCCTTTCTCCTCCTCTCCGCCTTCAGACTGATGGTGTGAGACAGGGAAAGAAAGATTACCTGACAAGAGCTTATAGGCGTTATTGCTTATTAAGTCTTTGAGAAGTGTTCCTGCTCTCCGTAGCATTTTAAAAGACAGGGAAGGACAGCCTGGGCTTAGGGTTGACAACCTTCCTTTGTTTTGTTCCACACCATTGGCCTGAATAATGGGGGTGATATGGTAACATATGGTTAGCCCAGTGACTCCTTCACTTTTGTAATGCTAATGGAAGTGTGGACACAAACAGAAACCTAAAGAATTCAGCCTCCTGTGTGTCAGACACCAATTCCTATGGAGTAATGAACAGTGCATGTTCTTAGCGTGGCTCTCCGCTTCCTTCCTTAAGAGGTGCCTACAAACCCACACATAGCCTGGTATGTGTGCTCTCAGTTTTAGTACAGTATTAATCCCTTTGTGTTTAAGGTTTAGAATATCAAACCTATGTGTTTTTTTTCTTTCTTTTTTTTTTTTGCATTATGGCTGCTCTCGTGAAATTAAGGCATTTTTTTTTTTTATTAGCTTTTCTATTCTCCCTCCCTCGGTAGTATGCACTATCATCTAGAGAGCAGTGAATGGACATTTCATTTGATTCTTCTGTATTTCATTGTTCAAGCCTCTTGTGCAACAGTAGATCTTCCTTTTCCTCCTTTAACTCAGACTGTAGAGAAGGTGGGGACAGAAAAAGTAAAATGCTACAGGAAGATCACTATTAAACAGCGGAATTTTATATGTACATTTCGGTAGAGGTTTATGACAGTTTGTGACTATTTTCATGTTTAGATTTTAAATGAGGAGGGTTTATGTTGCCTATCTACTTTCCAATTCTAAAATTATATAGCAGCGATCAGAGTGCAATTCTAAGAAGTTCTAAGAATATTTTAATAATGAACAGAGGCTTGAGTTCTGGGGATTTCTGCTTTTTTTTTTTTTTTTTATCATTTGAGATATTGTACTATGGGCTGTTTGTGGAAGAGAACATCCAGCAGAACTCTGCGTAAAAAACAGCCTGCAGTTTTACAATTTGCAGACTACGCACTATTTTAGAGTCGGCTTCTTAGTCACGTGACATGACGTGAGCTAGCCGTTCTTTTACACTTCCTGGCAGCATCAACTAGTATCTACTTAGGATTTTGAGTGTATGACGTGAGCAGGATGCTGGAAATCAAGTGCCCCTTGCTGCATGCTCAGGAGCCGACAGCCTGTGGACAGGAGGAAGGTAGCCCTCTGGTGGCCCACGATGAGCAAAATAAATAAATAAATAAATAAATAAATAAATAAATGGGTTTGCTCACAACCATTGCACGGCCTCCTCTTTCTAGTTATCTACCAGTTATAACCCAAGCAGTAAGGTTCATTTTGCTTGCTTTGATAAGTTTGTCCTGTGAAGATACCTTGTAATAGGCACTTGATAGAGATTATACTTTGGGAAGTCTTTGTTGCAATTTAGGTGATGTAGTTTTTTCCGAATGGTCACGTCATGTGGGTTTTATGGATATAGGCACAGGGCAATAAGCTGTGACTACAGTTTTGAGGAAATTTTTGTTGGCCATAATTGAGCATTGTGGCCTGATCCTTCAGGAAAGCCGAGGCTTCTCCCTGGTCACAGACATAGTCTGGAAGATTCCATCCGTCTTCCTAAGTATCCCCACTTTCTTGTTCTCCTTTCCTGCCATCCCAAATGTATCATCCCGACCTCACAATCAGCTCACAGGTTCTGAAAATCACACATTTCTAGCTACAATCTGTGGTCCAGTAGTCTGCCTCTAGTTACAGGATGAACCTACTGAACTGCCCTCTCCTGCCAGAATTCTCAGTAGAGCCAGATCCTATGCTATACCCTACTTAGTTCAGACTTTTCTTGAAAGTGATGTTTATACTCAAGTCTCCATTTGTTCCTTTTCTTCAGTTTACAGTGTGTAAGCTCCTCCCCATCTTACCATGTGAGCTACTTGGTAAGATACATCTTATTAGTGTACACACAGTAGTCAGGCAGTACATTTTTTTTTTTTTTGAACAAATACAAACTTGGTTCCAAATCAGCCCATCTTTTTTATTTTCAAATATCACCTTTAAATAATGTTTTATATATATTTTATATTACATAGTTATCTTTGGAATTTCCAGAATTATATATGCAACTTCTCACATTCTGTATGTTTAATGTTTTTGTTTTTTTGGTTTTTACTATTATGACCTTTCTAGAGCATAGCCAGTTCACTCCTTGTACTTGTTTCTATCCAGTAAGAATCAGTTTTTAAAACTGCACATTGTTATACTCCTTTCCTTCTTCCTCCTGACTTCTGTGGTTTGGAGTTCTATACTTGTGTATGACTTAGAAGATCTGTGCCATCTGGTCACCTTTTACTTCTCCAGTGCATCTTCACCATTGCCAGCTATGGACTCTGATTTAGCCCTATCCGGAAACCTACGTCATTCTCTCCTTTCCAGTGTGAGGGTTCAGGTGGTTTGTCAAGAATATGTGCTCACTGATGGATCTAGCGAGCGTGGCTCCTTACATTTGATATTACTGTGAATCTAAGATATTATGATAGAGGCTCTAGGTAAAGTATTATAGGAGAGGAGTAGACATAAGACACTGAAAAGATCATTGTGAGGAAGATAGTATGCTTGTCACACACACACACACACACACACACACGCACACACGCACACGCACACGCACACGCACACGTATATTTTTATATAGTTCTTGTCCTGTCTTACCTCTTAAACTTCACACTTGTACTAGGGATTGAATCAAGGGCTTTGCATATGCTAGGCAAACATTGAATTACTGTGTAGCAGGTCCAGCCCTTTATGAATTTTTCATTCAGAGACAGGCTTTCACTAACCAGCCCAGGCTGGCCTTCACCTCACTCTACAGTACAGGCATGCCTTGAATTTCAAAAATCTCCTGCCTTAGCCTGCCACATAGCTGGAATTACAGGCTTGGTAAGGCCTGGCTTGTTTTCATTATATATATTTTATATTAATGAATGAAAGAGGATAGCTAATTAACAAGTGCTCATTGCATGGATAATTATCTCGAATGGAAAGTTTCATTTTTAACATCTTCAGTTCAATATGTGCCTAAGTGTTACATTATGTGAGTTTCTGTGCTTCGAGTTATTTTATTTAGTGATACAATATTAAGAAGGCTGTCAAATGAGAAGTGATTTCAACATATAAAACGTGATTGAGCTCTCTTTTTGAATTTTAGATTGATAAGTCATGTTTACATACTTAGGAGTGAGCATTCCTCATATTTCAAAGGACGTGCTTTGAGAAGGACTTTTCAAGGCTGAGAGTCTCTTGTCCGCTCTCTTGGAGTTTGAAGTCATTCCGAGTGATGTGGGTAAGGATAAGACTGGTAGTCATCAGAATTGCCTGTCCAGCTCAGTTCAGAAGTATAATTTTAGTAATCACAGCAGTGAAATCTGTGTATATTTGAGGATGACTCTGATGCTTGAGAATAGCCCAGAATTTTTTAGAGCTATGTATTTATTTGATTAATAAAGTTACTTTTTTCCCAACAAAATAAGATACAGTTTTTGTTAAGACCCCTAATTTTTATGTGGCTCACTACTTAGCTCTCGTTGCAGTGCTCACATTGGACTTCAAATTTCTCTTCAGTAGTTGATGTTTTTCTAGAATAAGAGGAAGCTCCTGACGGGAGAAAACACATGTAATGTGTGGATGGGTTTGTTAGAAGTCAGTAGCATGGGACTCGGTAGTGCGTGCCTATGTCATCACGGGAAACAGGACTGAGAGGTACGGTTCAGCTTGAGCTACAGGGTAACCAGGGCTGTCGAGAAGGACCCCTTATCAAACAGTCAATGGTAAATGGTCCTGAGGTTGATCTCTGCATCTCCCCCAGATATGAGAGGTTTGATTTTGTATTTAGAAACTGGGAAGAAATAGAGACTGTTCACTGTGGGTGTGCAGTGCGAGCTCTGATGTTAAACTGCCCAGGATTAAGTTTTTGTTCTTCCACTAAGTGTTCTTGTCAATAAATTAGAGTAGTTGTTTTTGTTTTTTATTACCCTGCAGAGTTGAAATGCAGCTTTCTTTTTGTCTACTGCTTAGCAACGGTTAGCCTTTGTTAAACGATAGTGTTGGTGATGATGGCAGTGATAGCGTGGTGTCAATAATCTTCTTGGGGCTGGCGAGATGGCTCCCGGACTACTTGCTGTTCTTGCAAAGGACCCAGTTCAGTTCTCAGCACTCATATGGGTGATTCACAGCTATCTGTAATGCCAATTCCAGGAAATCCGGCGCCCTCTTCTGACCTCCATGGGCACCAGACACTCATACAGCGCACGAAAATTTGTCCCATTGTTTGTTTATTGATGCAGTGTCTCATGCAGTCCAGGCTCTCCTCAAGCTTGCTGTGTAGCTGAGGCTGAGCATCTTGCTTCCACATGCTTGGATTACAGCACGTGTCACCACACATGATGCCGGTAACTGTCTTGGCCCACAGACTCCTGTCGTTTGTTTGTTGCTCGTTTTGCTGTATCAAGCACTTTCCTTTATTACATTTTTATTACCTCCCTTCTGTACAGGCTGTTTCTCACGTAGCCTAGCTTATGTCAGTAAATGTGATTACTGTCCATAGGGTTCTCAACCCCAAAGTCCATAGCATTTGGTGTCTCTCTGCCTCTGGTTCTCCTGTACACTGGCCGATCCCTTGGCTCCTCCTGATTCCACGTACTCTTCATGCTGCTGTAACTTCCAGGCCTAGTCCATCCCTTTCCGCCCATACTTGACTCCACCCCCTTCCCAGGTCCTTTCCCACAAAGCCCCCTCAGGTGTCTACACAGTGTCCTAGAACATCGCATAATGCTCCCATGAGGAACGCGCAAAGCCGCCCGTTCTTGTCAGACAGAACTCAAAGGGATTTTATCATGCTTATCTCTTTCACCTTGCTTCTGAAGAGTTTGTTTCTTAACAGCCCGCACCCCAACCCTCACTCCCCTCCCCGTACCCCTCACAGCCCTGCTCTGTTGCTTGCTGTTTCTTGAACACATCAAACTTACTCTTTTTGTTTTGTTTTCTTTTGTTTTCCAGTGCTGAGGACCAAATCCTGCCAACCTAGTCCTCTGCTACTCAGTTCTGCCTCTGGACTCCTTTTTTGTCTGCTAATCTCAGTATAAATGTTTTATGCTCAGCAGGATGATCCCTCCATTGTGTAATGTAAAGTAACCGTGATCCATCGTCACCCACACAAACCTAGATTATTTCTTTTCATAGTGTGTAAATATACAGAATAAATATCAAATACTGCCATGTAGGCACTGCCTTTTTAATGTCAGTGTTACCGGTTCTTTTTTGTTTAATATCTGTGGGATAAATGAGCAGTCTCAAAGACAATCTGTTTTGTTCTGAGTTTGCTTGTATTATGAATGGGCTTTTTCGTCTGTGTTTTGTTTTTATCAGATGTAGCTGCTAAAATCAGGGAGATGGAGGCGCCAATGGCTTTAATTATCTTGCTCATAACTTAAGAGAGATACAGTATTTTTTCATTCAATCATGCAGATATAGTAATTATTATAATGGGCAATATAATTGATAATGACCATATACTACAAATGCCATGTTTTAGATCACTCAGTTGTGTATTGGATGTATCTGTCAGTCATTTCACTGTTCTTTGGTGAATTTCCTCCTTTAAATTTCAAAATCTACTGAGTAATAAATGACATACCTTTAAAAGCCGATGTGAAGTCTGGTGTACGTAGAACACTTTTAGGGATGAGTTGCTTTTAAAATAAAGAAATTTTTAGGCAGATACTTTTTCAAATAAGAAGAAACACAAATAGGCATTGATGTTATGCATGGCATTTTATTTTTCTCTTCTGGTTTCTAATGAGGTCTGTGGGAAATAGTATATATTAGCATCATGTTTGATATGTCAGAAGAGGTGTCTGACTTGTATGGTTTAGAGGTAAGCAGTGTGCCTTAAACAAAAACAATGACAGATGACAGCATAACTATCACTGCAAAATGAAACTGGTGGACTTTCGTTGTTTTGTTCTTTCTGTCAGTTTAGGAGATATTTGACAGCATTAATAGAAAATCTAAACTAATCCATTGCTTTAGGCAAGTGGTAAACCGAGAATCAATAAGAGGAGTTTGCAATAATGATAAAAACCTTATTAATGGTGTTAAATATTGCAATTAGTACTGGCTTGTGTGGTAGATCATCGCTAATACCGCAAGGAATACCAGGACATAATTTTCTCTCTAGGGAGTTTATTGAGTCCGTGCTGTGACTCTTCTAATGTCTCCATAGAGAATTACCATTATCATGTTTCCCTGGATTATCTATTGCTCAGGACATGTCCTTGCCTTCAAATTTTAAAGCAAATTAGAGAAACTAATTTAATCGTATGAAATTATTATTTAAAAAAGAGCCAGTGTCCTACAGAATACATTTTATTTCAGAAGTGAAAAGTATCTGTGTGAAGGAAACATAGCTTAAGTAGGGAAGTATCGTCGTAATTACTGTAGTTAACAAGATTATTAAGTGAGTGTTTCAGATCAGCAAGACATGCCTCAGCAAGATCTCAGAACATTTAACATGGTAAAAGATTCATTCACTCAAGAGTTTCATTTCATAGTTGCTGAATATGATTTTGAACATGAGTTTCTGAGGTCTAAGAATTCTTTCCGAGGATAGCCTCTGAGTAAATGTACACACACACACATACACACACAGACACACACACACACACACACACACACACACACACAATGGGGCCAGAGGGAGAGGGAGGTAAATTAATAAATTACAGTAAAAATAATACTCTTACGTGCTTCCAAAATCAAGTTTCATTTTGCCCATTAAGTAAGGTGTTGTGGATGTCGCTTAAGTAAAGTGATATTGAGAAGCACTTTCTATAGGCATGGGTGGGTCACTCATGTTAATTATAGTCTAAGTTTCTTCCAAAAATGAATGTTTGAAAATACTACATGGGACATGAAGTTTACAGTTTTAGAAGACCCTATGTACTAGCTGTGTGACATCTCTGTATCATTTGTCATGGAGAGCATGCTGGGCTCTGTTTATGGCCCATGACCATGATTTCTGACTGTTGTAAGTATACTCCAACCATATAACCTAAGTACCACCAAAGAGTTTAAGAAGTTTTTATACATTTTTATGTATTAAAAGATTCATCACAGCAAGTGTTGCCATCCATGTAGTCTTGCATCTAAGGGGCGTGGCTGTTTTCATTCATCAATTAGGATAGAATACATGGTAATGAATATTCCAGGTGTAAGACCCAACACTGAATTGGGAGGTGCTCGGAACCTGAGTATGCTGATGGTATGTGTGGAGTGTGGGAACAGATTGACTCCACTTTCCTAGGGAAAGAAAGATAATGGAAAGTCCAGATGGAGAAGGCAGAAGCAAGGTGGTCTTGTGTGAGACAGGTGCTGCACTGGGGAAGGGGGAGTCTCAAATGATCCTGGCCCTGGTGAGATGCCGGGTTCTCCTCTATGTGCCTGTGTTCAACTGCTCACCCATGTGCAGTTCTTGGAGGTTGGATCTCACCTCTTTAATAAGAAGTGGAAAACAGATCCGGGTGGCTTGCTGTCTTAGTTTCTTTTCTGGTGCAGTGATAAAATACTCTGACAAGAGCAACTTAAGGGACAGCAGGATTATTTTGTTCACAGTTCCAGGTTGCAGCCTGTTATGGCAGGAACTGGAAGGAGATAGTCACATGGCATCCACAATTAAGAAACAGAGCCTTATCCTCTTCTTGATCTCCCATTTGCCTTTTCCTTCATTCCAGGGCCCAGCTCACAATGTGCTGCTCACAGTCAGAGTGGGATGCCCCGCCACAGTTAACCCAGTGAAGATAAGCCCTTATAGGGATGCTTGAAGTACGGCATCGCCTAGACATCTGAGATTCCCTTCCCAGATGATTCCAGGTCCTGCAAGTTAACAATTGAGATAAACACCTGAGATGAACATGGGCTTAGAATGAAACCGGAAGCTAGGATTTGAGCTTAGGCCCTGCTACAGCTCCAGAGCCTTTCCCAGTGAGTTCTGTGATAACATGGTGGACTCTTGTGGCTAGCCAGGCTTTCCAGCAAGACTGGTTTGAAGTGTAGTGTTCAGTGTTCCTCCCATCACCCCAACAGGGACCACCATTAAAGTCGTCATTAATAGATGCGATGAAAGGAAATTGCTTGAACTCTTCATTGTGGGGCTGTGAAAGGCAGAGGCTTGCAAGTCTGGTGTTCTTTTTCATCACAGGACCCTGTCGTCTATGCTAAGCAGTGGCTAGAACCTGCCTTAAATCACGGCCATGTCACGCGTGCTTGATGCTCTACATTCACTCAGAATTTTCCAGAGCTTTCTCTTAGTAAATATTTTTCTTCCTGGCCACTAGTGTTAAACTAAGAACTTGGTTTGGTCTTCACTTTTGGAAGATGAGTGAATCGCTGGAGAACCGCATATGTGTGAATAATAA